>NC_089837.1:380402577-380704378 GCF_035609145.1 Eleutherodactylus coqui | reverse complement strand
TGTCAGGCCGGAGTCCCTGCGGAGACGAGTAGGCTGGCCTAGGAACGGCTAGCAGGTCTCTGAGTCGGGAGGTGGGCGACTAGGGGCAACCGTGTGTGTGTTGCCTCCCGAGTCGGCGGTCTGGCGACGGGAGGGTGGTAGCGGGAGGGATCTTCGGTCTCCCGAGTCGGATAGTGGGAGAGCGGCGGGAGGCAGTACGGAAGATCCTTTTCCCTGTAGTGAGGCGACAGAGGGGGTTGTAGGCTCCGGGGACTTCCCCCCTTTTGGTGGGTTGTCTATTCTTTAATGTGTTTTTTACCCATTGTTAAATTTAAAGTGGCCAAAAATTATCCAAGCTAGAAGTAGTAGCGTATTGTTTGGATGGTTACAAGGAAGTGGGGGGATAGGTCACAGGGGCTCACTCCGTGATACCCGCGTCATGGCTACAAGACCAGCCAAAAATCAATCTAGCATCACGATCAACTGGTAAATATACTCAAAAGTGCCCAGAGAAACTGATTAGTATCCTTGAACGTATATCACCCTGTAGGCGCCGTGTAGCTGCAGCGACCCGGGGAGTGATAAAAAGTTTCTGCGGAGTGGCACTTTAATAATTGTCCACCCTGGTAACACTGAGATGTGCGAGCCGTCACATGATGCACTACAAGTGAGAACGCCATCCGATCTATGCAAGGAAGCGAGAGCCGTTACTTGGGCAGTAATTCTAATGAGTGATGATGATTTGGGCCAATCTCGTTATGTAGCTGCAGCTCTCTGAGAGATGCCGCTGTAATCTGCTCACTGATTCCCCAACCGATCATTGGGTCTTCTAGCAGATTTGTCCTCAGCACATTATTATAAATTCTGCATAAAGTGGGTGGCTGACATCCCTGCTTCTCAGGTACGCAGTAGAGTTCTGGTATCCCCTATTCAGGCCCTGCTTCTGGTGCACGTTTGTTACAAGACTGTGCAGAGATGACCGGTAATAAGGCAAAGGGATAGTGGCGTAGTTTCTTAGCTTTTTATTTCTGTCTGCCTACCCTTTTTAGTTAAATACGAGGGGCTACTGATAAGTCTTTGGCTTTACCCAGAAAGAAACGAGATAGGAAGATGAAACTTTACATTTATTCCACATACTCTCCACTGATGTCAACACACTTCTTACATCGGTATTCCAATTTCTGTAAGTCTTGCAAAAAGAAGGATTTCGGTTGTGCCTCAAACCAGTCATCCGTAGCAGCCATGGCATCAGAAATGGTGTGAAATTTGGTACCCTTGAGGTGTTTCTTCAGGTTTGGAAACAGATGATAGTTGGAGGGAGCTAGATCTGGTGAATAGGGTGGGTGGTCCACCAGCTGGAAGCCTAGCTCCACCAGTTTTGCCGTGGCCGCTTGTGTAGTGTGAGCGGAGGTGTTGTCTTGCAGGAACAAGATTCCTTTGGACAGCTTGCCACGCCTTTTGGCCTTCAGAGCTGCCTTCAATTGGTCCAAAAGTTCAATGTAATACCTTGCATTGATGGTGGAACCATTTTGAAGGTAGTTCACTAGCAGCACGCCCTCCTTATCCCAGAACACAGACGCCATCAACTTCTTTGGGCGAGGAGAACAACTGTGCCTCCACTCTTTTGACTGCTTCTTGGTTTCAAGGTCATACAAATAAATCCAGGTCTCATCCATAGTGACCAGTCGATCCAGGAAGTTCCTATCAGTCCGGAAACACTGACAAATGGACCAGGAAGTTTTCACTCACATGCTTTTCTGATCTGTTGTCAAACATTTGGGGACCCGCTTTGCAGATAGCTTCTTCATGTTCAAATGTTCAAGGATAATGAAACAAACACGTTCACGAGAAACCCCCATGATGTCTGCTATTCCTTTAGCTGAAATTGGCCGATTCTCCAGTATGAGGTTGTGCACAGCATCAACGATCTCTGGAACAACAAGCTCTCTCGGTCATCCAGGACGTTCCTCCTCATTGGTGCTGAAGTGGCCCGTTTTAAATTTGACAACCCAGTTCTTAACTGTAGAATATGAAGGGCATTGATCCCCCAATGTCTGCAACATATCCCCATGAATATCCTGCGTAGACTTTCTATGTAGAAACAAGAATTGTATCACTCCTCTGCTCTCATTTGCCGTGAATATCGCCTGAGACTCCGCCATTCTGTTTTCCTGCGTGCCTAGATCACTGTTGCCATGAACTACAAACGCAAAATTTTGAAAACATATATTAGACACATAAGGCTTTCATGTGATGTAACATTCGTTACCATGGAAACAAAAATAGAACACAAAGCCAAAGACTCATATTATATATTTAGTCCCTTTCACATGGGTGTATTTGCTCGCACAAAATTTGCATATGCAGTACATAGAGAATGGCATATTTTCCTGCACGCATTTTTCCTCTACATTTCAGGGGCGTGCAAAAAAATTGCAGCTTGCTCTATTTTCTGGTGCATTTGTTCACCAAAGGTCCCCATAGAAGTCAATAGGGATGCACAAATGCGCTAGGGGATGCGTGAAACACTGCATAGTTGCGTAGCGAAACGAACAAATCTGGAACTCATTAGACTATTTGGCCATTTCAATCAGTTTGCTGCATGCAAATGAACATGCGTGGCAGGTGGAAAAATTACAGTAAAATATACTGATGCGCTGATCCCACAAATATGCAGAACTCGGACACGCGCAAATATGCATATGTTTGTGTGAAGGGGGCCTGCTAATCCAGAACATCTGATAAACTGGCATCTGCCCGACCCTGGCCATAGCAGATTAATGGAACTGCACTACACATCATTTGCATGTTTTTTGTGGGACTTGTAGACGAAAGCTGTATGAAGAATTGCAATACGGTCAAACTGAATTCTTATTTATTTGCAGTACAGGTCAGATTGGGGGGGGGGTATGTCTTTCATTTTTGTTTATTTCAGCATGAACAACGTGACTTCATGAGTCTTCATGATCTAATAAACTTTTGGATGACTTTCCAGAATAAACTGACATGTGTAAAATCATATGTAAGGCTGAAAAAATACATCTATCCATCCAGTTTAGCCTATTACCCTCCTCCACCAATGTCGACCCCCCTCCCCAATGTGTACAAATGTGTACATGAGGAATAACAGCATTTATTGCTAATATGATTTGTTTTCATTTCTAATTGTCAGTTTCCTCTAAGCTGGTGGGTGGAGACAAGCTGCTATTATGTCATATATGCACTACACATGGAGAAAACAGCAGATTATATTTCTTAACTGTTTGTAGCACACACACAATAATATGAAAGACATTTTACAGCAGTACTAAGCAGTGTAGCTGTGAATCTACAACTGGGGTGAGCTAGAACTCTTACTAGATGCTGCAGTTGAATGTATGTGTGTGTCTCCATGCCTTAGTTTTCCTCCAGCAGCCTACTTCTCCCACTCTCCCCTCCATACACTTTTATGGGCTGAGACTATAACCTGATCTGTTTTTATATAAATTTGGGGGAGATTTGTCATACTTTTTTTAATGTCAAAAAACTCACAAAAATCACAAAATTTGACGCAAGCCATGCTTGTGCAAAAATTTTACAACTTTTTGATAGCTACAGCTACAACTCTATACCGCTTTCTCGCAAAAGGAGTGTATCTTGTAGGGGAAAAGCAGCAAGGCCGCCCTGGACCACTACCCCCTCGTCTGTAGCAGTATCAGTGCCCTTGTCTGAGCACCAGCGCTGTAAGCGCCAAATGTATCTCAATCCGCATAATCCGTCCCTCTTGCTCAGTAGCACATTAACCCCTTAACAAACACCCATACGTCTTTTGACGGCAGCTGTTATGGGGCTTTAATCTGCAGCTCTGTCTATTGACGGCAGCTGCAAGAGAAGCCCAGCGCGGGTCAGATGACAGCCAAGCACTTGCTCTAGAATCTGGTCCAGAAAAACGGCAGATCCTCTGTGTTTAACCCTTTACACGCCACAGCCAATTAGTCCTGTGCAAGTTAAACACTGACAGGGGGGCTCCCTCTGTCGACCAACGGACTCCTGCAATATGACTGCAGGGTCCCAATGGGTTGTTACAGCACCTGGAGGCTTGTATATAGCCTCCGGGTCTGCCAGCTACGGTGGGCTATGAGGCTTAGCCTCTGGCTGACTTCTTAGGCTTTCTAATGCACTACTATACTGATGTATTTGGACAAAAAAAAAATTAAAGTATTAAAAAAAAAGTACAAAAAATTATAAAACAAAAATGTTTCCCCTTTACTATGTATAAAAATACAAAAAAAAGCTTCTCATATGTGGGACTGTAGTATTTGTAAAGACCCAGAAAAAAAGTTAGTATGTTATTTAATCGGTACAGTGCACGGAATTAAGAAAAAAATACATGGCAAAAATAGCTAATTTTGCCTATCTTGTCACTAAACAGATTAGAAAGTGATCAGAATGTCACATGGATCAACAAATGGTACCATTAAAAATTACGGCTCATTCCAAAAAAAACCCTTTCACTATACAATTGGCAAAAGAAGAATCTCAGGGGTCTTTGAATGCAGCGATAAACAAAAAATACAATTTTTTTTTAATGTTGGGGGAAAAAGTTGCAAGGAAAAAAAAACCATATCAATTTGGTATTCGTGTAATCGTACCGCATGCAAAATTAATTTAACATAATTCTACTTCACGGTGAATGTTGTAAAAATGAAACCCAAAAAACTAAAGGGGAGATTTCATTTTTTTCGTCAATCCCTCTTTAAAAAAATGAATACAAGTTATACAGTACATTATATGTATTGAAAAACGATGCCATTAAAACTCACAACTTGTCCTGCAAAACACAAGGCCTCATATGGCTATGTCGACGGAAAAATGTAAAAGTTATGGCTCCTGGAATGTGAAGATGAAGCCTTCAGAAGGCTTCGAGCTGCCGTGACAATGGAACCATCACCTCACGATCTCATCACAAGGGGGCTGTTCAGGAGCCCTAAACTCTGATAGAAGCATTTAAAGAGTTAACAGCTGTGATCAGCAGCAGCGATAATTGTGGTTGTTGCCAGCAGGTGTCAGCTGTGAGAAACAAGCTGGCACCCGCTGTGTATGTAGTACGATCGATTCCTGATCCCGCTCCATACAAACTCCAATGCTGGAGGACACACATGGATGCCCCAAAGTGTAAAGGAATTAAAGGGCCACTTCACTGAAAACACATTTTTCCATCCCTGCCCCCCTCACCTGATTGCTTGTCACATTTCAGAAGTCTCTTCTGTGTATTGCAGTCTGATGCTTATCAGGCACCATCTTGAGAGTGACATTTTTTACTTACGCTTTAAAATCAGTCCCATGATGCATCAGCACAGCATAAAGCTAGGGAATCTACTTTTTCTGCCTGTTGGGGAAAGTTTCATTACCTCTTATAGTCTTCTAAATAAGCCAAAGCCCATAAGTATACAAAAAACTTTTGAACATAATTTTCTCTGGATCAGCACCATTCCAGTAATACCAGGTTTATACTGTGGCTTTTAATTTTACTTTTTGTTTTGCTACTTTTTTTTTTAGTTTTATGTATTTTTGCACATTCAAAGACACTTAACACTTTTTCCTATTAGACTGCCTGTCCACGGGCGTTGCGGTATCCCGCGGCGGATCTCCGCCACCCGGGAGCAGGAGTCTGCAGACGAATCTTCGCGGTCAGCCTATCTGGCAGGCTGACCGTGAAGAATCGCGGCAATTCGCAGCATGCTGTGACTTGCCGGCCACAAGCGGGGAATCGCTATGATTAGAGATGAGCGAGTACCAAAATGCTCGAGTGCTCGTTAATCGAATCAAGCTTTTCATAATATTCAAGAGCACTATTCAAATAACGAACCCCATTGAAGTCACTGGGGGACTCGAGAATTTTTGGATTGGACCCGCTGAGTGCCGAGCCTTTTTTTTTTTTCTCTCCCTCTTCTTCTCCCTCTCCCTCCCTCCCTCCCTTCCTCCCTCTCTCTCCCTCTCTCTCTCTCTCTCTCCCAGCAAGCTACATACTGCTGTGGAGGGGCGCACGCTGGCACGTCACAGCAGGAAGTGGTAATGCTGGGAGGGGTCGAACTCGGCATGGTACTCGCTTGAGTACCGAACACCATCGAGTATGCTAATACTCGAACGAGCATCAATCACGGATGAGCATGTTCGATCAACTCTAGCTATGATTGTCCGCTCATGGACAGGGGGGCCGCACTTTGCATAGCAACGCTATGGAAAGCGTTCCCCACGGCCGGATTATCGCTGCAATGAAAATACGCCCGTGAACAGGCAGCCTAAATGGTGCTATGAATTATTTTTTTCTTTTTTTGTTTTGTTTTTTCAATTTTAATGTTACTTTGTAGTATTGTACTGTATTATATTGGCCTATGAGACCCTGCCTCCAGCAGACTCAGAAGCAATCTTCAAGCCTCTGGAGAACCCGAAGCTCAATGTTTATGGCCCTCACTCAGCATTTAAACCCCCTCTTGCCCCCTGTTTTAGTATTATTGGCATAGTGGTTATGCTGTAACATGATAGTCACCTCTGACCACTAACAGTAGTTTAAAAGTGGTTTTAGGAGAAAGAGATGTGCCTGGTCCAGTAGTGCTGGCCCCTTCACTTTTTGCCTGGTTTCACTACTGGGGCACATGGTACAGATGACATGATGTTGGTGATGTCAAGAACTAAACCAACTTCCTTCTTTGTCTCTACCTTGAGACAGTCGGTCAGTGCACATTCTGAGCTGCTGTCACTGGCAAACAAATGGTCTGTACTATGTGATCGTGTCGGAACTGTGCCTGAATTGGAGATGCCAGTGCCACTGGGCCTAAACTGGACGAGGTAAGTTTTACCCTCGTTGGATAAGCCTTTCATGACTCAGTTACCAGTAGGTGTGTGTCAGTCATTTTTGTTGCACAATGTCACTGCTCACCTGCTCCTAGGCTTGCAGTCGGAAATGCTGTCTGTCAAGTGGTGCTCGGCAACCTAGGTCTCTGTAGTGTTTGCACGCACTCTCGCTATTTTCTTAAAGGGCCTATGTAGGATGCTTAAGCAATTCGGCTCATTAGCCATTGTGACAAATCCCCAGTTAACATGCATTCCTGGTTCTGACCCTTGCCTTTTTTTGACCATCCTAACTTATGTGTTCCCCGACCTCTGCTCTGTATTTTGGACTCTGCTATTGTCTGACCTGACATTTTGGCTTAGACTTCTTTTACACACCTGTGCTACCTGCCCTGTGTATAGCTTGCTTCCTCACTATGACTCTATTCAATCCTACAGGTACCGTCCCACATAACCGGGACTATCTGTGTGTGGTTTGGGGACCATGCAGCAAAGCCGATATCCCTATTGGAGGAGTTAAGCATGAAAACTGGGGTTGCACAGGTGCTCGACCTCAGAAAACCCAAAGTCAAACCGGTGTGTGGCAAGCTGGATCCACATCATCTGCCTGCCAGTTAGCACTGGGAGTTTGTGTATAGAGAGGAATCATGAGTACATTGGATCCAAGGATGCATGCATATACTGGTGTTGTATATAATGACTTCAGGGTTGTCTAGTAAATGCACAGTAATATATATGAATATACATGGAATGTAGTGTAGAGTGAAGTTGCAAGATGTTGGTTAATTGTTATGATGGGAGGGCAGTGACCAGGCAGAAGCGTCACAAGTTTTTTGCATGACACAATAAAACTTTCTAATATTGTAAATTGTCGACAACCACAACGCCCGCTCAATGCAGAACAACAGAACCTAATGCCCACAAGATCATTAGGCTAGGGCTGTAAGAGGGTCATTGCCATTTCTCCTGGTTAGCTACCCTCCATTACTCCCATGGCTTCCTGTGCCCCAGGGATGCACTATCATTACTCTTTTGGAGTAATGATCACCATGCCCTCCTTTCTGAGCCTGCGTCTCCCACCACACCAATCTGCTGCTGGTCTGCTGTGCCATCTCTCACAAGTCGAGACATCTCAGCTGACATCACCTGCTGTTTTCAACGGACATGGCACTCCTTTGCTCCCATGCACTGGTGCTCTACATGCTGGGCCGCCCAATCATCAGCGGCTATTCTCATGACCCTGGACCTATGGTGTGGTCTCCAGTTGCAGTGATTTCTTCTCTCTTCCTGGGTTCCATGGTCCCTGCTGCTCTCACTAACAACTTAGTAAAATAATATGTGAGGCTGATAAAATACTTGTCTGTCCAGTTCAGCTTATTATCCTGCATTGTTGATCCAGAGGAATGCAAAAAGTTCCATGAGCTAGAAGCCAATTTTCCTCCTATTAAGAAAAACTTCCTTCCCCACTCTAATCTGGCAGTTGGAATAATCCCTGGGTCAGTGACCCTTCTGAAGTAATTGGTGACTATAACCTGATGCGCCCGTGAGACCGAGCCCTTACTGCAGGAAGAAGACGGCCGTACCTCAAGATGGACGACTCCCCGCAGCGCTGAAGAAAAAACACATCACTGGCAATGAAGCCGATGCGCCCGTGTGACTAAGCCCTCAGTAGATTAGCCATTCCCATGTGCTCGGGTAGAGAGCTACATAGTCTCACTACTCTTACGGTAAAGAACCCCCTTCTATGTTGGTGTACAATCCTTCTTTCCTCTAGATGTAGAGGATGGCCCCTTGGTACACTTACAGTCCTGGATATAAATAGATGATGTTAGAGATCTCTGTATTGTCCTCTGATATATTTATACATAGTTATTAGGTCGCCCCTCAGCCGTCTTTTTTTTAAACAAAATAATCCCAATTTTGATAACCTCTCTGGGTATTGTAGTCCACCCATTCCATTTATTACTTTGGTTTGCCCGCCTTTGAACCTGCTCAAGCTCTGATATGTCCTTCTTGCGTACCAGTGCCGAAAACTGTACACAATATGTGTCGTCTGACCATTAACCAGTCTTAGGAGAAGAAGGCAGAGGACTATTAAGGTTTGTTTTTTTTTTAATTGGAAAATATGGAGAAAGTTTTGGCAAGGGGAAACTTTTTTCCCCACTGGATTAGGAAGGTGGGGAGAGATTTGGTGCTCGGTGTTATCATGCAATCGTCATCGCTGTCACTTATCAGCACTGAAGATCGGCACGGATTAGGCATCAACCGCTTCTGTATCAGAAGTCCTGTGAACACATAACAATAGAGAGAAGTGAGCAATGTACTATGTTCAATACCAGAATTCTGGGTTGTATCTATAAAACTTGGCAAATTACTCCTTACTTTTGCAAATTGATGTTTCCTTGCTTGTAGAATCATCATCAGAAATCGCAATAAGATTGTTGAAACATCACAAGTTTTATTAACTGGATTAAATCATTGATATCAGTAGATGAGAGAAGGTGAAATAATCCAGAGCCCGGGAACCAGCCGGATCTTATATGATAATAGACGCTGATGGATCTGAGCTCAGCGCCTGTAGATGTCATTGCTGAATGATGGTTTAGGTGGATTTGTAGCTGAAAAAAAAAGGCAAAAATGGATGTATTAGATAAATAATAGCAGTAATCAAAAGAAAGCAAATAGTAAAAGACATCTTATCTACCAGGAGAATTGGGACCTGACTTCAGATGTCAGTGATTCGGGGAGCAAAACCACTAAACCCGGATTATGCTGCTATTGTCTTAAATCCAGATATTGTAAAGGCAGACAGGAGCGTAATAGAGACCTTATTATATAGGAGATCAGTACCTGGTTCGCTGGGTCTTATCTTGGCTAGGAAACCTCCTTCCTGCTCTTGATCTGGAGGTTTTGGTTTCTTATTTGGATGAGACTAGAAGAAAGAAACAAGATAAGAAACTGAACTGTAAAATGTTTTCCAAGCAGCCCAATAAATATATTCTAAAGATAAATACTTAGTAACCAGTAATAAACACCTATTAGCCACTCATAGGCAAAATGAAATGTTTTAATTTCACTTTCTGTGTGAGAGAAGCTATAAGAGTTACTTAGCACTACCCCAGTCATATGTATCAGGTTGGGTGGGAGAAAAACCTGATACATATGAGACATGAGATATTAACATGTGGATGAGGAAGTTTACATACCGAACCATTAAATATTATTCTCATTATCAAATTAATGTAATTTTTGCAATTGTCCTTCATACCTTCTATATTAGTTCCACTTGGTCATCAAGATCTCTGCTTGCTGTCATACAGGATCTTCCAAAAAAAGACAAAACGCGTCCTTGATGGTATTCTATAAAGAGTGATAATTAGAATGAATTATAAATGACATATAACATATCTATTTTGCATATTTAGGCCGCCTGCAGGCGGTGGGTCGGATCCGGCTGCGAGGATTCTTGCCGCGGGACCCGACCCGAGCGCCTGCAGAGAGCGGCGCGTACTCGCCCTCGGCTCCGGCTGTTTGATGTGCCGGCTTGCCGGGCAGCCGGTGCATGCGCAGAGCAGAGCCGGCGGCCGGGCAGTGATGTTAATAGAGCATGCCGCAATTTGTTTGCCGTGCGAGATTTCGCTCAGCCAAATCGCGGCCATCTACATAGGATTGCGTTTGTTAACGCAATCCTATGGCAGCTTTTAGCGGGGATATTCCGCAAGAAATCCCGCCGCGAAATTTCCGCTCATGTGCAGGCGCCCTTACTAGATGAATACATTGAATCGGATTATTTTAAGATAAACAATGATATTTAAGACAGAATAAACTAAGAAAATGATCCTAAAGCTTCCAGTGCTGGTCAGTGCCGGGCCAGGAGAGACAGCCTGTGATTATCCAGGTAACCACATGTCATTGGAAACCTCTCCTGTAAACCTCCTTTGTGTATGATGTTACTCTACAATTTAATTATGAATAGCATATATACTTACATTTGGTAGGGCGCTTGCGTTTTATGGAACAGCCAGCAGTGAGTCTCATCCTGGTTTTTGGCTGGTTTGTTCCAGATACTGATCTTCTAGTTGGACCGCAGTTCTCTCTGGAATATTTAATTGGTCAAGTAATCGTGATACTCCTGCACTGGTGGTAGCTCCGGATGGATACGGGAGAATCTTTCTGCATAGAATATCCACAGGTGTTCATGGTTATCCTCTAGGATTCCATCAAGGAGCCAGCAGGCTGCATGACACATTTCATGTGCTAAAGTGTCTCTCAAACGGTCTAAAGATAAAAGTATACACAGTAATAAGAACACAATGTATCACAAGTATCATTAATGTAAACTCCAAAGCAGCTCCCTAATGGGTAGAGCGATTGTGGAACTTACCAGCAGAGTTACAGATGTTCTCATTTAGCTCAATCACAGAATAACAGATCCCTTTGTCATTTACACTATAACATGCTCCTGCTTCTGCCGTCATACTTTCAATCCAGGTCCCAAGTACGGAATTTGAAAGCTAAAGAAGCAGGTGAAAAAAAAAAACATTAAACCTTCATTTCCATCACCACAGAGCTAAATGCAATCACATGACCCCAGAGAGCCCAAATACCTATGTTGTGACTTGTTTCCTATCTGTTATTTCCAGCCATTCAAAACTGAAGCTACATGATCACTTAATAGTTTTAATTCCAGTGGTGATTAAAGTTAATTTTAAAAACCTTTTTCATCCCCAAATCATGACCATACAGTTAAAACTTAACAATCTCATTAAGGGGCCTAGCTATAGGGTGCAGAGGAGGTAGCAGGCCCAACCTGGCCCTTGTGCCTAAGAGGGCAGAACACCATTCTACCACATCAGACGACACCAGGGTTATAACTGGCACATGCTAGGTGAGAGACTCTAATACAGATTTTGCATTAGGGCTCCTGAGCTCCAAGTTCTACATCCGACCACACTTGAAGTTGATTTGGAGTCACCAATTGCTGCTAGGGATAAATCCATAAATCTCACAAATTATGACTAGAGTTAAAAATAAGACGATGGACAGCAAGATGTGTAATCCATAGACTAAATACAGTATAATGTACCTTGTTCTCAAACACAGTTTGATTGTAAAGATTGAATAGTCGCTGTGCTAGCTCCTGTTTGGTCCCCTGGAAGTTTGTGACATATGGGGATGTCGCTGCGGTAATTTCATGAAGAAAGCAGTCCTTGATGTTACAAGTAGGTCTGCTGGAAAGAATAAGAAATCATGTATCAATCAGTCCTTGTTCATTTCAAAAATAAATCACAAATAAGGGACAATTAGATTAAGAGGTGGACCTGCCGTAGGGGTAATATCGGAAAGAGGTAGAGCTGCTCTAGGGGCAATATCAGTAAAAGGTGGACCTACCATAGGGGCATGAAGCAGCAGAAATAGGTACGGACAGGTGGAGGCAGGAAAGTGTACCTTCCTCAAAACTAATTGCAGGAACATGAAACTTCAAATAACTTACCTTTCTTCTGAGGTGGGTTCATCTCCATGTTCAAATACTTCATTATCTGCATAGAAATATAAAGTAGTGAAAATCTCCCATTATGATACAATTAGTACAGAAAGGTTTATATTAACGAGAGCTTACGATTCAGGAAGACAAATGTATTATAGTGTGCACAGCTAATAATGTCTATTGGAAGGGCAGCTACATACAAGACTCCTCAATAACAGGTTATCTGCCAGTATGATGGACCAGTGTATGAGGTTATTAATGGAAAGCTGTAATACTGATGAGCGGGTGGATGCACTTGTACCCATCAGTGTCTATATGGGGACTGAAATCTCACACATGTACGGTGCATACCACCATTAGAAGTATTGTCAGGTCTATGTGTAGTTCTATCCTAACCAGGGAAACTTTTTGACACTGCAGTGAAATTTGCCTCATCAGAACCCTAGAAGAACATTTTAGCTTTTCTCCATTTGGACACTCTAAAGATGATCTAATATTAGATGTGTCTTAGTGACTAACTCCATGTTATGTTCCAAGCAAAAAAAATAATTAATTATGCCTGGATTTAGTACAAGAATCACCATGGGAAGATAATATTTTGAGCTCATATTGGTGTCCGATACAGTTCAAAATATATAAAGCCTAATTGATCTTTTATTGAAGTTATCTCTAAAGATCCAGAAAACAGTTTTTGGAACTGACCAGTGATATGAGTTGTTGGTATTCTGGTGCAATCATCATCATCATCGGTGTCACTAATCGCAATGGGAGATGTGCACTGCTTGCCATCGACTGCTTCTATATCAGAAGTCTTGAGTCCTGTGAGTAACACATAAGAGTAGAAAGGAGTGAGCAATGTACTATATCCAATACCAGAAACCTGGGATGTAGCTATAAAACTTGGCTAATTACTCCTTACTTTTGCGAATTGACTCCTTGCTTGTAAAATCATCCTCATCATCAGAAATAACAATGACTTGGTTGGTTCTGTGAAAACAAATATACATACATCAGTGGATAAAGTGTAATAGTGAAGCCTCACAAGTCTTATTAACTGGGTGAAATCATTGATGAAGATGAAGGTGAAGTAATCCAGAACCCGGGAACCAGCAGGACCTTATATGATGATATACACTGATGAACCTGAGCTCAGCGCCTGTAGATGTCATTTATCTCACCTGTCATTGCTACATGATGGAATAGGTGAATCTGTGTATGATAAAGAGGAAAAAACGATTGTATTAGCTAAATAATGGCATAAATCAAAAAAAGCTAATTGTTTTAAGACACACCTTATCTACCAGGACAATTTGGACCTGAATTCAGATGTCAGTGATCCGGGGAGCGAAACTACTAAACACGGATTATGCTGCTATTGTTTTACATCAAGATATTGTAAAGACATACAGCAGCGTAATAGAGACCTTATTATATAGGAGATCGGTACCTGGTTTTCTTGGTGTAACCGTGCTTTGGAAACCGCTTTCCTGGTCTTTATTTGAAAGCTTCCGTTTCTTACTGGGAGGAGACTAGAAGACAAGAAGAAGATGATAAAGAAGATGAGGCGTTTAACATTAAAACTAGTATTAACCAACTATTTGCAACTAATAAAATGTCATGTTTTGACCTTGTTTTCCCTGTAATAGGAGCTGTAAGGGTGGGTTCACACAGGGCGGATTCCCGTCGAAAAACTGCGAGATTTCCGTTGGGAGAACCGCCGCGGTGTAGAAAAGGAAAACTCCTTTAATTTAAGTAATATCTATGGAGCATGTGCTACATTGTTGCACAGTTTATGACAAAAAAACAGGGACAAGCTTTACATAAATCTCTCTGCATATTGTGATTGAATTATTAAAGGAGATGTCCCGAGGCAGCAAGTGGGGTTATACACTTCTGTATGGCCATAATAATGCACTTTGTAATATACATTGTGCATTAATTATGAGCCATACAGAAGTTATAAAAAGTTTTTTACTTACCTGCTCCGTTGCTGGCGTCCTCGTCTCCATGGTGCCGACTAATTTTCGCCCTCCGATGGCCAAATTAGCCGCGCTTGCGCAGTCCGGGTCTTCTCCTCTTCTCTATGGGGCTCCGTGTAGCTCCGTGTAGCTCCGCCCCGTCACGTGCCGATTCCAGCCAATCAGGAGGCTGGAATCGGCAATGGACCGCAGAGAAGCCCTGCGGTCCATGAAGACAGAGGATCCCGGCGGCCATCTTCAGCAGGTGAGTATGAAGACGCCGGACCGCCGGGATTCAGGTAAGCGCTGTGCGGGTGGTTTTTTTAACCCCTGCATCGGGGTTGTCTCGCGCCGAACGGGGCGGGGGGTTAAAAA
Source organism: Eleutherodactylus coqui (assembly GCF_035609145.1). NCBI lineage: Eukaryota > Metazoa > Chordata > Amphibia > Anura > Eleutherodactylidae > Eleutherodactylus > Eleutherodactylus coqui. Next base: position 380,689,747 of record NC_089837.1, on the reverse strand, counting down.
AAAAAAAACCCGTTTCGGCGCGGGACATCTCCTTTAAATACTCCACAAATACAGCGGCACCACAATAGATGACCCCACCAGGGGGGAGCAGCAGAACTTCACACTATGTTGCACGCTCTGTGTAAAGATCCGGACAGCAGGATCCAAAAATATCAGTCCATATATTGTATGACAGAGCAGCAGTATCAGGGGGGTTAGTTATGCATATACTCACAAGAGGATCATAAGACCAGAAGTGCTTTAATTAAAAAAATGCGTTCCACAGCACTGCAACATTTCGACCGTTCTCTGGTCTTCTGATTGAACTATTACATACATAAGGACTAACTACTTCTAGATTTTTCATGCAATGTATCGGCTTCTCTAAATGTAATATTAGCAAAAATGTAGTATCATTGCAAAAAATAAAGGATAATGCAAATCTAAAAAAAACCTTTCCCTGTATTTGTAATAAAAAATATCAAAATAAAAACGCCTAAAAACATATTTGGTATTGCAGCATCAATAACAGTCTGATTCATCAAAGTAATGCATTATTCATCCCGAACGGGGAATGTTATAAAAATTTTTAAAAAATTACACAACACCAGAATTACATTTTTTGGTCACTCTGTCTCTAAGAGAAGATGAAATAAAAAGCGATCAAAAAGTTATATGCACTTCAAAATGGTACCAGTCCATCTCGCAAAAAAGAGCCCTCACACAGTTATATCAATAGAAAACTATAAAAGTTATGGCAATGAGAATGTGGCAAAAGTAGTATAGCAAAAAACCCCAAAACTATATAGATTTCTTATCGTCAAAATCATACTGACACAAAGAATAAAGTTATCATGTGATTTTTGCTGCAAAACAAGACCCATCTGAAAAATTATGGAATTGCATTTTTTATTGCATTTCACACTTTTTAGAATTTTTAAAAACGTTTTGCAGTATATTATGTGGTACATTAAATGGTAGAATTGAAAAATACAACAACGTATCCTGCAAAAAACAACTACTACTTCAATGGGAAAATAAGAGTTATGATGTTTTGAAAGTGGGGAAGAAAAAACCAAAATGAACCTGGATAAGACTAAAGAGAAGTGACGGCTCACCTGATGGAAATCTTCATCCCCGCTACTGTCGTCTGCGTCAGACCATACAAGATATCTTGGACGCTTTGTCGCCATCTCTGTAGACATATAAGAGCGCGATCCTCTCTATAGAACTCCTTCAACAACCCTCAATGGAATTATCCGTTACATGGCATTTTGAACTTCCCGATCTATTGTGACATCAAACTAGTAACATCACAAGTTGTGTGACAGTTACGTTTTGTGACATCATTAGTCATGTAACATTGATATTGTAATGTCATTGGTCAAATGGTGAGCAATGTATACTACCAATACAAGCTACTATTGTGCTTTAGCACTATTCTTGTAATTAATAGACATCACACCATCTATTACATGTATATACATATAGATTACAATCTTTTGTAGATTTTGTCTTGTTTCCTTATATTTATATATTTCTAGTGATTTATTCCATTGTTTTAATTTTAAGCTTATTTGAATAAATTAATGTTTTATATGTATTTTATTTTTAACAAATATTCCAGTTTTTATTGTACTGAGGCATTAGTTTCCAATGCATTCATTCACACTGGCAAATATACGGCCCGTAAAAACGTCTCACTGTAAAAAGTGGAACATACATGACCGAAATACGGGCCGACGAGTATACGGTTGGTAAAAAGATAGTTCTGGTTCTATCTTTTGACTGGTATACAGCAACGTCTCCCATAAGCTCCTATGGGAGTTGAAGAAAAAAAGGCAGGGGGGGGGGCATTTTAGCAGCGTCCAATGCTGCGAAAAGCTTACAAGTGCCTCTATTTGGGCAATTGAAGGCAATCCGAGGATTTATAAGGAGCGAGGGTTTTCTGAGGTGCAACGTTTTTTTTCGCTTAAAACGTCGCACCCAGTTGTGTGACTGATCAGGAAAACGCTAATTATCTCTGGCTATGATCGCAGAAAAATGTCCATTCATGCGAATATACGGCGAGAACAAGAAAATGTAAAAATGCATACGCTTGTGTGAAAGGCTCTCACTGTGAATGGAAGCTAATGGCTGGAACGATCTTGACTTAGGTTGGACCATTCTCACAATGGATTCACAAAAGAAGGAAGCTAAACTCATCTGCTTTAGGCCTCTTTCCCACCAGCGTAGGCGTTTTTATGTTCACCGACCAGCTCCGTAAAAACACGTGGAAAGGGCGCACAAACCTAACATTTGTGCGCCCGTTAAGATGGCACAGGCCCGACACATATCCGGTTGCCTCCCCTTCCATCCCGCTTGCCGGCTCACCTCCTCTCTCCTTTCCTCCGCCTGTTTCCAATGGAAGTGGGCGGGATGGGGCGGAGCTAAGCAACCATCCTTTTCCGCTCCTTGTCTGCAGCCAGCAATAGAAGGGGGCAGAGCTTAGCTCTGCATTTGCCTTTTTTGTAAAAAAAAAAAATTTAAATCTCACATATTTGGTACCATATCTTTAATTACCTGTACACTAAATTAAACATACTATTTACCCTGCAAGGCAAAAAAAAAGAAATCAAAACCCTAAAAAACAGGTAAAATGCTTATATTGTTCTTTTTGCCTTCCAAAAACGCAATAAAAGTGATCAAAAAAGCCGTGTGTATCCCTAATTGGTACAAATAAAAACTAAAGCTCATCTCGGAAAAAACAAGCTCTCACGGAGCATTAAAGTTATTTAACCCCTTAACGACGGCCCCATCGGGAAACTACGTCCTCAGAAAGTGGGCTTCAATCCTAGAAGACGTAGTTTTATGCATCCTCTTTGGATTGATGCCCACTTGCCTGTGGACGTGACAGCTCCATGCTGTCGGTGCCCACAGGTAGCCGACAGCATGGAGCTGTCATCCCAGGATGCGGGCAGTCCCCCCCGGCATTGCGATCGGCGCTATCCAATGGATAGCGGCGATCGCGAAAAAGTTTAAAAAGTTTTTAAAAAGTGTCCGTTTCACCTCCCCTCATGGATCCATGAGGGGAGGTGAAAATACTCACCCCTGGTCCTCAGCGGTGTCCCGAAGTCCCCCTCTGCGCATGCGCACCCGATGATTGACATCGGGCGCATGCACAGAGGGGCTCGAGCCCCGGAAAAAATTCCTCTGCTACTGGCTGCCATGTGTAGCCAGGAGCAGAGGGATGTCACTGCAGAGATGATCACTGTTATCCAATGGATGACAGTGATCATGTAAAGTTAAAAAAAAAGTGTAAAAAAGTTTAAAAAAGTGTAAAAAGTAAAAGAAAAAAGTTTAAAAAAGTAAAAAAAAAGTTACAAAATCTTACGTCTCATCACCCCCCACGGATCATATCCGTGAGGGAGGATGAAATGACGTACCTAAGGCCTGCGGATTTATCCGCGGACCTTACCCCAGGTCCTGCGCACGTCGCCAAAGTGGCGGACGCATGCGCAAAAGCTGCGGATTGCCAGCGTAATTTAAAATCTCCCTGCTCCTGGCTACAAAATTTAGCCGAGAGCCTGGAGATTTCACGGGGGGCCGCGGTGAGCGGTTTCTGGTCACGTGTTCGCCGTTATCCAATGGATAATGGCGATCACGTAAAAGTAAAAAAAAAGTTGAAGGTTTATCTCCCCTCACTGATGCGATCGGTGAGAGGAGATGAAACTTTTTACCGGAGGCCTCCGTATTTGCACCCTGACGCGATCCTCATCCGTGAACTTTCCCGGATTCTGCACATGCAACCGCCGGCAAAATACCGGACACATGTGCAGGGGTCGGAGAGCACAGGAAATTTAAAATCTCCTTGCTCCCAGCGACCAACGGTCGCCGAGAGCCTGGAGCAGTGACGGGTGGCCTCGTTGAGCGGTCCCCGGTCACGTGATAAAAAGGTAGCGATCTACCTTAGGTCGGTCTCACATGACCGGAAAGAATTACGGATTCTGCATGCATCTGATCCACGGTATTATGCAGATCAATTGCATTGGATTACACAATTCCGCTCACATCAGTGGGTTGGAATTGTGTAATCCACTCGCAGAAAAGAGAACGCAGCATGTTCTATTTTACTGTGGATATCCGCAACATAGAGCCCATTGTGCTCCGTGGTCGCGGATATACCCGCTGCCCATACGCAACTCACCTGTGTGAGTAGGCAGTTATGCGCAGTACATTACACGGCCGTGCGCAGGGTCACGGCCGGCTCACAGCTGGGATCTGCTGCGGGCCTCCGCAAGCGGATTCCACCTACGGCCGTGTGAGCCCGGTGTTATTTAGACCGCTACCTGTAATACGTAATTTACAAGAAGCCCCGGGAACGCTCGCCTTCCTGCAGTTCCAGGAGCAGCTTGTTGAGCCTCTTCTGTGCGAGACCGCCGCACCTAAACAAGATTACGGAGACTCACAGAGCGCCATTTTTTACACCCCATACCCGCTATTGAGGTCACGAAATACCCTCAAAAAGCATGAGAGGAGGGGGGATACCCGGTTTTATTGCCCATCCCAACCAGCCTCCGTAGTTACCCCTGTCTTCGGAAATACTACACAGTTCACATTATTACTTTTATCTAAGATTTGGGGAACGCCAAAAAGGGCGCGTAGGGAGGGGGATATTTTTAGGGAGTCAGTTTTTATTCCGTACAAATGAGCAATGGGGTCTGGAATGTATTCAGTTGTGCCCAGAAATCCAACAGGTGTTCCCTCCATTATAGGCCTAACCATGTGTCCTATAAGTGGATTAGGGCCACAACGGGAATGTTTTTGAACACGGGACAAATGGGGGGATCCATTTTGGGGTGAACGTCTATGTACACTGTACAGAAAAAATGTTTTTAAATTGACAATATTGCCAAAAAAATGAAAATGGTTATTTTTTCCTTCTGCTTTGCTTAGATTCACTCAAATACTGTGGGGTCAAAATATGCAGTACACCCCTAGATGAATTCGTTAAGGGGTCTGGTTATTAAAATGGGGTAATTTGTGGGGGTTCTTTATCGCTTTAGATGCTCAATGGCTCTATAAGTGGGCAATGGGGCCTGGAATTTATTCCGTTATACCCTGAAATCCAACGGCTGCTCCTTCCATTATAGGCCTAGCCATGTGTCCTTTGAGTAGATTAGGGCCACAAGGGGTATGGTTCTGAACACGGGACAAACAGGCGTATCCATTTTGGGGTGAAAGTCTTCATTCCTATTTGTGCTGTACAAAAAAAACTGTTTTTAAATTGATACAACTGCCAAATAAATGAAAATTGTAATTTTTTTCCTACTGCTTTGCTTAGATTTATTCAAAAATTGTAGGGCAAAAATACACAGTACACCCCTAGATAAATTCGTTAAGAGGTCTAGTTTTCAAAATGGGATCATTTGTTGGGGTTATCTGTCGTTTTGGCTGCTCAAGGGCTCTACAAGTGTGCAGTGGGGCCTAAATCACCTTCATGCTAAATTTCAGTTCTGAAAGCCACCGATTACTCCTTTCATTTTGGGCCCCGTTGTGCATCCAGACAAAAGATTAGGGCAACAATGGGTATGTCTCTGAACACGGGAGAAACAGGGGTATCCATTTTGGGGTGCAAGTCTTCATTTATGTGTGTGCTGTACAAAAAAAGCAGTTTTTAAAATGATTGAATTGGCAAAAAAACGAAAATCACATTTTCCCCCCCTTTGCTTTGCTTGAATTCATTCAAAAACGGTGGGGTCAAAATGGTCAGTACGCCCCTAGATAAATTCGTTAAGGGGTCTAGTTTTCAAAATGGGGTCACTTGTGGGGGTTCTTTTTGGTTTTGGCCGCTCAAGAGCTCTGCAAAAGTGCTATGGGGCCTAAAACGCCTTCAAGGAAAATTTATATTCTGAAAACCACCGACTACTCCTTTCATTTTGGGCCCCGTTGTGCATCCAGACAAAAGATTAGGGCCACAATGGGTATGTCTCTGAACACGGGACAAACAGGGGTATCTATTTTGGGGTGCAAGGCTTCATTCATGTGTGTGCTGTACAAAAAAAGCAGTTTTTAAAATGACAGAATTGACAAAAATACGAAAATCTCAATTTTTTCCTTTTGCTTTGCTAGAATTTATTCAAAAACTGTGGGGTCAAAATAGGTAGTACACCCCTAGATAGATTCGTTAACGGGTCTAGTTTTCAAAATGGGGTAACTTGTGGGGGTTCTCTATGGTTTTGGCCGCTCAAGAGCTCTACAAAAGTGCTATGGGGTCTAAAACGCCTTCAAGCAAAATTTCAGTTCTGAAAGACACCGACTACTCCTTTCATTTTAGGCCCCGTTGTGCATCCAGACATAAGATTAGGGCCACAATGGGTATGTTTCTGAAGACGGGAGAAACGGGGGTATCCATTTTGAGGTGTAAATCCTCATTTTCGTGGGCACTATAGGAAAAAATATATCTTTAAAATTACATATTTGCAAAAATATGAAATTTTAATTTTTCTCCTCTAAATTTAATTAATTCCTGAAAAAAAACGGTGGGGTCAAAATACTCATGACACCCCTCAGTGGATACATTAAGGGGTGTAGTTTTTAAAATGGGGTCATTTAGGGGGGTATCTATTATTCTGACACTCATGAGCCTTTGCAAACTTGGCTTGGTGCAGGAAAACAAAGTGTTCCTCAAAATGCTGAAAAGTAATGTTAAATTTGTACGTCATCTAAATGGTTAAAAAAAACAAAAGTTTTTCAAATATGCATTCAGAATAAAGTAAACAGATGGAAATATATATCGTATCAAAAATTTGTACAGTATGTTTGGACATTAGAGATGAGCGAACGTACTCGTCCGAGCTTGATATTCGTGCGAATATTACGGTGTTCGGGATGCTCGTTACTCGTAACGAGTACCACGCGGTGTTCTGGTTACTTTTACTTTCCTCTCTGAGACGTTAGCGCGCTTTTCTGGCCAATTGAAAGACAGGGAAGGCATTACAACTTCTCCCTGTGACGTTCAAGCCCTATACCACCCCCCTGCTGTGAGTGGCTGGGGCGATCAGATGTCACCCGAGTATAAAAGTCGGCCGCTCCCGTGGCTCGCCACACATGCCTTGTGAGTTAGCTGAGGGAAAGTACTATCGTGCTGGTGCTGCTGTAGGGAGAGCGTTAGGAGTCAGTGTAGGCTTCAAGAACCCCAAAGGTCCTTCTTAGGGCCACATCTACATGTGTGCAGGCTGCTGCTAGCAGTGTTTTTTTTTTTTTTTTCTCAAAATCGGCAGTGCAGAGCATTGCACTCGGTATTAGGGACAGAAGTGGTGCTTAGGCAGGGAGAGTGTTAGGAGTGAGTGTAGCCTTCAAGAACCTCAACGGTCCTTTCTAGGGCCAAATTTAACCGTGTGCAGTACTGTGCTGGCTGCTGTTAGCAGTGTTGCATTTTTTTTTCTTTCTAAAAATCGTCTGTGCAGAGCATTGCACCCTCCATTGATACTACAGGGACAGAATTGTGTAGGCAGGGCCACAACACAGTTATTGTTCATTGAATATACGCAGTGGGGCCCTCCCTTTGCAAAAAAGCGAATTCAATTAATTATATTTGGCCTGCCTGTGTCAGTCCTAAGGTCTCCGTGTACGTGTGTGCTGCGTGGAGAACGTACAAAAATCAAACGCAACCAGCTACGGTTTACTGCAGGCTTGCGCCATTGTCTTTCCTGACTGGCAAATACCTGCTCTGCTAGAGTTAATAACTCTGCTACACTATAGTTGTGTGACACTTTTTGAGGGCCACACCACAGATATTAAACTTCTTGTTCATTGAATATACGCAGTGGGGCCCTCCCTTTGCAAAAAAGCGAATTCAATTAATTATATTTGGCCTGCCTGTGTCAGTCCTAAGGTCTCCGTGTACGTGTGTGCTGCGTGGAGAACGTACAAAAATCAAACGCAACCAGCTACGGTTTACTGCAGGCTTGCGCCATTGTCTTTCCTGACTGGCAAATACCTGCTCTGCTAGAGTTAATAACTCTGCTACACTATAGTTGTGTGACACTTTTTGAGGGCCACACCACAGATATTAAACTTCTTGTTCATTGAATATACGCAGTGGGTCCTTCCCTTTGCAAAAAAGCGAAAACATTATATTTGGCCTGCAGGCTTGCGCCAATTTATTTCCTGCCTGGGAAATCAAATCACTGGTAATACAGCATGCTGAGGGGTAGGGGTAAGCCTAGAGGACGTGGACGTGGACGTGGCCGAGGACGCGTAGGCCCAAGTGAGGGTGTGGGCACAGGCCGAGCTCCTGATCCAGGTGTGTCGCAGCCGACTGCTGCGCGATTAGGAGAGTGGCACGTTTCTGGCGTCCCCACATTCATCGCCCAATTAATGGGTCCACGCGGGAGACCTTTATTAGAAAATGAGCAGTGTGAGCAGGTCCTGTCCTGGATGGCAGAAAGTGCTTCGAGCAACCTATCGTCCAGCCACAGTTCTGCGCCGTCCACTGCTGCAAATCCGAATCCTCTGTCTGCTGCTCCTCCTTCCTCCCAGCCTCCTCACTCCACTACAATGACACATGCTCAGGAGCGGGAACACTCCCAGGAACTGTTCTCGGGCCCCTGCTCAGATTGGGCAGCAGTGGTTCCTCTCCCACCAGAGGAGTTTATCGTCACTGATGCCCAACCATTCGAAAGTTCCCGGGGTCCGGGGGAAGAGGCTGGGGACTTCCGCCAACTGTCTCAAGAACTTTCTGTGGGTGAGGAGGACGATGACGATGAGACACAGTTGTCTTGCAGTGAGGTAGTAGTAAGGGCAGTAAGTCCGAGGGAGCAGCGCACAGAGGATTCGGAGGAAGAGCAGCAGGACGATGAGGTGACTGACCCCACCTGGTGTGCAACGCCTACACAGGACAGGTCTTCAGAGGGGGAGGCACGGGCAGCAGCAGGGCAGGTTGCAAGAAGCAGTGCGGTGGCCAGGGGTAGAGGCAGGGCCAGACCGAATAATCCACCAAGTGTTTCCCAAAGCGCACCCTCGCGCCATGCCACCCTGCAGAGGCCAAGGTGCTCTAAGGTCTGGCAGTTTTTCACAGAGACGCCTGACGACCGACGGACAGTGGTGTGCAACCTTTGTCGCGCCAAGATCAGCCGGGGAGCCACCACCAACAGCCTCACCACCACCAGCATGCGCAGACATATGATGGCCAAGCACCCCACAAGGTGGGACGAAGGCCGTTCACCGCCTCCGGTTTGCACCGCTGCCTCTCCCCCTGTGCCCCAACCTGCCACTGAGATCCAACCCCCCTCTCAGGACACCGGCACTACCGTCTCATGGCCTGCACCCACACCCTCACCTCCGCTGTCCTCGGCCCCATCCACCAATGTCTCGCACCGCACAGTCCAGCCGTCGCTAGCGCAAGTGTTGGAGCGCAAGCGCAAGTACGCCACCACGCACCCGCACGCTCAAGCGTTAACCGTCCACATAGCCAAATTTATCAGCCCTGAGATGCTGCTGTATAGGGTTGTGGAAACGGAGTCCTTCAAAGCTATGATGGCGGCGGCGGCCCCGCGCTACTCAGTTCCCAGTCGCCACTACTTTTCCCGATGTGCCGTCCCAGCCCTGCACGACCACGTCTCCCGCAACATTGTACGCGCCCTCACCAATGCGGTTAGTGGCAAGGTCCACTTAACTACGGACACGTGGACAAGCACAGGCGGGCAGGGCCACTACATCTCCCTGACGGCACATTGGGTGAATTTAGTGGAGGCTGGGACAGAGTCAGAGCCTGGGACGGCTCACGTCCTACCCACCCCCAGAATTGCGGGCCCCAGCTCGGTGGTGGTATGTTCGGCGGTGTATGCTTCTTCCACTAAAGCACCCTCCTCCTCCTCCTCAACCTCTGTCTCGCAATCTAGATGTATCAGCAGCAGCAGGACGTCGCCAGCAGTCGGTGTCGCGCGGCGTGGCAGCACAGCGGTGGGCAAGCGTCAGCAGGCCGTGCTGAAACTACTCAGCTTAGGAGATAGGAGGCACACGGCCCACGAATTGCTGCAGAGTCTGACAGAGCAGACGCACCGTTGGCTTGCGCCGCTGAGCCTCCAACCGGGCATGGTCGTGTGTGACAACGGCCGTAACCTGGTGGCGGCTCTGCAGCTCGGCAGCCTCACGCACGTGCCATGCCTGGCCCACGTCTTTAATTTGGTGGTTCAGCGCTTTCTGAAAAGCTACCCACGCTTGTCAGACCTGCTCGTAAAGGTGCGCCGGCTCTGCGCACATTTCCGCAAGTCCCACACGGACGCTGCCACCCTGCGCACCCTGCAACATCGCTTTAATCTGCCAGTGCACCGACTGCTGTGCGACGTGCCCACACGGTGGAACTCTACGCTCCACATGTTGGCTAGGCTCTATGAGCAGCGTAGAGCTATAGTGGAATACCAACTCCAACATGGGCGGCGCAGTGGGAGTCAGCCTCCTCAATTATTTTCAGAAGAGTGGGCCTGGTTGGCAGACATCTGCCAGGTCCTTCGAAACTTTGATCAGTCTACCCAGGTGGTGAGCGGCGATGCTGCAATCATTAGCGTCACCATTCCTCTGCTATGCATCTTGAGAAGTTCCCTGCAAACCATAAAGGCAGCCGCTTTGCGCTCGGAAACAGAGCCGGGGGAAGACAGTATGTCGCTGGATAGTCAGAGCACCCTCCTGTCTATATCTCTGCGCGTTCAGGAGGAGGAGGAGGATGAGGAGGATGAGGAGGAGGGGGAAGAGACAGCTTGGCCCACTGCTGACGGTACACATGCTGCTGGGCTGTCATCATTTCAGCGTGTATGGCCTGAGGAGGAGGAGGAGGAGGATCCTGAAAGTGATCTTCTTAGTGCGGACAGCCATGTGTTGCGTACAGGTACCCTGGCACACATGGCTGACTTCATGTTAGGATGCCTTTCTCGTGACCCTCGCATTCAACGCATTCTGGCCACTACGGATTACTGGGTGTACACACTGCTCGACCCACGCTATAAGGAGAACCTTCCCAGTCTCATTCCCGAAGAGGAAAGGGGCTCGAGAGTGTTGCTATACCACAGGACCCTGGCGGACAAGCTGATGGTAAAATTCCCATCCGACAGCGCTAGTGGCAGAAGGCGCAGTTCCGAGGGCCAGGTAGCAGGGGATGTGCGTAGATCGAGCAGCATGTACAGCCCAGACAGTGCAACAGTCTTTAAGGGCCTGGCCAGCTTTATGGCTCCCCAGCAAGACTGTGTCACCTCTCCCCAGTCAAGGCTGAGTCGGCGGGAGCACTGTAAATCGATGGTGAGGGAGTACGTAGCGGATCGCACGACCATCCTCGGTGACGCCTCTGCCCCCTACAACTACTGGGTGTCGAAGCTGGACACGTGGCCTGAACTAGCGCTGTATGCCCTGGAGGTGCTTGCTTGTCCTGCGGCTAGCGTCTTGTCGGAAAGGGTGTTTAGTGCGGCTGGGGGAATCATCACAGATAAGCGTACCCGCCTGTCAACCGACAGTGCCGACAGGCTAACACTCATCAAGATGAACAAAGCCTGGATTTCCCCAGACTTCTCTTCTCCACCAGCGGACAGCAGCGATACGTAAGCAATACGTAGGCTGCACCCGCGGATGGAAGCTACGTTCTCTCTCACCATCCAAAACGGGGACATTTCTGCTTCATCAATCTGTGTCTAATATTCCTCCTCCTCCTCCTGCTCCTCCTCCTGAAACCTCACGTAATCACGCTGAACGGGCAATTTTTCTTAGGGCCACAAGGCTCACTCATCTAATTTTTCTAAACAATTTTTATATGTTTCAATGCTCTTAAAAGCGTTGAAACTTTAACTTGAACCAATTTTTAGTTAAACTGGGCTGCCTCCAGGCCTAGTTACCACTTAAGCCACATTAACCAAAGCGATTAATGGGTTTCACCTGCCATCTTGGTTGGGCATGGCCAATTTTTACTGAGGTACATTAGTACTGTTGGTACACCAATTTTTTGGGGCCCTCACCTACAGTTTAATCATAGCAATTTCTATGTTCTTCGCCTGCACTCATGGTACAGAAAGGTGTGTGGGGTTGGCCTACACTTTAGCTACATAAATGTAACTTGGGCCTTGGCTATACTGCAGCTACTGAAATGGAACTAAGACTGCGCTCCCACTATACTGCTGCTTCGGAATTGTTACTGGGGCCTGTCTTGAGTGCTACTATTGCTGACATGGAACTAAGACTGCGCTCCCGCTATAATGCTGCTTCGGAATTGTTACTGGGGCCTGTCTTGAGTGCTACTATTGCTGACATGGAACGAAGACTGCGCTCCCGCTATAATGCTGCTAGTGATATGTTAGTGGGGCCTGTCCTAATGCTACGGCTGAAATGTTACGAATTCTGGGCTCTGCCTATACCGCTGCTAATGGTATGTCTCTGGGGTGTGGAAACAGAGGCTTCCCAAAGACATGATGGCGGCGAGGCCATTTCCCACCAACGCGGTTACTGTTAAGGTGCATATAACCACGGACACGTGGAGAGGACACGTAGTGCCTCAAAAACATCCCCCTCCTCCTCCAACAGGGAAAACAAACATTCTTGGCAAATGCCTTTGCATTGGTTCGTCTGGTGGCAGTCCAAGAATTTCACCTTTACCGACACTACAAGAGAGCCCCCCCACCATCCCCCCGCCACGGCCCACTTAATCCTGGCCACATTCCGAAAACCAACAAAATAAAACCGCACTACTAGGTCCGCAGTCACCACCACATTACCACCAACGCGGTTACTGTTAAGGTGCATATTACCAGTCTGACTGGGGCATGCAGAGACACCTTGACAGAATGAATAGTGTGTGGCACATAGGTTCCCCATTGCTATGCCCACGTGTGCAGCTCCTGATGGCGGTGGCACAGGATTCTATTTCTCATTGCTTCTGTACAGCATTGTGGGCTATCGCCCCGCCCCTTTTAAAGAGGGTCGCTGCCTAGCCGTGCCAACCCTCTGCAGTGTGTGCCTGCGGTTCCTCCTCATGGCAGACGCACTTCTAAATAGACATGAGTGTGGCGTGGCATGACGGCAGCTGAAGGCTGCGCAGGGACACTTTGGTGTGCGCTGTGGGGGGGAGGGGGGGCGGTTGGGCAGCATGTAAGCCAGGAGAAGTGGCAGTGGAGTGTCATGCAGGCAGTGATTGTGCTTTGTTGGAGGTAGTGGGGTGCTTAGCTAAGGTATGCATTGCTAATGAGGGCTTTTCAGAAGTAAAAGTTTTTGGGAGGGGAGGGGCCCACTCTTGCCGCTATTGTGGCTTAATAGTGGGACCTGTGAACTTGAGATGCAGCCCAACATGTAGCCCCTCGCCTGCCCTGTCCATTGCTGTGTCGTTCCCATCACTTTCTTGAATTGCCCAGATTTTCACACAAGGAAACCTTAGCGAGCATCGGCGAAATACAAAAATGCTCGGGTCGCCCATTGACTTCAATGGGGTTCGTTATTCGAAACGAACCCTCGGGCATCGCGAAAAGTTTGTTCCGAGTAACGAGCACCCGAGCATTTTGGTGCTCGCTCATCTCTATTGGACATATTTGAGATATTACAGTTGAAAATGTGAAAAAATGGCAATTTTTTCAAAATTTTCCCAATTTTGGCGCTTTTAATAAACATACACAAATTATATCGGTCTCTTTTTACCAAAATGAAGTACAACATGTGGCGAAAAAACAATGTCAGAATCACTTGGATATGTAAAGCCTTTACGAAGTTATGCTACGTTAAACAACGCATGTCAGATTTCCAAAATTTGATTTCCGTCAGTAAGGCGCAAACAGGCTTCGTCACTAAGGGGTTAACGTTTAATGCAACTATGTGGAAAAAATAATTCCAAAATTTCCGTTTACATAAGTCTGATGTTGCTGTAAAAAAAAGGGCTCTTTTTAAAACTGATGCTCCATATGGTAATTAGGTCCAAATATTCTGTTCGAACTGGCTGGGGTTTTCTCTATAAACACACCTAGACTTCACTTGATTGATGAGGATGATGTGCCTACATCATCCCCGACACCTCCAATACTTGAGCTGTGCATGCGCAGTTGGTTGTGCCCTGGTGTAGGTAGATATGTCTTCTTTCACTGAACATGCTCCCAGGTTGTGTGGCACAAGTGTAAGTTCCCCCATAGTGGAGCAGGAACACAGATTTGAATGTGGCCTAAAATTATCGTTTTTGTTTTTTTTTGCTGAAAAATCCCTCTGACTCTCTGGCTACTATGGGTTGCCCTTGAGTCTAATATGCTGGCCACTACCTGTTGCCAAATAATGAATGACTATAAGAGCAAAGATAATAAGACAGAGAACAGGAAGTGAATTAGAATGGTGCTGACTCATGATGCTCATGGACGTCTATGGAGAGAAGAGGGGGGAGTGAGCTACAGGAGGGATAGAGATTCACACAGACACTTACTGCAGCTACTATTAAGGTTTATTTTTTAGTTTTTGTTTAACTCCATAAGGACAGTGACACACCACCATATTTTAGCCGTGTTTTTGTGTCCATAATACGGACCTCTGTCCCAACCTGACTGTGGGTCTGTGTGTTATTGGCAGGGTACACAATCTTCAGTTTTCTCCATGTACAGTGTATAGAACACAGCAAAACATCTAGACTCTTCCAACTGTCTTAGAGAAAACTGAACAGTAGCTATACAATATAGCCGGAAAAGAGTAAAACATACAGGATTCAAGTCATAGAATGGCCCAATGGAGTGTAACATTGCTCATGTATACACACAGCAACTTATTTTGAAAAGTTGAGATAAACTTTCAAATCACAAAAAATACCCCACTTATGCAGAGGTACAAACACCAGTTCCAGGATGGGTGTTACCAGGTGCAAAATACTGGTGGAACACAGACTCACACACCTACTATTTTCATGAGGGGGGGACAGCTATGTATTATACTGCACGCTCATATAGGGTGCCAGTCACCATGCAGGTTTACAGCCTATTGTTTAGGGCTCCTTCACACTGGCGAGGGCGATATCAGGCCGTGATTCCCGCTCACATATTGCACTTGTTACCATGTGAAGCCCAAGGGACACCCCGCTGCAGTTGTCACAGCTGTGGCAGAGGATCACAGAGTTCTGCCATTGTTTTCAGCAGGACCTTCCCCATTTAAAACAATGGTCGATCTTGCAGAATGATAGGACAAGTACTGTCACCACAGGCTCCCCCAGAATCCTAAGACTAGTCAGCTTCTTCCTAAAATAATAATCATGAGGTTTCTGTTGGTATTTTGGCCAAACTACACAAACTTCCAACCCGCATTAAGAGTCTCCTTTGTCTTGTGAGTCCCGTTATTAAAGGGGTTATGCTGGGCCAAAGTTTTGTTTGAAACTTCTTCAGCCTTCCGCGTTCTCTCCCTGCTGCCGTCTCTCTGGTCCTCGCTGGTCTTCACTTCCCGCTGTAGGCAACTGGCGATGACGTCCCCGACAAATGGGCCACATAACTGATGTAGCCAATCACTGCCTCCCTGCAGCCTGGTTAATAGCTGCAGCGCTCATGTGACCCAGGGTCGGGTCGTCATCACTCCCCATGTGGCTCACACTACAGGAAACTGCAGTCTGCTGTGCTTTCCTATGCAATTAAAAAAACCAAAACATATCGACATCCACCTAATTAAGGACTCATTCACTTAACTGTGATTTCAGTGCGTATTACACACATGATGCACGGCCGCGTGGTATGTGGTTAATGAAAGTACATGGACTTTCATTGATCTGTTCACATTAGCGCATAGATACGTGCGAGAAATAGATCACAGCATGCTCTGTTTCTCCGTGTACAGATAGTCCCCGACTTGTGACGTTCGATTTACGAACTTTGCAAGTTGCGAACAATCTGTACTACACAGCATGGTGTAATGCAATGGCATTACATCATTCTGTGCAGGGACTGGACAGGCTTCTATTAAGCCTGTCCAGTAAGATCGTGGGACGCTGTGCGGAGGCTAGGCAGCCATGGACCTTATGAAAGGCCCTAGGACTGCCTATGCAGAGCGCCTATCAAATCGTGCGCTTGATAGGCGCTCTGCATAGGCAGCCCTGGGGCCTTTTAAAAGACACCCGGCTGCCTAGCTACTGCACAGCGTCCCGCGATCTTATCGCAGGACACTGTACATGACCCCTGAATGTTGGGTGCCTGCTGTTTCTTACAGCCGGCACCCGGCAGCAGCAGTTCTGACGCGCCGCTCAGCGGTATTTAAAGTGTTAACAGTACTGATGAGCGGTGCGGCGCGCCGGAACTGCTGCCACCGGATGCTGGCTGTAAGAACAGCCTGCACCCGACGTTGTATGGAGCGGGAACTACCCGCGATCCCTTCCATACAACCATTTGTTCGGACATACGATAAAATGTACTTGTAAACAAGCTACTGGAATGGAACCTGTTCGCAAGTAGGGGATCATCTGTACCATGCAGCATCAGCCCTATTCTTTTCTATGGGCAGTGTATGCAATGCCGTCCATACGCAATACATTGCCCCTGAGCGACAATACATACGCAACGCCGCTATGAGACAGAGCACGAATTAATAACATTTTTTAAAAAAGAGAAAAGTCGCACTGCACATGACAGCTGGCTCACGCAGCGTTTTCTGCATATGAGCCTTAAGACTAATAGCACACTGCTGGCTCCATCAGATATATTTGGTATATGCATGCTGGGGGCTTTACTGTACTTATATATCATCTATAGAGAATAGAGATGAGCGAACGTACTCGTCCGAGCTTGATATTCGTGCGAATATTACGGTGTTCGGGATGCTCGTTACTCGTAACGAGTACCACGCGGTGTTCTGGTTACTTTCAGTTTCCTCTCTGAGACGTTAGCGCGCTTTTCTGGCCAATTGAAAGACAGGGAAGGCATTAAAACTTCCCCCTGTGACGTTCAAGCCCTATACCACCCCCCTGCTGTGAGTGGCTGGGGGGATCAGATGTCACCCGAGTATAAAAGTCGGCCCCTCCCGCGGCTCGGCTCAGATGCCGTGTGAGTTAGTGAGGGAAAGTGCTGTTCTATTGGAGTTGCTGTAGGGAGAGTGTTTGTAGTGAGTGTAGGCTTCAAGAACCCCAACGGTCCTTCTTAGGGCCACATCTACGTGTGTGCAGGCTGCTGTTAGCAGTGAAATTTTTTTTTTTTTTTTCTCAAAATCGGCAGTGCAGAGCATTGCACCCGGTATTAGGGACAGAAGTGGTGCTTAGGCAGGGAGAGTGTTAGGAGTGAGTGTAGCCTTCAAGAACCTCAACGGTCCATTCTAGGGCCACATTTAACTGTGTGGAGTACTGCGCAGACTGGGAGGACTCCCCTTCCCCACCTTAGCTCCCCACTATCTATGAAATAAAACACAACAACCTGCTGGCGTTTTACGTGGGTAGGCCACAGCTTTATTTAATTTTCTCTTTTACTCCACTTTATACCCATCTTCCATGCCGCTTAAAACTGCTTTATGAAATTTTAAACTTTTAAACGTGAAAACAACCAGGCATAAGAAAGCCCCATAATGGGCCTGTACAGCCCTTCCATCCATTGCTGGCATGGAAAAATATTACCGCCTAAACTCAAGCTGTGACAACTTCCTAATCAACTTAACTACCCCATAATAAACTCTATCTCACCTCCCTTTTCCCCAAAGGGCGGGTGGGTGGGCGACTTCTCTCTTCTTTCTCCTTCTTAGCACTGACTCCTCCTCTTCCTCCCTCTCTCTCTCCTATCCCTCTAACCCTTCCTTTGGTCGCTTCCTTCCTCTCCATCTTGTTAGCCCCGCCTCCCAGTCCCCCACAGCTTCGTTAGACACTTTGCTGTTCCTCAGACTGGGAGGACTCCCCTTCCCCACCTTAGCTCCCCACTATCTATGAAATAAAACACAACAACCTGCTGGCGTTTTACGTGGGTAGGCCACAGCTTTATTTAATTTTCTCTTTTACTCCACTTTATACCCATCTTCCATGCCGCTTAAAACTGCTTTATGAAATTTTAAACTTTTAAACGTGAAAACAACCAGGCATAAGAAAGCCCCATAATGGGCCTGTACAGCCCTTCCATCCATTGCTGGCATGGAAAAATATTACCGCCACCAAGGATGCAGCATATCCCTATACTGCACTCCGCCCCCCACATGCCAGCCACAACGCCTCCTCTACCCCGTCCTGCAAGCCTGACAAAAACGTGTCGGTGCCAATATCACTAAGGTGTACACCGTCACCCCTGAACATACCTATCTCTCTCTTTTCTAACTCCCAGTGTCTAACTGACACCCCCCCAATTGACTGAACAAATTTAGACATCTTAAAATTCACATTCTTCCTTGCTTTTTCAATAGCCTCCATATCCCTCGCTTCTCTCCAGAACCTTCTGGCCACAATATCTGACCAGACTAAAATAACTTTGTTGAAGAACTTTTTAAACCGGCATAAATCCTCCTTCATCAACGTCAGCAACTCTCCCACTTTAACTTTCCCCAGATCGTTTCCACCCGCGTGGATTACCAAAATCACTCTATCTGGGGACCGCCTGCTGATTTGCAGCACCTCGTGGAGCAGCCCGGTCCATTTCAAACCTCGTATGCCGTGCCATTGCACGCATACGTCTTTTTGTCCCAAATGGGGACCCATCGGCCTTGCTCTAGCCCTCTTTTCGGCCCAAAATATGTAGGAGTGTCCTACCACCCACACTGTCCAATTTGAACCTGTAAAATAAATCAAGAAAACAGGGGAAGAAATGTCCCCAACATCAAACTCATAACCATTTTTACAATACCCTCAAATCCGGCCTTACGTAGGACCGGTATGCCTCCGACTTCCA
Organism: Eleutherodactylus coqui; assembly: GCF_035609145.1. Taxonomy (NCBI): domain Eukaryota; kingdom Metazoa; phylum Chordata; class Amphibia; order Anura; family Eleutherodactylidae; genus Eleutherodactylus; species Eleutherodactylus coqui. The sequence goes on along the minus strand of NC_089837.1, from coordinate 380,670,959 downwards.
TCTACCCACCCTTTTTACTTCTTCACTTCGCAAACCGCAGACAAAAGCCGACGTAGCCGCCCCAATTCTAAAGGTATGGGAACCAAATTCGTTTGGCGCAAAACCCAAGTTTTTAAGACATGACCGCATAACCGCCGTGAACTGGTACCTTGTTACCGGAAATCCCGCCGCGTGCACCAATAGCGGGCCGCCCCCGCTGTGGCGTACCATAACGTCTCTAACTAACCTTACTGGGCACCACTCTGTCCCCAGCGCACGAATCCGCAACCATTCACCCGTTCCGTATACGTCAGTTTTCGATTTTCGTATACAAATTTTAATATCGTCGTCCCCGAGCGAAACATCCGAAAATTGAAGACCTCCCGGATTATTTTTACTCGTCGATACTAATTCGCCCAAACGCAACGCCGCAAAAAAGGCCAAGGAAAATGCCGCTCTAAAAAGCGCCGCTTCTTCTACGTTCGCACATACTGATCCCATTATCTTCATCATTGCGCAAAGCAGCTCGAAAGTGATCGGGCGTCTCCCATCCCGAGAAAACTTCTCTTTCTTCCAACACTTCAGAATTTGCGTAAAACGAAATCCTTTGTCATGTCGCGACTCCCGTGTAGGCGTAACAAAAATGCTATTGCCGAAACATGTTTCTTCGCCGCATCCGCCGATGCTCCCCGCCCGCGCAGGTTCGCCAATATGTCTAAAGTAACCGCTCTAGCCTGCTCCGCATTCGGAAACCCCCCCCCGGCGGCCTCAAACCATTGCTTCCAAATCGCATTATACCGCCGCCATGTGGCTTCGGTTACCGACTTACGGACCAGATTCAGGAGCTCCTTTCTATTATTTGCCACAAGAAAGCAGGGCAACATACCCCCTCGACGTCCGCCGTCGGGTGAAGCTCCCTGAATTTCGACATCTGGAATCGAGAAAGAGCGTCAGCTTTGTTATTTAAACGTCCTGGTACATGGCTCGCTTTGAACTTTATGTTATGTTGTAAACAATCCAAAATCAAATGGCGTAAAGCCGCCAACACCAATTTGCACGCTGAAGACTGTTTATTTACCGCTGTCACCACCGTCTGGTTATCCGACCAAAAACATATACTTCTATTAGCCAAAACCGGGCCCCATAGTTCAATGGCGACCATGATGGGAAAAATTTCCAACAGTGCTATGTTTCTCGTCCATCCTCTCTCGACCCAGGCCTCCGGCCACAAGGCGTTGCACCACCTGTTTCCGAAAATCACACCAAAACCGCAGGCTCCGGCTGCATCTGATACCAGTCCCAGCTCCTCACTGTCGACTTCTTCCCTTTGGCATATTACCTGCCCATTGAAAGTTTCGAGAAAAACCTTCCATATGTGCAGGTCCGCCCTCATTTCCTTTGTCACCCTGACAAAATGATGAGGCTCCCTTGCCCCTCTCGTCGCCAAAGACAATCGCCTCGAAAAGGCGCGCCCCATGGGGATGACCCGACACGCGAAATTTAGCAGACCCAGCAGCACCTGCATTTGATGCAGTGTAACTTTCCGTGATGTACTAACGGTCTCTACCATCTGCCGCAGCCGCGCAATCTTTTCTTCTGGTAGCCGAAACACCATATCCTTAGTATCGATCTCGATACCTAAGAACTCCAAAGCTGTCACTGGCCCTACTGTCTTCTCCGCGGACAGGGGGAAGCTTGCCCTTTCCATCAGCCTCTTAAAAGATGCCAATAGAAAACCGCATACGCTTGACTCGGGGGGCCCTACGAACAAAAAATCGTCAAGATAGTGTAAAACCGAAGGGATGCCCGTTTCGAATCGAAGTATCCATTCCAAAAATGAACTGAATACCTCAAAATAATAGCACGAAATAGAGCATCCCATCGGCAAACACATATCCACAAAATAGCAACCTTCCAATCTACACCCCAACAGATGAAAACAATCAGGGTGTACCGGAAGCAACCTGAAAGCTGATTCAATGTCCGCCTTGGCTAACATCGCACCAGCTCCCGCCCGCCGGACTAGATGCACCGCCCGGTCGAAAGACGCGTACGACACTGCCGCTTGCTCTTTCGAAATCCCGTCGTTGACCGAATCTCCGGAAAAGACAGATGATGGATAAGCCGGAACTTGCCCGGTTCCTTCTTCGGGACCAGCCCCAAAGGTGAAACCCGCAAGTTCCCGAATGGGGGTTCCCGAAATGGGCCCGCCATCCGACCCAATTCCACCTCCTTCATTAACTTCTCCATCACTAATTCTTTGTTTTCTCGAGCCGATTTTAGATTGTCGCAGAGCCTAAGGGAAAAAGTCGGGCTGTGCGGTATCCGGAAACCTTCTATAAAGCCTGATCTAATTAGTCTTGACTCCTGCGTCCTGTGGTACCGGACGAGCCACCGCTCCAGGTACCTGACGTTCACTGGGGTTCGTTCCTGCGCCGGGCACCCCAGGTGTAGCTGCTGTCCTCTGTCGCCTAAAACACCGTACCGCGGAGTGTGCTCCTCCGCACACTGAGCACTCGTGCCGAAACTTACACGACGTGTAGAATCGGCAATGACCTTCGTTGAAGGCCCAACACGATCCGGAGGGTTTTGGTGCTGCAGGTACCTGCTGTCCACTGGCGCCTGCAGCGGTCCCCTGAAAAAACGGCTTTATCGGTTTTTGTGAAAGAATAAGCTGGATCCACACATCCGTTGCCTTCGTGGCCCAGCTTATGTTCTTCATTCCGGAAATACGACGACGAAAATCCTCGTCGTACCTCCACCACGCCGACCCTCCGTGCAGTTTATACGCGCTATGAATGGTGTTCATATACACCAATAATTCGGGACCCTTCTGTGGACTGTGTTGACAGGCTACGTGTGCCAAGATCAAAAACGCCTGTAGCCAATTACCAAATGTTTTGGCTACTTTCGCTTTTCTATCGGTCCCACGTTCCGAAAACCGCTCCTTGTCGACAGCAATATGTTCCACCGACAATAGTGACCATATGTCCACATATGTACCATTCTTAATTTTCTCGGTTATTTCTTCCGTCAAGCCCACCCCGAGCGGGGCTACCCCGCAGAAAAGTGTATCTGCGAACCTCAAACCGTCACCAACCAACTCTTCGCCCCTACGACTCGCCCCTTGCGAGCTCTCGGGTGCGTGAGCAAAACCTTTTTCAACTCCAGAACGATTTACCAGCGCTTTAAGCGCACCCATAAACTCTTCGTTGTACTTATCACCAGATGTTACCGATACATCCCAAACATTCCTGTAATGTGACTCACCCGCCTTGTTCCTCCCTGGTCCCGCCATGAGGAAGCTCGGGCCGGGTGGCGTTGATGTACGATCCCGCCTCTGGCCTGCGTGTCGTTCCGTACCCAAATCATGGGTGACACCACGGCTCCTCTGGCTCTGCGCACTGGATGCCCTACCGGCCGAAGATGCCGTATTGTGCCTGCTACTGCGGGGGACGTACCTATTATCTGCGGAAGAAGCCGGCGAGAGAGATGAAGTATCGCGTGAAGCCCGAGCGTCCCGCTCCCGGCCGCTGCGCCTATCGTATGCAACCGCCGCTCCTGCCCTTCTCTGTGCGTCCAGTAAAGGGGCCTTCCTTTTCCGCCCCTCATCCTCTGGAGACACTGAAGAGCTCGTAGCTACCCGCGCTCTTCTGCCTGCCCTAAACCGCTGCGCCCCTTTTTCGCTTCTGCGCCCCCCCACCCCGCCATACTTACCTTGCCCTGCTGCTTGTTCCTCCCTGGCGCGCCAACTTGCTCGCTCCCTTGCCGAGCTGCCCGGTGAGCGCCCGCCTGTGTGCCGCTCGTGTCGAGCCCCTTGCCATCCGCCGGATGCCCCTAATGCCGCTGTTGCCTGCTGCTGCACAAACCCCCCCCCCCCTCTCCCCCCCCTCCCCTCTTCAGGCATAGGGGCTGTTGCCAACGCCCCAAGCCCACTTCTCCTGTAAACTATGCTGCCTGCACTGTCCTCACTATCCCTACCCTCCCTTCTATTTAGCCTCCTAACGCCTCTCTTTGCCATCCGACCCCCCCCCCCCTTTCCCTCCCGCTACCTCCGCTTAGCTCTCCCTCCCCTCCGCTACGCTCCTCCGGGCTGAACAGGGACTCGCTCCCGTAGCCCCTTGTGGCCTCCTTCCGAAGTGCAGGCCTCCCGCCGGTACTACTTCCGGCTCGCAGATCCCTCCGCCTGTTGAGGGAGACACGTGTCCCGCTCTCCCTCTCCTTCGCCATGACCTCCTGCACCGCCACGGGATTCCCCTTGCCCGCGCTGGACTTACCCGACCTTGGCACCGCTCCTCCGCTCCTGGTGAGTGCACCTCCGGCTTCCGTTCCGCTCTCGTCCCCACTCCTGCGCTCCCCAGACCTGTATGCGTCCGCCTGGTGCTGCGACCGCGCCGCTCCACTCCCGCTCGCTCCCGCTGCTCTTGGGCTGCTTCTGCCCCCTTTCTTCGGCGCTGGGCTGGGGCTTAACCTTGCCGGTGGTTGCCTTCTTCTTTGCGGCCTCCCACGTGGTTCTGTGCCGCCGCACTCCGCCGGTGGCTCTTCCTCCGCTCTCGTCTCCGGTACCGCCGCCGCCGCTGCCGCCGTTCGGAACTCTTCGGCCATCTTCATGAGCCACTGGGGACCCTGGCTGGCCACAGCTTCACGAATTTGTTGTGCGAGATGCTCCATCTTCAGTCTTGCTTGCAGACCTCTCTTGGTGCGACTTCTCTCTTCTTTCTCCTTCTTAGCACTGACTTCTCCTCTTCCTCCCTCTCTCTCTCCTATCCCTCTAACCCTTCCTTTGGTCGCTTCCTTCCTCCCCATCTTGTTAGCCCCGCCTCCCAGTCCCCCACAGCTTCGTTAGACACTTTGCTGTTCCTCAGGCTGCTGTTAGCTGTGTTGCTAATTTTTTTTTCTTCTCAAAATCGGCAGTGCAGAGCATTGCACCCAGTATTAGGGACAGAAGTGGTGCTTAGGCAGGGAGAGTGTTAGGAGTGAGTGTAGCCTTCAAGAACCTCAACGGTCCTTTCTAGGGCCACATTTAACTGTGTGGAGTACTGTGCAGGCTGCTGTTAGCTGTGTTGCTTTTTTTTTTTTCTCAAAATCAGCGGTGCAGAGCATTGCACCCTCCATTGATACTACAGGCACAGAATTGTGTGGGCAGGGCCACAACACAGTTATTAGTCATTGAATAGACGCAGTGGGCCTATCCTTTTAAACAAAAGGGAAGAAAGTATATTTGCCCTGCCTCTGTCAGTCCTAAGGGCTCTGGGTACGTGTGTGGTGCGTGGAGAACGTAAAAAAAATCAGACGCAACCAGCTACGGTTGAGTGCAGCCTTGCGCCAATTTCTTTCCTGCCTGGGAAATACCTGCTCTGCCACAGTTAATAACTCTGCAACAGTAAAGTTCTGTGACACTTTTGCAGGGCCGCAACACAGTGTCAGTTATTAAACTTATTATTCAGTGAATAGACGCAGTGGGCCTATCCTTTTAAACAAAAGGGAAGAAAGTATATTTGCCCTGCCTCTGTCAGTCCTAAGGGCTCTGGGTACGTGTGTGGTGCGTGGAGAACGTAAAAAAATCAGACGCAACCAGCTACGGTTGAGTGCAGCCTTGCGCCAATTTATTTCCTGCCTGGGAAATACCTGCTCTGCCACAGTTAATAACTCTGCAACAGTAAAGTTCTGTGACACTTTTGCAGGGCCGCAACACAGTGTCAGTTATTAAACTTATTATTCAGTGAATAGACGCAGTGGGCCTATCATTTTAAACAAAAGGGAAGAAAGTATATTTGCCCTGCCTCTGTCAGTCCTAAGGGCTCTGGGTACGTGTGTGGTGCGTGGAGAACGTAAAAAAATCAGACGCAACCAGCTACGGTTGAGTGCAGCCTTGCGCCAATTTCTTTCCTGCCTGGGAAATACCTGCTCTGCCACAGTTAATAACTCTGCAACAGTAAAGTTCTGTGACACTTTTGCAGGGCCGCAACACAGTGTCAGTTATTAAACTTATTATTCAGTGAATAGACGCAGTGGGCCTATCCTTTTAAACAAAAGGGAAGAAAGTATATTTGCCCTGCCTCTGTCAGTCCTAAGGGCTCTGGGTACGTGTGTGGTGCGTGGAGAACGTAAAAAAATCAGACGCAACCAGCTACGGTTGAGTGCAGCCTTGCGCCAATTTCTTTCCTGCCTGGGAAATACCTGCTCTGCCACAGTTAACAACTCTGCAACAGTAAAGTTCTGTGACACTTTTGCAGGGCCGCAACACAGTGTCAGTTATTAAACTTATTATTCAGTGAATAGACGCAGTGGGCCTATCCTTTTAAACAAAAGGGAAGAAAGTATATTTGCCCTGCCTCTGTCAGTCCTAAGGGCTCTGGGTACGTGTGTGGTGCGTGGAGAACGTAAAAAAATCAGACGCAACCAGCTACGGTTGAGTGCAGCCTTGCGCCAATTTCTTTCCTGCCTGGGAAATACCTGCTCTGCCACAGTTAATAACTCTGCAACAGTAAAGTTCTGTGACACTTTTGCAGGGCCGCAACACAGTGTCAGTTATTAAACTTATTATTCAGTGAATAGACGCAGTGGGCCTATCCTTTTAAACAAAAGGGAAGAAAGTATATTTGCCCTGCCTCTGTCAGTCCTAAGGGCTCTGGGTACGTGTGTGGTGCGTGGAGAACGTAAAAAAATCAGACGCAACCAGCTACGGTTGAGTGCAGCCTTGCGCCAATTTCTTTCCTGCCTGGGAAATCAAATCACTGGTAATACAGCATGCTGAGGGGTAGGGGTAGGCCTAGAGGACGTGGACGCGGCCGAGGACGCGGAGGGCCAAGTGAGGGTGTGGGCACAGGCCGAGCTCCTGATCCAGGTGTGTCGCAGCCGACTGCTGCGCGATTAGGAGAGAGGTACGTTTCTGGCGTCCCCACATTCATCGCCCAATTAATGGGTCCACGCGGGAGACCTTTATTAGAAAATGAGCAGTGTGAGCAGGTCCTGTCCTGGATGGCAGAAAGTGCTTCGAGCAACCTATCGTCCAGCCACAGTTCTGCGCCGTCCACTGCTGCAAATCCGAATCCTCTGTCTGCTGCTCCTCCTTCCTCCCAGCCTCCTCACTCCACTACATGACACATGCTCAGGAGCTCAGGAACTGTTCTCGGGCCCCTGCTCAGATTGGGCAGCAGTGGTTCCTCTACCACCAGAGGAGTTTATCGTCACTGATGCCCAACCATTCGAAAGTTCCCGGGGTCCGGGGGATGAGGCTGGGGACTTCCGGCAACTGTCTCAAGACCTTTCAGTGGGTGAGGAGGACGATGACGATGAGACACAGTTGTCTATCAGTGAGGTAGTAGTAAGGGCAGTAAGTCCGAGGGAGCAGCGCACAGAGGATTCGGAGGAAGAGCAGCAGGACGATGAGGTGACTGACCCCACCTGGTGTGCAACGCCTACACAGGACAGATCTTCAGAGGGGGAGGCACGGGCAGCAGCAGGGCAGGTTGCAAGAGGCAGTGCGGTGACCAGGGGTAGAGGCAGGGCCAGACCGAATAATCCACCAAGTGTTTCCCAAAGCGCCCCCTCGCGCCATGCCACCCTGCAGAGGCCGAGGTACTCTAAGGTCTGGCAGTTTTTCACCGAGACGCCTGACGACCGACGAACAGTGGTGTGCAACCTTTGTCGCGCCAAGATCAGCCAGGGAGCCACCACCAACAGCCTCACCACCACCAGCATGCGCAAACATATGATGGCCAAGCACCCCACAAGGTGGGACGAAGGCCGTTCACCGCCTCCGGTTTGCACCGCTGCCTCTCCCCCTGTGCCCCAACCTGCCACTGAGATCCAACCCCCCTCTCAGGACACAGGCACGACCGTCTCATGGCCTGCACCCACACCCTCACCTCCGCTGTCCTCGGCCCCATCCAGCAATGTCTCGCACCGCACAGTCCAGCCGTCGCTAGCGCAAGTGTTGGAGCGCAAGCGCAAGTACGCCGCCACGCACCCGCACGCTCAATCGTTAACCGTCCACATAGCCAAATTTATCAGCCTTGAGATGCTGCCGTATAGGGTTGTGGAAACGGAGTCCTTCAAAGCTATGATGGCGGCGGCGGCCCCGCGCTACTCAGTTCCCAGTCGCCACTACTTTTCCCGATGTGCCGTCCCAGCCCTGCACGACCACGTCTCCCGCAACATTGTACGCGCCCTCACCAATGCGGTTAGTGGCAAGGTCCACTTAACTACGGACACGTGGACAAGCACAGGCGGGCAGGGCCACTACATCTCCCTGACGGCACATTGGGTGAATTTAGTGGAGGCTGGGACAGAGTCAGAGCCTGGGACCGCTCACGTCCTACCCACCCCCAGAATTGCGGGCCCCAGCTCGGTGGTGGTATGTTCGGCGGTGTATGCTTCTTCCACTAAAGCACCCTCCTCCTCCTCCTCCTCCTCAACCTCTGTCTCGCAATCTAGATGTGTCAGCAGCAGCAGGACGTCGCCAGCAGTCGGTGTCGCGCGGCGTGGCAGCACAGCGGTGGGTAAGCGTCAGCAGGCCGTGCTGAAACTACTCAGCTTAGGAGATAGGAGGCACACGGCCCACGAACTGCTGCAGGGTCTGACAGAGCAGACCGACCGTTGGCTTGCGCCGCTGAGCCTCCAACCGGGCATGGTCGTGTGTGACAACGGCCGTAACCTGGTGGCGGCTCTGCAGCTCGGCAGCCTCACGCACGTGCCATGCCTGGCCCACGTCTTTAATTTGGTGGTTCAGCGCTTTCTGAAAAGCTACCCACGCTTGTCAGACCTGCTCGTAAAGGTGCGCCGGCTCTGCACACTATTCCGCAAGTCCCACACGGACGCTGCCACCCTGCGCACCCTGCAACATCGGTTTAATCTGCCAGTGCACCGACTGCTGTGCGACGTGCCCACACGGTGGAACTCTACGCTCCACATGTTGGCTAGGCTCTATGAGCAGCGTAGAGCTATAGTGGAATACCAACTCCAACATGGGCGGCGCAGTGGGAGTCAGCCTCCTCAATTATTTTCAGAAGAGTGGGCCTGGTTGGCAGACATCTGCCAGGTCCTTCGAAACTTTGATCAGTCTACCCAGGTGGTGAGCGGCGATGCTGCAATCATTAGCGTCACCATTCCTCTGCTATGCATCTTGAGAAGTTCCCTGCAAACCATAAAGGCAGCCGCTTTGCGCTCGGAAACAGAGCCGGGGGAAGACAGTATGTCGCTGGATAGTCAGAGCACCCTCCTGTCTATATCTCAGCGCGTTCAGGAGGAGAAGGAGGAGCATGAGGAGGATGAGGAGGAGGGGGAAGAGACAGCTTGGCCCACTGCTGACGGTACCCATGCTGCTTACCTGTCATCATTTCAGCGTGTATGGCCGGAGGAGGAGGAGGAGGAGGAGGATCCTGAAAGTGATCTTCCTAGTGCGGACAGCCATGTGTTGCGTACAGGTACCCTGGCACACATGGCTGACTTCATGTTAGGATGCCTTTCTCGTGACCCTCGCATTCAACGCATTCTGGCCACTACGGATTACTGGGTGTACACACTGCTCGACCCACGCTATAAGGAGAACCTTCCCACTCTCATTCCCGAAGAGGAAAGGGGTTTGAGAGTGTTGCTATACCACAGGACCCTGGCGGACAAGCTGATGGTAAGATTCCCATCCGACAGCGGTAGTGGCAGAAGGCGCAGTTCCGAGGGCCAGGTAGCAGGGGAGGTGCGTAGATCGAGCAGCATGTACAGCCCAGGCAGTGCAACAGTCTTTAAGGGCCTGGCCAGCTTTATGGCTCCCCAGCAAGACTGTGTCACCGCTCCCCAGTCAAGGCTGAGTCGGCGGGAGCACTGTAAAAGGATGGTGAGGGAGTACGTAGCCGATCGCACGACCGTCCTCGGTGACGCCTCTGCCCCCTACAACTACTGGGTGTCGAAGCTGGACACGTGGCCTGAACTAGCGCTGTATGCCCTGGAGGTGCTTGCTTGTCCTGCGGCTAGCGTCTTGTCGGAAAGGGTGTTTAGTGCGGCTGGGGGAATCATCACAGATAAGCGTACCCGCCTGTCAACCGACAGTGCCGACAGGCTAACACTCATCAAGATGAACAAAGCCTGGATTTCCCCAGACTTCTCTTCTCCACCAGCGGACAGCAGCGATACGTAAGCAATACGTAGGCTGCACCCGCGGATGGAAGCTACGTTCTCTCTCACCATCCAAAACGGGGACATTTCTGCTTCATCAATCTGTGTCTAATATTCCTCCTCCTCCTCCTGCTCCTCCTCCTGAAACCTCACGTAATCATGCTGAACGGGCAATTTTTCTTAGGGCCACAAGGCTCACTCATAATTTTTCTAAACAATTTTTATATGTTTCAATGCTCTTAAAAGCGTTGAAACTTTAACTTGAACCAATTTTTAGTTAAACTGGACTGCCTCCAGGCCTAGTTACCACTTAAGCCACATTAACCAAAGCGATTAATGGGTTTCACCTGCCCTCTTGGTTGGCCATGGCCAATTTTTTTGATGTACATTAGTACTGTTGATACAGCAATTTTTGTGGGCCCTCGCCTACAGTGTAATCAAATGAATTTTTAGCCCACCTGCATTACAGCTGACGTTACATCCGCTGTGTTGGGCAATGCAATGTGATATTTCTGTGTACCGCTGGTGGCTTCCTGGCACCCACCCATGCTGTGGGTCCACAGGGAATTATAAATGCATCTGATTCCACTTGTAAAGAACCCCAGTCTGACTGGGGCATGCAGTGTGGGCCGAAGCCCACCTGCATTAAGCACGACATTACTACCTCAGCTGTGTTGGGCAATGCAACGGGATATTTTTGTGTACCGCCGGTGGGTTCCAGGGAGCCACCCATGCTGTAGGTGCACACGGAGTTTAACCTACATGTGTCCACTTGTAAAGAACCCCAGTCTGACTGGGGCATGCAGTGTGGGCCGAAGCCTACCTGCATTAAGCACGACATTACTACCTCAGCTGTGTTGGGCAATGCAATGGGATATTTTTGTGTACCGCCGGTGGGTTCCAGGGAGCCACCCATGCTGTGGGTCCACAGGGACTTCACAATAGGGAGTTGTACCTGCCTGTGTCTATGAATTAAAAACCCCGGTCAGGTTGGGGCATGCAGTGTGGGCCGAAGCCCACCTGCATTTAATCTGACGTTAGCTCTGCTGTCCAGGGCACTGCAATGGGATACATTTATGTACAGCCGGTGGGTTCCAGGGAGCCACCCATGCTGTGGGTGCACACGGAATTCCCATTGCGGAGTTGTACCTGCCTGTGACTATTTATAAAAAACCGCGGTCTGACTGGGGCATACAGACACCTTGACAGAATGAATAGTGTGTGGCACATAGGTTCCCCATTGCTATGCCCACATGTGCAGCTCCTGATGGCGGTGGCACAGGATTCTATTTCTCATTGCTTCTGTACAGCATTGTGGGCTATCGCCCCGCCCCTTTTAAAGAGGGTCGCTGCCTAGCCGTGCCAACCCTCTGCAGTGTGTGCCTGCGGTTCCTCGTCATGGCAGACGCACTTCTAAATAGACATGAGGGTGGTGTGGCATGAGGGCAGCTGAAGGCTGCGCAGGGACACTTTGGTGTGCGCTGTGGGGGGGAGGGGGGGCGGTTGGGCAGCATGTAACCCAGGAGAAGTGGCAGTGGAGTGTCATGCAGGCAGTGATTGTGCTTTGTTGGAGGTAGTGTGGTGCTTAGCAAAGGTATGCCATGCTAATGAGGCCTTTTCAGAAGTAAAAGTTTTTGGGAGGGGGGGGCCCACTCTTGCCGCTATTGTGGCTTAATAGTGGGACCTGTGAACTTGAGATGCAGCCCAACATGTAGCCCCTCGCCTGCCCTATCCGTTGCTGTGTCGTTCCCATCACTTTCTTGAATTGCCCAGATTTTCACACAAGGAAACCTTAGCGAGCATCGGCGAAATACAAAAATGCTCGGGTCGCCCATTGACTTCAATGGGGTTCGTTACTCGAAACGAACCCTCGAGCATCGCGATAATTTCGTCCCGAGTAACGAGCACCCGAGCATTTTGGTGCTCGCTCATCTCTAATAGAGAACCTAAAAACAAAAGGCAGAGCACTCCCTTGGGTAGTAGTCCCCAGAAAGGGCAAATGGAATAAAGACTGAATCTGCCTCCCTTGTGATGATGGGCTTAGAGCACTACATGTATAGCGACTGGAACAATAGCTGGAGGTAAGCCACAACCAGCCAAAATAAGGACCTCTGAATAAGGCCTTAGTCAGACGAGCGTTTTTTCGCACGATTTGCACATCGCATGTCGCATGCGCAAATCGCGTGACCGGAGGCGAAAAATCGCGGGAAAAATCTGCACCTAGCCGCGTTTATCGTCTCTCAGCGTCCCACCTGCCAGGAACAAGCGGCACATAGCAAGTATGCAGTGACATTGTGTACTTGCTGCGTCCTGCCCATCACCATTTACTGTCTTGCAGAGTATGTGCGTGTAATACGGCCCAAGATAGAACATGCTGCGATTTTTCTAGCGTGCATATTTCACACAATTTGTGTGAGCGGCACCATGGCCGCCTATGGGAGATTGGTAGAGCATATTCTGCCCGCTGTAACACACTGGTGTGAGACACCCCCTAATGCGTAGTGCTGAGTAGATGACCCATCTGTGGCTACAGCGTGTCATGGTGACGGTGGGCAGGGGGTCCTCACCGTTGTCGCTGTCTGGACCCAGAATGGTCTTTATATAGCCAACTATTAGCTGCTGTTCTTGAACGTTTCAGGGAAAAGCCCAAAAATTAGTCCCTTTCACAGTTACATAAAATAAGAATACAAGTTCATCAGCTGATCTCGTCTGTAAAGTTTGTAGTGAAGTCTCTGCCACAATGGGGTGGGCCACAGCTTTCCCAGACTCCTGAATGGCCAGTTCTCTGAGTTATGCAGTGATGTCTCTTTCACAACGCCAGAGTAGGTAGGAATTAAGATTTGAGCCCCCGTAACAGAAACCTAACACTAAGGGCTCACGCGAGCGTAAGATTACCATGTATTACACGTGCGATACGCGATAACTCGCAGGCAATCAAATACATTGCCTTATGCTGTTTCGATCGTATAAGAATTGCGTAATACGTGAGTGCAAAAAGAACGCAGAGAGCCCTTTTGCTTGCGCTAACAAAGCACTACAGAAGCGCCGGAATATCAGCCGCAGGCGCATATATGTAGGCAGCACATGGCGGGGTTAATGGGGAGGCTAGGGTTAACAGTAGTGTAGAGGTGGGGGGGTAGAATAGGAAGGGGGGAGCAGTTAGAAAGTGCGGGAAAAGCAGGAGGAGGAGTTTCAGTCGGCAGCAGAAGGAAGAAGGAGCAGAAGAGAAGAAGACGGAGACAGCGAGGAAGTAGAGAGAAGACACCGAGAGTTACGAAGAGTGAAGACACCGAGAGTTACGAAGAGTGAAGACACCGGGAGTTACGAAGAGTGAAGACACCGGGAGTTACGAAGAGTGAAGACACCGGGAGTTAAGAAGAGTGAAGACACCGGGAGTTAAGAAGAGTGAAGACAGCAAGAAGCACCGAAGAGCCCGAAGAGGAGCATCTGGAAGAGCCCAGAAGAGGACTTACCGATGGACGCCGTCATGGAGAGGATCCGGGCAGCGGTGGAGGAGCGGGGCTTAGAATGGTTGGTGAGCATCCTGGATGGAGGGGCCCCTGGCCCGGAGCACGTGGGAGTGGGTCCGGCGCAGCCTTCGGGAGCGGAGGGAGCGGCGCCCGTGGTAGCAGCAGCAGCCCCGACGAGAGGAAGAGGACGGAGCCGAGGCCACGGAGGGCTCGCGCTCCGGCGCGTCTAAGCCCCGAGTTAACCCCTCAGCGTCGGCGCCGCATAGAGAGTCCCTCACGGGCCCCTCCGGGCCGGCTCCCAGCAGATTCCACAGCAGGTGGGGAGCGCAGGCCCGGGAGGAATCTCACCAGGCGGGTCGGCGCAGCGTCCGGCTCCAGGTCCCGTGCTGCCAGGGGGGCAGGGCCTAGCACCGGACTGTCGGCAGAGAGAGCTGGAGCAGCGTGGGGCCGGGAGAGGTGGGGGTCGGCGAGCAGCCTCACAGTTTTCTTTCAGTCCCACAGGACGTGCGGCCCGCGGGAGCCAGTTCGAGCGGAAGAGGAGCGGCTGTGACTCCGGTGGAGCAACTGCAGCCAGATGAGGACCTCGATTGCCAGCGCGGATCACCCTCGGACGAGGATTCGGATCCGCTGGAGGGAGGATCGGCGGCTGGTGGGACTACAGCCCCTACGCAGCCAGGTGAGCGAACACACGGGGACACACATACTGCAGTTAGCCGCGTTGCGCCAGCGGCAGATAGTGTGGGGGGGCGGACAGGGGGCGAGGGGGCGACGGTAGGCACTCGGGGCGCAGCGAGCGAGTTGGGGTTAATTTTAGGCGGATTATTGGAGCTTTGCGCAAGCAAGAGACAGGGCCAGGGACGTCGCCTCTATCTGCCTGGACTTTACCATCCAATGCGTTGAGTGGTCGCAATAGCGACACGGGGGGAGTTGCGACGGGATCGTCGGTGGGGCAGCAAACAGCACCTGTTACGGTAGGTGTTCAGACAGATAAGGACGGGGATGGAATTCGCCTGGATGACAGAGCGAAGGGGGAGGTGTACGTGTGCTTCGAGGGCCCCCTAGGCGTGCACTTGAAAAAGAAGGTCAGAGAAAAGATCTGGCGTGATGAATACGTCGAGATCTTTTCCCTTCTCCCTTTAGAAAAATTTAATTTGGATAAAGGGAAAAGGGCGAAATACAAGAAGGAAGAGGAAGAGAAACGTCGGTGGCGACTGATTCCACAGACTTTCTCCAACTGGATGCAAGCCTTCGCCATTCTGGCTAGTGTTATAGGTGAAAAGGCGCCGGAGAATTGCTCCGGCCTCTTTTGTTACCTCGATGCGATAGGTGAGGCGTATAGGGTGTATGGGGGCCAGACATGGCTTAGGTATGACGAGCAGTTTCGTCAAAGAAAAGCGATCCGACCGTCTATTCGGTGGGATCAGAAAGACATAGGGCTGTGGTTGAGGGTAATGGCCCCAGTTAGGTTCGGGCAGCCCTTTCGGGGGGGGGGCCGGGACGAGCAGCTCAGCCACCGGTTCCCAGGGAGGAAGTCAGGGCGGACAGTCGGGGAGTCATAGGCTCGGATTGTGTTGGCAGTTTAACGACGGCCAATGCAAATTCGGAAGTAGCTGCAGGTTCAAGCACGTTTGCTCCGTGTGTAACGCTACATCACACGGAGCAGCAAAGTGCTTTAAGAAGGGAAAAGGAAAGTTTTTCGGGGCAGCGGGAAAAAGGGATGACACCAGTGAAACTGGCAAAGATGGTGCCGTTTCTAAATAGGTACCCCGACCGAGATAAGGCGAGTTTATTGTTAGAAGGTTTTAGGGATGGTTTTAAAATTCCTGCCCCAGTTCATAGGGTTCCTGTTACTACAAAAAATTTACCGTCGGCGCTCCGGTACTCGGCGGCTGTAACAGAGAAATTGCGTAAGGAGGTTCAGTTAGGACGCATGGCGGGGCCGTTTAGCTCCCCTCCGGTTGCGGATTTGGTGGTTTCACCGCTTGGAGTGGTACCTAAAAAAGAGCCAAACAAGTTCAGGCTCATACATCACTTGTCTTACCCTAAAGGGGCGTCAGTCAATGACGGTATCGATCCGGAAATATGTTCCGTGGTGTATACCTCTTTTGACGCCGCTACAAAATGGGTGCGCAAGTACGGGCAAGGGGCTAGGTTGGCTAAAGTGGACATTGAGTCCGCTTTTAGGTTACTCCCAGTGGCCCCAGTAAGTATTCGCTTGTTAGGCTGTTTTTGGGAAGGAAGTTACTTCGCGGATAGGTGTCTACCCATGGGCTGTTCTATTCCGTGCGCTTATTTTGAAGCGTTCAGCTCATTTTTAGAATGGGTAGTTAGGGATTGCACAGGGATTAGGTCGGTTATCCATTATTTGGATGACTTCCTGTGCATAGGTCCGGCAAGTTCGCCACTTTGCGCAAACTTGCTGGGGTCCCTTCAATGGGTTACCGGTCAGTTCGGGGTGCCTTTGGCACCAGGGAAGACCGAAGGGCCCACAACGTGTTTAAAGTTTCTGGGCATTACCATTGACACTGTGGCAATGGAATGCAGATTGCCCGAGGACAAAGTGGCGGAATTAAAGGCTGAGGTGAACAGGGCAAAGGTTGTCACAAAAGTTACGTTAAGAGAGCTGCAGTCGTTGTTAGGCAAGCTCAATTTCGCCTGTCGCATTATGCCGATGGGTCGGATTTTCAGTAGGAGATCAGCATCAGCCACAGCAGGGGTTCGGTTACCCCACCATTTTATACGGCTGGGCAAGGGCCACAAGAAGGACCTGGCAGTATGGGCGGCGTTTTTGGAAAACTATAACGGGAGGTTAGTGATGATGGAGGAGGTGGTGGACAATTTCGATCTGGAATTGTTTACCGACGCCGCAGGAAGTTCGGGTTTTGGAGCATACTTCCAGGGTCGGTGGTGCGCGTCCGGGTGGCCGAGCGAATGGTTTTCGTCAGGTTTGGTAAAAAACCTGGTGCTGCTTGAGCTGTTCCCCATAATAGTAGCCGTGGAGCTATGGGGAGCTCAGTTTAGAGATAAAAGGGTGCGCTTTCACTGCGACAACCTGGGGGTAGTGCAGGCAATAAACAGATTGTCTGCATCATCCCCCCCTGTGGTGGCATTATTGCGCCACCTGGTGTTGCAGGCATTGTCGCTGAATGCTTGGATTGGGGCAGTACACGTGCCAGGGGTAAGCAACTCAATAGCGGATGCTCTTTCTCGCTTTCAGTGGGAGCGATTCCGACGGTTGGCCCCAGAAGCGGAAGAAGAAGGGGTGTCCTGCCCAAGACACATATGGAGCGTGGTCAGCGAGCAGTGAGGCACCTGATAGGTGCCTCCTTGGATCGGAGGACATGGGCGGCTTACAAGGCAGCATGGGTAGAATGGGAGGAGTGGTTGAGGCAGTGGGGTGATGTACGGACGGACGAGGACGCGGCAGGGGCATTGTTGGGGTGGCTGGCTAAAAGCGCGGAGGCTGGTTTGTCGGTGGCTACAGTTAATAGGTTTATGGGGGGGTGGCGTTTGGCGCTAAGTTGAGGGGTGTAACGGATGTAACGAAGAACTTTGTAGTGAGGCAGGCGCTAAAAGGGTTTAGAAGGGGGTGAGGGGGTCCAGATACGCGTCGCCCGGTTTCGTTTGAGTTACTACAAAAATTGGGCTTCGCGTTGCAGGAGGTTTGTGGGAATGGGTTTGAGTATTCGCTTTTTAAGTTCGCTTTTTCGTTAGCCTTTTTCGGGGCGTTACGAGTGGGGGAATAGATAGCTACAAAGCAAGTAGCGTAGGAGCGAGGGACTGGGGGGCGGGATGTTGAGCAAGGAAGGGTTAAGCGACCGGAAGAAGTGGGTGGAGTGATAATAGGAAGAGGAGGGAGGAAGAGGGGAAGAGTGGCTCATTCCACGTGGAGCAAGAGAAGAAGGAAGACGTGTGAAGGAGGACAGAAGACAATCAAGAAAAGAAGTATGGACCAACTCGTGCTACAGATCAAAGAAGCTGTTGCCAGCCAGGGACCTGAGTGGTTGATGAGGATGGCCGCGGAGTTCGGTGCCACGCCGTCGGGAGAAGCCGGGGCAGGAGAAGAACAGCCGGCGCAGATGGCTTCCAGCGCGCCCCGCGGAAGACCCCAGAGAAGGAGGATTCCCCCTACCAGGCTGAGCCCGAGCCCAGCCGTGAAGAAGGGGGGCCAGTATGCAAGCCCGAGACCTGCGCGTGCAAATATCGATAGCGGAGCGCGGCCGCAGCGAGCCGCGGCGGGAAACAGCATGGGCGCGACTGGAAGAAGCGCCGGAAGAATAGAAGAAACCCCCGAGGGACTTACCAGGACTTCAGCAGCGGCATCAGGAGCGGGTAAGTCCAGCGTGGGAAGGGTTTGCCCCGCGGCTGTCCAGCGTCAGGCGGAGAGAGAAGGGGGACGGCCTGCGCGCCGTGGCGGCGGCGGGCGGATGGATCCGCGGGCCGAAAGACGAGCGCCAGCGGCAGCAGCGAGGCTGGTAACAGCGCAAGCGGCCACAGCAGCGCGAGCGCAGTACAAGGGGGGGGGCGGATGAGAAGGAAGAGGCGCAGGGCGGTAAAACAGAGGGGGGGAAGGGGGGGGGAGTACAATTAGGCAGTATGGCCCCATTGTCGCCCCAGGGCTCATGCCCTAATATGAGGGGCAGCGGGATATATTCTAAAGACGCCTCAAGCCGGCAAGAGGGAGGGGG
The DNA here is from genome assembly GCF_035609145.1 of Eleutherodactylus coqui. Classification (NCBI taxonomy): domain Eukaryota; kingdom Metazoa; phylum Chordata; class Amphibia; order Anura; family Eleutherodactylidae; genus Eleutherodactylus; species Eleutherodactylus coqui. The sequence goes on along the minus strand of NC_089837.1, from coordinate 380,652,709 downwards.
AGTACAATTAAACAGTATGGCCCCCTTGTCGCCCCAGGGCTCATGCCCTAATATGAGGGGCAGCGGGATATATTATAAAGACGCCTCAAGCCGGCAAGGGGCTTACGGGGTACGCAGGAAGGAGGGAGGGGCAGCGAGCAGCGGTCACATGTCGCCCCGGGGTTCTTTCCCTTTTGCGAAGGACAGTCGAGCACAAGCAGTCGAAGGCACTTCAGGCCAGCAAGGGGCTTACGGGGTGGAGCAAAGCGGACAGGTGAGACAGAGGAAGGGTAAAGGGGGGGGGAAGCTACCTGCCCGGTAGTCAAGGGGCCGGTAGCGGGACGGAGGGGGGGGGTTAGGCGGCAGGTGGGGGGTTGGCAGCATGGCGCGAGGAAGCTGGCGCAGCGAAGCAAGGATAGATAGCTCCTCATCGGAGTCCGGTGAGCCTTGTACACGTCGGGAGGTGCCTCATTTCGCCAGAGGGTACAGGCGTTCGGAAGCGGTGGACAGGAGCGGTAGGCGCAGCGGCCACGGGACTTCGGTTTGGGCTTCGCATCAGGCGTTACCATGTTCACCGGCTTCCTCCACAGATGAGAGGCGGGCCTCACGTACCGAAAGGCAGGGCGAGCGGGCCGCAGCCTCCAGGGCGTCCTATGGCTATAGCATGCTACCCCGTGGTGTCTCCCGTAATAGAGACAGGGTACGACACGCGGTGGCGAGTCCGGAAAGGAGCCAACCGGGACCGAGTCACCCGTCTTTCCCCTCGGCAGGGCCGGAGGACGAATTGGAGGGTGAGTCCCAATGTGATAGAGTGTGGGGTGATTCGTCGCCCAATAACGTGAATAATTTTATGGTAGCGCTGAGAGCGCTGGTGAATGAGTTTGATAAAGGTAAAGGAACAGTGTCATGTGTTAACCCGGGGAGACGAGACTCGCCCGTGGTTGGTGATGTGGCTCACGCTACCGGGTGCTCGCCAGCGGTGGCGACCGGAAAAAGCGAAGAGTCGGTAAAAGATGGTCTACGTTTTTCAGATTCTCTATTTTGTGGCGTGGCCCCGCTGGGGGTGGGCCTCGCGGAGGACACAATTGAAAAAATTAAAAGTGGAATATACGTGGACATTTGGTCGCTCCTATCGGTGGAGCATGTGTCGGTTGATGAGGAGCGCTTCGCTGAACGGGACAAGAAGCCCAAAATAGCTAAAACATTTAGCAATTGGCTACAAGCCATGTTGACCCTGGCTCACGTTATATGCCAGTACCAGCCGGGTAAAGGCCCGGAGCTACTGGTATATATTAACACTATTCATAGCGCTTACAAGCTGCACGGCGGTGCGGCATGGTGGCGCTATGACGAAGATTTTCGTCGACGGATTTCGGGATTGAGTAACGTGAGTTGGGCGACAAAAGCGACGGATGCTTGGATCCAGTTGATCCTGGCGCAAAAGCCGGCGAAGCCCCTTTTTCAGAGCAATAACGCGGTAACGGGTGGACAGCAGGCACCCGTTCCACATAAGCCCTCGGGTTCCTGCTGGGCATTCGATGAGGGTAACTGTCGGTTTCTTGCAGCATGCAAGTTCCGGCACGAGTGCTCCTTTTGCGGCGGTGCGCACACAGCGGTACGCTGTTTTCGGAGACAAAAGCAAAACTTTCCCGCGGCCACAGCGTTGCCCGGGGGCAACGCCAGTGAACGCGCTGTTCCTGGAGGAGTGGTTAGGCAAGTACCACAGGAGACGGGAAGCAAACCTTCTTAAAGAAGGTTTTAACGCGGGTTTCGTCATTCCGCATCAACCGGGTTCGGCGTTAACGCTTAGCCGCAATTTAAAATCGGCATATGACAATAAAGAGATGGTGATGGAGAAGCTGCTAAAGGAGGTAGAACTGGGTCGGATGGCGGGGCCTTTTCAGGAACGGCCATTCGAGAACTTGCGCGTTTCACCTTTGGGCTTGGTACCAAAGAAGGAACCGGGTAAGTTCCGGCTTATCCATCACTTATCCTACCCGACGGGCGAGTCATTCAACAACGGGATTTCCAAGGAGCAAACAGCCGTATCGTAAACTTCTTTCGATAGGGCTGACTGCCTAGTACGGCAGGCCGGAAAGGGGGCTCTGTTGGCAAAAGCTGATATCGAGTCCGCTTTTCGACTATTACCGGTGCATCCAGATTGCTTCCACTTGTTGGGCTGCCGCCTGGACGGCTTATATTTTGTGGATATGTGCTTACCGATGGGGTGTTCCATCTCTTGTTATTACTTTGAAGTGTTCAGTTCATTTCTGGACTGGATGCTTCGATATGAGACGGGCATCCGATCGGTGTTGCATTATCTGGATGATTTCCTTTTCGTCGGGCCATCAGATTCAGAGGTATGCGGGTTGTTATTGGCATCATTTCAGGATCTGATGAGAAAAGCGGGAGTACCGCTGTCACACGAGAAAACGGTCGGTCCGGTGACATGTCTTACATTTTTAGGCATTGAAATCGATACCATGGCAATGGTATTTCGTTTACCGGACGAAAAAGTAGCGCGGTTGCGGCAAGAAGTTAAGTTGGTTGGCAGTTCTAAGAAAGTTACACTGCACCAGCTCCAAGTAATTATAGGCTTGTTAAATTTTGCGTGTCGGGTCATTCCGATGGGCCGCCCGTTTGCAAGGCGGCTGTCATTGGCGACAGTCGGGATAAAAGAGAAACACCACTTCGTCAGAGTGACAAAGGGTATGAAGGAGGACTTGCACACATAGCAAGTCTTTCTTCAAACGTTCAATGGTCAGGTGATTTGTCAAACTGCGGAAGTTGCAAACGAGGAGCTGGGTCTGATGTCGGATGCATCGGGCTCCTGTGGTTTCGGTGTAATTTTGGAGGACAGTTGGTGCAGTGCACCATGGCCCAGAGAATGGTTCGAAAGACGGTGGGTGAAGAACATAACACTGCTGGAGATTTTTCCGCTAATGATGGCGGTGGAGATCTGGGGGCCGGTTTTGGAAAACAGGAATATCTGCTTCTGGTTGGATAACCAGGCAGTAGTGACAGCGGTGAACAAGCAGACATCCAGATCTCCCTTGGTTTTGGCAGTTTTACGCCATTTGGTCTTGAGATGCCTACAGAGTAATAGTAAGCTGAAGGCGAGACACGTACCCGGAGTAAACAATAACACGGCTGACGCTCTTTCTCGTTTCCAGATGGAGAGATTCAGGGAACTCCACCCGACAGCGGATGTCAAAGGGGTATGTTGCCCGGCGATCTTATGGGAGATAGTAGAAGAGAGCTCACGACTCTGATTCGCAACTCCGTTGCGGAATCGACGTGGAAGCGATATAATGCAATATGGAAAAGGTGGTTGATGGCAGCAGGGGGACAATTCCCTGATGGAGCGCGGGCAAGAGCGGTGACGTTAGACATTATGGCGGAGCTGCGGCGTCGGGGCGCATCGGCGAGCTCGGCGCGCAAGCACTTATCGGCCATTGCGTTTTTGTTGCGCCTGCACGGACGGCGCGATGTGACAAAGGATTTTGTCTTCGGACAGATTCTTAAAGGTTGGAAAAAAGAAAGGTCGTCAAGAGACGACAGGCGGCCGATAACATTTGAGCTGTTAAAGGCGATACTGAACGTTTTGGGAGCAGTGTGCAAAGACGAAAGCGAGGTGCTGCTCTTTCGGGTTGCGTTTTCATTAGCGTTTTTCGCAGCATTGAGACTGAGTGAAATAGTGGCTCCCAGCTGTAGGAAACTGGGGGGGCTGCGTTTCGAGGATGTTCTGTGCGGTACAGATGATATAAAGCTATGTATCAAAAAGTCCAAGACTGATGTGTATGGCGCAGGCGTGGGGACAGCTGCGTGTCCTGTGGCGTTGCTGAGACAGTTTTTGTCACGGCACAGTGGAAAAGGACAACTATTGGCGCATGCTTCAGGAGCCCCACTAACCAAGTTCCAATTTGGGGCGATTATGCGCGCATGCTTGAAGAGATTAGGTTTCGAGCCCAGCGAGTTTGGCACGCATTCGTTCAGGATTGGCGCAGCAACGTCAGCGTTCGCTTGCGGATTAAGAGGAGACGAGGTGAAGCGGGTTGGACGCTGGAGGTCGGAGGCGTACAAGTCGTACGTCCGACCAAATTTGAGAGTGTTATAGTTAAAGTTACATTGTGGTGTGCCGTTATGTGTTTATTTTGCAGGTTCGGAGTGGACAGTTTGGGTGGTGGGCCACTCTTTCATTCATTGGGCAGAGAAAAGAGCGGGGACCCGGCCCATTGGCAGGAACCTGGGCCTGAAAGAGGTCCAGGTAAAATGGCACGGAATAAGAGGTCTACAATGGGCCAGGCTGCTACAGGAAATATTGCGTGTCAGCAGATGGTCCCAGGGGAAAGTGATATTGAGAAGGTACAGGTCCATAAAATGGAAGAATCTGTCTCAAAATGGCCGCTAGATACAAAATGGAGCATTATAAGATGTAAATAAGCTTGTGTGTAGTGAAACAATAAATTTGCAAAAATAACTTTACAGCAGGGTATTCGGTGCATTGTCTAATGATTTGGTTTTTTTTCTTTCTATTCATCCGAGAACATTTGCCTGGTACAGCCGCTATCAGAAAAACCTCCCCATGTCCTGAGCTTTGGAAAAGAGCAAATCGTGCTGATAAGACGCTGCGATCATCCAAACTCACAAGAGAGAATAATCATTTGAAGGACATTTCACATATTTATTCTCACTGCGCTGATTGTTCAACACAGCACAATTCTTGATGTTTTTTCTAACCCAATAAGATTAACCTCGTGACTAATGACGTATTGCTTTCCTGTATTAAGAAATATACTCAGTCAATAAAGATTCAGTGTGTACGCGCCTGAAGCAGAGTGGGCTGTATATACCCGCCGCGGCTCATCTCTACATATCTGTGAGAGCTAATTACTATAAATCATATAGTTTTTGGCCTCTCTGATGCATCCAGGTATGAACTAATTTGGAACCCAAGGCTTGAAAGGTTAATGTGACCGGTCATGTGTAACGGTCCTTAATAACTGGCGTAGTCGGCAGGATTATTAATTGACGCTGATGATAACCATTGGACTGCGACACAAACCTGGATTGATGATATCAGCCGTGCCAAAGGCCGGGGACTGATCAACCCCATACAGCGCAGTAAGTCACATATATACATATATATGATGTCTACCGTGGTCTGTTTTGGCACGTTTGATTGTAGTCTGTCCTGCGGTCAGTCGTTATTTCAATGTACAATTGTTAAGCTGTCATCAATAGACATTGTTATCTCAGGTCTTGGGTACTCTTAAGTGACACCGAGGGACAGAATCTGTAATTTGACTATATGCATATATATGTGTTTTCATTGTGGGTCCAGTAGGACTGGCTGTTTAACGGTACAGGGCATTTTGGCTGTTTAACTGTACCGGGCATTTTGGCTGTTTAACGGTACAGGGCATTTTGGCTGTTTAACTGTACCGGGCATTTTGGCTGTTTAACGATGCAGGGCGTTTTGGCTGTTTAACTGTATCGGGCATTTTGGCTGTTTAACTGTATCGAACGTAGAAGTCTGTGAACACTACGTCATCGAGGACAGGGCATTTGGCGTGGAAGTCTTTGAACACTACGTCTTGTTGTATCGTACGTAATAACATGTTGAAGTTCTTTAAGAAGACTACTGATCAGGGTCTCCTGGATTCTGTCCACTTGGTGTCATGTAGAGCAGGCAAAAGGTTAAGAAGTTATGTGAGATAGTGGGTATGCCGTCTGGTGGCAGGCTACAACCTGGATTGTGGTCAGAAATGTTGATTAAGTGTAGAGGGTCACTGAATGATGCTGGTTTATTAAAAGACGCTGAAATGTGGCATAAGGTTTCTGTACAGTTGAAAGCTGAAGGTTATGAGGAAGTTGAATGGATTGAAGAACATGTAAAGTCTTACAAGTACCGTAAGCCTGTCAGACCGCCTCCATATGAGGGCTCTGATAAGACTGATCTTGTTCCACATTGGATGTGCACAAGGTGTGGAATTCAAAACCAAGCATATGTGTTTATCTATGAGTCTAAATGCAGGGAATAGTTCATATTCACAGAGAGCGGACAGCCGTTTTACAAAGGTGGGGGCTGTCGGAGAAGGCTTGGAAAGTGTGTTAGCTGATAATGAAGGAATTGTAGTTAACAGACGATTGCTCAAGTTTGCAGAGAAAGATGTTTCAGTAAGTGATGTAAAGTTGAAGTAAGAAAGTTGCAGATTCAAGATGGCGATTATTCATATGCTTTGAGTTGAAGACAAAGGAAGGCAGCCCTTCACCATGATGTTTTTCTCCCTTTGCCCTGCCCCTAGATGGCCGTGTTGTTATTGGGGCCAATACCAGTCGATATATCTTGATACGTGTCTAGTATGTAGTATTCCTGGACCCTCCCATCACCATCACGCAGTTAGGCCACGCCTTCGGTGGCCATTTCAGTGCCAGCCATAGCCCAGCGGCCATTTTAGCATATGTTGTAACAATACCTTTAGCTGCCGCTCAGACGTCATCTTAGCTCCGCAGCAGAAATGAGCTGGCCTCTGACCTCCCATCTATGTATGTTTTTACCTGGCATGCCAATTCTTTGAACTGCAATGACGAGTGCCTTTTCTGAATTTTGCATAGAAACATTCAAGTCCCCTCATCCCGCCTGCAAACAGCCTCCTCCCGATTATCTGTTCTGCAGTCTGTGTTTAGCACCCCCATCCCAAGTAGGTTTGTGCTTAAAATTTCCCATGAATGTAGTTGTTGCTGGAAAAATCTTTTCCACTTTGCAAGGGGGAAAAATGGAGGAGAAAGGGAATCCTCTAGTCTGTGTCCCCCTATGACATGAAGCAAGTTCATGCAGAGTCTGCAGACAATTATGTGACAATTAACCACCGTGCTGTCTGTCCTGTATTTTTTAATGTCATAACATTGTGTCATTGCTGTACGTGTTGTCCATTCCTCATAAGTCAGATACTGCTGAGAAGAAAGGTCACTATAGGTGCTAGGATCGCAGACGGCAGTAGGAAAGCTTACAGAACGAAGGAGAGGGTCAATATGTGATAATATATATAGATATATAAATATATATATAGGAGTACATAGAGGGTTAATGCTTGATCTATTAGAAGCCGCAACTAGTCCGGAGCAGGTCCTCCCCCTTGTCTCCAATCTCCCCCCCCCCCTTCCCTTTGGTTTTCTTCATCTAACTCTCAAGGCCAAAGATTAGAGAAGTTTGCTTTGGTAGGACGTGTGCATAATTGCTAGATGTGTGCTCCTTTTATGGGAAATATTAGTGTTGTGGGATCTGTTGTACATCTCTAGTATTACAGACAGTTAAAGTTTGACTGCTTCCAGGGAGAGGTGGTAGTGATTGAATGCATTTGTTTGCAAGATGAGGACAGTTGCATCATACGCGTTATCTCCTGGTGTGAATGGTGTGCATCCTAGTGCAATGTATCCACAATTTCCTGAACTCTAACGGCACAAACATTGTGTGTGTGGTGAATCATAGGCATTTGAATGAGAGAGGCAGACTTGACCGCATGGATGGATCAGAGTTAATGACCCGTGTTCAGACGATGCAGATATTGACTGGGGATACAATTTCCCCTCCTCCCCCCTGCATATGCAGACTATAAATTTTCAATGTGGATAGATGTTTGTAGAATATTCTGCCCTGATGTAATTTATGTCTCTGTTATTGGCACTGATATCTTACAGGCCTTATCTGCATCCATCAAATTCTCACCAGATGGATCAGTACGGGTTGAGACCTCAGGTGCCGGTTCAGAAAAGTTTTGTAAACTAACTGCTCCAACAAACACCCCTCTTTTTCCAGTCCAGAAAAGACGCTGAAGGGTCAGCCAGGCACCTACCACATGTAGGCGCTGTGTGCTGTCGGCGCTGTGTGCTGATGAGGTGTCAGTCAGCCACCTACGGCATGTCGGTGCTGTGTGCTGATGATTTGGAAGCCTGCCAACAGGCCACAATTTCACTGTTAATTTTTCTTGCAGAAATGACAAACTCCAGTCTCTTCAAGGAGCTCCCTCATGTGTTTGTGTGGTGGCAGCAGTACAGGCAATGGTTGACAAACCTTCTGAGTTGGTATTGGACTATACCCCCCCCCCCCCCCCCCATTCCTTAGTGGTCCTCACCCCTCATGTCATTCGGAGCATTCTTACGCAAGTGCAACCCAAGCACTTATTTCTGGCCTGTCAAATCCAGCTACAATGTGCTCTTGTCATTCTTCTCACTGTTGCTACTACCTTGAACTCGGTTACTCTCCCAATTAAGTACCCTAGTTCAAAGGGGGGGGGGGAGAGAGGATATAGGTGATCTAGGTATTGCAGGTCAGCTATTTTTAAATTTTTAATTTTTTCTTTTTCCTTTTTACAATAAGGTTATGATCTATTTGAAATAGAATACCAATCTGATTGTTTAGCGGTAATTTGTGAAAGGGGCTTCAGAAGTGCCAATTCAGCTGGCAGAAACTGAACCGCTTGAGGTAATGTTTAAAGGGTCACGATACCTCACTCGCTTCCTTATGCTGGAAGGTCCTGAAAGCATATTGAGAATTGCGTGATGGGACCCTTGGGAGGTTGTATCAAACTTCACCTGTCCGGTGAGGCTCGTATACACCCCGGGTCTGAAAGTCACCCGACTTTATGTCGGATGACAGCAGACCAAGCGACACCTCTACCCGTCCTCACTCTTACGTATGCAGAGGACCAAGCTCTTAGCCCCCTTGGTCCGTCAGTACCCCCTGGCACATGTCCAGGAAGATGCAATTGCAGACACTGTCTCTTCTTTATGTTAACTTAAAGCCCTTAAGAAATGTGTCTTCCCAGCCAATACCCCTTTTGTTCCCCATTAACAGAAAGAGTTTTAAAGGGCCAGCCAGACTGTCAGCATTTGTTTGCATTCATTTTCAGAGGAAAGCAGTACTGTTGGACAGTGCTGCCATAAGGGGCACAGAATAGCCCAAAACCAGTTTACCAGATGCATGAAGCTGATATTAGACGCCTGGCCAATTCCCGAGGGCACCACCCTCTTGTAATATGTTGATGATTTACTTTTTTTTTATGTACTCCTGACCCAAATAGTTACCTCAATGTGTCACTAAGCCTTTTGTGTTTTCTCCATCAAGAATAGAAAAGCTGTAAGTTTACTAATGGAAGCCATCATGTTGCCAGAACAGGTGGCCATAATAAATGTTAACTGAAAGCCCTTGTTAATAATGTATATTCTGAGTTGTTTTTATAGATGGTACCAGGGTAATTGACGACTCCACGCTGGATATGCAGTGATCACGCAACAAGATGTCCTAAAAGCAGAATGCCTCCGCATGTCCCAGGACAGGAAGCGGAATTACAGGCCCTCACTGAGGCGTGTAGAGTGGTAGAAGGTAAGACGGCAAACATTTACACTGACTCCCGGTATGCATTTGGCATAGCTCATGACTACGGCCTAACATGGAAGGCCAGACAGCTTGTTAAGAATGGTGCAGCGGTGACAAAGTGGAAAGCTCACACCAATTCCTACAGCAGAGAAACAAGAGGCAACGCCATCACAGATCACACAGCAAAGGCAGCGACCCTTAAGCCATGGAAGAAAAGAAGAATTTAACAATAATTTTGGACTTTGATATAAACCTTGGACTTTGATTACTTTGATATGAACTTGGACTTTGATATGCTAAAGACTTTACAGTTACAAGCCAGCAAGCAAGAAAAAGACAAATGGACTAAATATGGGACGGCGTATGGCGGACAGTCAACAGAACTTGCCTACCACGGTCCCTGTGCCCCATGATGGCCCAGCTGATGCACGGAAAGACACACCTACCGGGGGTCTAGATGTCCGCCTTGAGGTCGTGTCCTCTGGCCTGCTCCGTCGCCTCCGGTACCGTCCAACATGGCGTGCCCACAAGGGTCTTTCTGACTTTATTCCTGACAATGTTGCCTCCTGTGGCTAGAAACGCACTGACGCCGAAATCTGCGATCTGCACTGAGCCGTCTTCACCCAGGGGGATGTTTCCAGCCTTAACATGCCTGTGGATCTGGCTGTTCTTATGCAGGTACTCCAGGCCTTCTAACACCTCCTTCAGCATGGTGGCGATGCTTGCCTCATCCAACACCCCGTTCAAAGCAGCAATGATGTCAACGCTTGAGCAAGGACGGGTGGCTCCTGGGTTTTCTGTAGCTGCTGTATCATTTGTCCAATTTTGCATGATCTTTGCCGTAAGCAACAGGGCAGAAGTAAATTTGCCACATAACGCTTGCCTAGACCACTCTACCCATTTCAGAGATTGCAAATTGGCTACATTCAGCTCCCACTTGTTGGGAAGTATGAATATGTGCTTGTTGTTGATTTCTTTTCAGGTTGGAGACCTACCCTGTTACCAAAGTAAATAAGCAGGTAAACGCACAGAAGCTCATGAATGAGGTAATCCGCAGATACGGGGTACCGGAAGTGATTGAGTCAAACAAAGGTACAAATGTCACAGGTGAAATAATGCAATACATCATGTCTGCTTTGGGTATATTCCAGGCTTTTCACACACCCTACCATCCACGGAGTAGTGGGAAAGTAGATCCATGGGCAATGAAGGAAACGGGTAAATCTTGAATTGAGTGTCTTCCATTAGTTTTTCTTTTTCTCCGGAGGATACATGCCACAGTAGCCAAGTTTGGGAAATGATTCTCTTGTTAATTTTGTCATAGGTCTCTCCAAGGAATTGTCAATAACGCATTCTGTGGTCTCTGCTTCTCTCTCAGGTCCTACAGACGAGCGTCACAATCTGAAACCAGGTGGCAGGTTTGATCCACATGTGTATATATATAGATGCAATCAGAGTGCGAAGGGGGGGGGGGGGGGTGCCAGATGAGTTTAAAGCCAGGGATCAAGTTAAGGCCGGATTTGAGTCCCTGTTTGGAATAGTAACCATCAATAAGAATGTTTACATATATATTACAACCAGCAGGGGTTCGTGAGCTATACAAGAGATGCACTTTAGGGGCTTGCTGATCAGTTGGGCCCCACGGCCACCATGGCTTTCCGGAACCGAGTGGCTCTGGATATGATGCTAGCTGAGAAAGGTGGTGTTTGTAAAATGATTGGTGAGACTTGCTGTACATATATTCCAGATAACACAGGGCCCTCAGGTAAAGTGACTATCGCAATAAAGACATTGGCCACATTGTCAGAAGAGCTGAAGCGTAATTCTGGGATAACTAACCCCTGGGATGAGTGGTTTGTATGGACCGGACAATGGAAACAATTCTTGATGCAGATAGGTATAGGGATTCTGGTTACTCTTATCATACTCCTGCTACTTTCTGTCTGTATTGTACCCTGCATAAAACGCTCCTGTGCTAAGCTTACAGATCAGATGGTACCTGCCGCCCCCGTATACGTAAATGTAGAGACCCCAGGCTATATGCCTATGATACAACAGAGCGATTTGTCCCCTTGTGGATCTGTCTCAGCAGAAACAGGGGTGACCACTCTAGTTTCCCAGCCATTAGAATAGAATAGCATGTGTGTTGTAGATCCCTTCTGTGTCTACTAGGTCTTCGTGTTTAGTTAGTTAGGATTAGTTGTCGGGGAAGGGATTAGCCCTTGGACAGCTGACCAACAATGATAGGTAGGGCATAGATCATGAGCTAGAGATAGGGAAAGCAAACCTTACCCCGCCCAGTAGAAGTAATAAGGTATTGTTTATTTTGAGACAGTTTCTAGGGGGATTTGAGAAGGTACAGGTCCATAAAATGGAAGAATCTGTCTCAAAATGGCCGCTAGATACAAAATGGAGCATTATAAGATGTAAATAAGCTTGTGTGTAGTGAAACAATAAATTTGCAAAAATAACTTTACAGCAGGGTATTCGGTGCATTGTCTAATGATTTGTTTTTTTTCTTTCTATTCATCCGAGAACATTTGCCTGGTACAGCCGCTATCAGAAAAACCTCCCCCATGTCCTGAGCTTTGGAAAAGAGCAAATCGTGCTGATAAGACGCTGCGATCATCCAAACTCACAAGAGAGAATAATCATTTGAAGGACATTTCACATATTTATTCTCACTGCGCTGATTGTTCAACAAAGCACAATTCTTGATGTTTTTTCTAACCCAATAAGATTAACCTCGTGACTAATGACGTATTGCTTTCCTGTATTAAGAAATATACTCAGTCAATAAAGATTCAGTGTGTACGCGCCTGAAGCAGAGTGGGCTGTATATACCCGCCGCAGCTCATCTCTACATATCTGTGAGAGCTAATTACTATAAATCATATAGTTTTTGGCCTCTCTGATGCATCCAGGTATGAACTAATTTGGAACCCAAGGCTTGAAAGGTTAATGTGACCGGTCATGTGTAATGGTCCTTAACAATATTGGTAATTCACGCGGGTGGTAATGACTTGGGGAGGGTAAGGGTAGCTGAGTTAGTGACGCTTATGAAGGAGGATATGTTGAGGTTCAAAAATTTTTTTGAGGAGACCATTATAGTATGGTCCGATATAGTCGCCAGGAGAGTGTGGAAAGAAGCAAGGGACGTGGAGGCTATCGACAGGGTAAGAAAAAGTGTAAATTTTAAGATTTCTAAATTCGTTAAGTCAATAGGAGGGGTAGCCGTTAGGCACTGGGAGCTGGAGAAAAAGGTGCCAGGTATGTGGAGGAAGGATGGTGTCCATTTAAGTGATATAGGTATGGACACATTCCTATCGGGGTTGCAGGACGGGGTGGAGGCGGCTCTGTCGCTGGCATGTGGGGGGCGGATGGCAGCGTAGGCAGGCTGCATCCTTCATGGCGGTTTAGCGGTATTTCCATGCCAGCTGGAGAATTGAGGGTGCGTACAGGCCGTAACGGGCTTTCTCACGCCTCGAAAGTTTTGGTAGCGTTAGGAGTAAGAATAGGCGATAGGCATGGAAAGAAAGAAATAAGTTGGATTTTATATATTAATAAATAAATAAGCTGTGGCCTTCCCACAAATTTATGCCAGCATAAAGAAATATGGTTGTTTTAATAAAGAAGTTTTTGTTAATAAGAAGTGGTCCCGTGTTTTATTAAAGGGAGCGTTATAAGGTGGGAAGTCCCCCCAGTCTTGGTTTCCCCCAGCAAAAAGATAGGGGGGGGGTTTGAAAGCCGAGGACACTAGAGTTATAAAGGGGCGTTTGGAAATAGTCATTCGGCGTTCTAAGACGGATCAGGTCGGAAGGGGTCGTCGGGTGTCGCTGGGGCGTATTTCAGGGGAAAACATGTGCCCGGTTAGTTGTTGGGAGAACTACTGTTCTCTAGCAGGGGCCAGGGTAGGGCCCCTGTTACAGCATCAGGACGGTTGTTATTTATCAAGGTTTCAGTTTGAGGCGGTGTTTAAAAGAGCGTTAGCTGTTCTGGGACTGGATGGTTCAGGTTTCGGAACGCATTCGTTCAGAATAGGTGCGGCGACAGAGGCGGCAGCGAGGGAATTGGATAGTCAGGCGGTGATGGGAATCGGTCGGTGGAAGTCGGAGAGGTTTAGACGGTATATTAGACCGCATTTGCTGTAAGGGCGGGTAGGGGGCACATGGTGGGGCGTTATTTACGGTTAGTTTTGTTCCTTTTTTGTTACAGATCCGCGTGCTGCACTCGTGTGGATAATGGGCCACTCGTATGTTTTTTTTGGGGGGGGGAGGGCAAAGATCAGGCCTAATGGGAGGCAGCTCAGACTGAGTAAGGATGCGGCGGTAATTCGCTGGATAGGAGTGCGGGGCATGGCCTGGTTCCGGGTTTTGCAGGATGTACAGCGCCTAGTCTCTCTAGACAGGACGCCCGACATCCTAGTATTACACGTCGGGGGCAACGATTTGGGGCGTAGACCCTTCAGAGAGCTAGGCAGAGACATACGGTACGATATGCTTCGGTTGTTGCAGATGTACCGGGGCTTGATCTTGGTCTGGTCCGAGATGGTCCCTCGTAAGGTTTGGCGGAATGTGCGTTCGGTGCAAGGGATAGATAAAGCAAGGATCAAGGTGAATCGTGAGGTGTCTCGCTACGTGGTGCGGAATGGAGGAGTCGCCGTGCGGCATATTGATCGAGAAAGGGGTGGGAAATTTTTGGAGAGGCGACGGGGTCCACCTCAACGAAATTGGGATGGATCTTTGGTTAGAGGGGATACAGGAGGGGATAGAACGCGCACTGGTTCTGTGGGGGGCTACGCAGGCATGAGGTGGTCATGCCATGCTGGCTGTGGCAGTTGGAGGGGGGGGTGGAGTTCTCGGAGCCAGTTCGGATGTGGGGCGGGGGGGGGGGAGAGCGGAGGGCCGATGGCTGCCTGTCCCCCCTTCCCGCCCCATTGTTGGTTTACAGTGTGTGGTCGGTCTGTCGCCTCCCGGCTCTGTCAGGCCGCAGTCCCTGCGGAGACGAGTAGGCTGGCCTAGGAACGGCTAGCAGGTCTCTGAGTCGGGAGGTGGGCGACTAGGGGCAACCGTGTGTGTGTTGCCTCCCGAGTCGGCGGTCTGGCGACGGGAGGGTGGTAGCGGGAGGGATCTTCGGTCTCCCGAGTCGGATAGTGGGAGAGCGGCGGGAGGCAGTACGGAAGATCCTTTTCCCTGTAGGGAGGCGACAGAGGGGGTTGTAGGCTCCGGGGACTTCCCCCCTTTTGGTGGGTTGTCTATTCTTTAATGTGTTTTTTACCCATTGTTAAATTTAAAGTGGCCAAAAATTATCCAAGCTAGAAGTAGTAGCGTATTGTTTGGATGGTTACAAGGAAGTGGGGGGATAGGTCACAGGGGCTCACTCCGTGATACCCGCGTCATGGCTACAAGACCAGCCAAAAATCAATCTAGCATCACGATCAACTGGTAAATATACTCAAAAGTGCCCAGAGAAACTGATTAGTATCCTTGAACGTATATCACCCTGTAGGCGCCGTGTAGCTGCAGCGACCCGGGGAGTGATAAAAAGTTTCTGCGGAGTGGCCCTTTAATAATTGTCCACCCTGGTAACACTGAGATGTGCGAGCCGTCACATGATGCACTACAAGTGAGAACGCCATCCGATCTATGCAAGGAAGCGAGAGCCGTTACTTGGGCAGTAATTCTAATGAGTGATGATGATTTGGGCCAATCTCGTTATGTAGCTGCAGCTCTCTGAGAGATGCCGCTGTAATCTGCTCACTGATTCCCCAACCGATCATTGGGTCTTCTAGCAGATTTGTCCTCAGCACATTATTATAAATTCTGCATAAAGTGGGTGAGTGACATCCCTGCTTCTCAGGTACGCAGTAGAGTTCTGGTATCCCCTATTCAGGCCCTGCTTCTGGTGCACGTTTGTTACAAGACTGCGCAGAGATGACCGGTAATAAGGCAAAGGGATAGTGGCGTAGTTTCTTAGCTTTTTATTTCTGTCTGCCTACCCTTTTTAGTTAAATACGAGGGGCTACTGATAAGTCTTTGGCTTTACCCAGAAAGAAACGAGATAGGAAGATGAAACTTTACATTTATTCCACATACTCTCCACTGATGTCAACACACTTCTTACATCGGTATTCCAATTTCTGTAAGTCTTGCAAAAAGAAGGATTTCGGTTGTGCCTCAAACCAGTCATCCGTAGCAGCCATGGCATCAGAAATGGTGTGAAATTTGGTACCCTTGAGGTGTTTCTTCAGGTTTGGAAACAGATGATAGTTGGAGGGAGCTAGATCTGGTGAATAGGGTGGGTGGTCCACCAGCTGGAAGCCTAGCTCCACCAGTTTTGCCGTGGCCGCTTGTGTAGTGTGAGCGGAGGTGTTGTCTTGCAGGAACAAGATTCCTTTGGACAGCTTGCCACGCCTTTTGGCCTTCAGAGCTGCCTTCAATTGGTCCAAAAGTTCAATGTAATACCTTGCATTGATGGTGGAACCATTTTGAAGGTAGTTCACTAGCAGCACGCCCTCCTTATCCCAGAACACAGACGCCATCAACTTCTTTGGGCGAGGAGAACAACTGTGCCTCCACTCTTTTGACTGCTTCTTGGTTTCAAGGTCATACAAATAAATCCAGGTCTCATCCATAGTGACCAGTCGATCCAGGAAGTTCCTATCAGTCCGGAAACACTGACAAATGGACCAGGAAGTTTTCACTCACATGCTTTTCTGATCTGTTGTCAAACATTTGGGGACCCGCTTTGCAGATAGCTTCTTCATGTTCAAATGTTCAAGGATAATGAAACAAACACGTTCACGAGAAACCCCCATGATGTCTGCTATTCCTTTAGCTGAAATTGGCCGATTCTCCAGTATGAGGTTGTGCACAGCATCAACGATCTCTGGAACAACAAGCTCTCTCGGTCATCCAGGACGTTCCTCCTCATTGGTGCTGAAGTGGCCCGTTTTAAATTTGACAACCCAGTTCTTAACTGTAGAATATGAAGGGCATTGATCCCCCAATGTCTGCAACATATCCCCATGAATATCCTGCGTAGACTTTCTTTGTAGAAACAAGAATTGTATCACTCCTCTGCTCTCATTTGCCGTGAATATCGCCTGAGACTCCGCCATTCTGTTTTCCTGCGTGCCTAGATCACTGTTGCCATGAACTACAAACGCAAAATTTTGAAAACATATATTAGACACATAAGGCTTTCATGTGATGTAACATTCGTTACCATGGAAACAAAAATAGAACACAAAGCCAAAGACTCATATTATATATTTAGTCCCTTTCACATGGGTGTATTTGCTCGCACAAAATTTGCATATGCAGTACATAGAGAATGGCATATTTTCCTGCACGCATTTTTCCTCTACATTTCAGGGGCGTGCAAAAAAAATGCAGCTTGCTCTATTTTCTGGTGCATTTGTTCACCAAAGGTCCCCATAGAAGTCAATAGGGATGCACAAATGCGCTAGGGGATGCGTGAAACACTGCATAGTTGCGTAGCGAAACGAACAAATCTGGAACTCATTAGACTATTTGGCCATTTCAATCAGTTTGCTGCATGCAAATGAACATGCGTGGCAGGTGGAAAAATTACAGTAAAATATACTGATGCGCTGATCCCACAAATATGCAGAACTCGGACACGCGCAAATATGCATATGTTTGTGTGAAGGGGGCCTGCTAATCCAGAACATCTGATAAACTGGCATCTGCCCGACCCTGGCCACAGCAGATTAATGGAACTGCACTACACATCATTTGCATGTTTTTTGTGGGACTTGTAGACGAAAGCTGTATGAAGAATTGCAATACGGTCAAACTGAATTCTTATTTATTTGCAGTACAGGTCAGATTGGGGGGGGTATGTCTTTCATTTTTGTTTATTTCAGCATGAACAACGTGACTTCATGAGTCTTCATGATCTAATAAACTTTTGGATGACTTTCCAGAATAAACTGACATGTGTAAAATCATATGTAAGGCTGAAAAAATACATCTATCCATCCAGTTTAGCCTATTACCCTCCTCCACCAATGTCGACCCCCCTCCCCAATGTGTACAAATGTGTACATGAGGAATAACAGCATTTATTGCTAATATGATTTGTTTTCATTTCTAATTGTCAGTTTCCTCTAAGCTGGTGGGTGGAGACAAGCTGCTATTATGTCATATATGCACTACACATGGAGAAAACAGCAGATTCTATTTCTTAACTGTTTGTAGCACACACACAATAATATGAAAGACATTTTACAGCAGTACTAAGCAGTGTAGCTGTGAATCTACAACTGGGGTGAGCTAGAACTCTTACTAGATGCTGCAGTTGAATGTATGTGTGTGTCTCCATGCCTTAGTTTTCCTCCAGCAGCCTACTTCTCCCACTCTCCCCTCCATACACTTTTATGGGCTGAGACTATAACCTGATCTGTTTTTATATAAATTTGGGGGAGATTTGTCATACTTTTTTTAATGTCAAAAAACTCACAAAAATCACAAAATTTGACGCAAGCCATGCTTGTGCAAAAATTTTACAACTTTTTGATAGCTACAGCTACAACTCTATACCGCTTTCTCGCAAAAGGAGTGTATCTTGTAGGGGAAAAGCAGCAAGGCCGCCCTGGACCACTACCCCCTCGTCTGTAGCAGTATCAGTGCCCTTGTCTGAGCACCAGCGCTGTAAGCGCCAAATGTATCTCAATCCGCATAATCCGTCCCTCTTGCTCAGTAGCACATTAACCCCTTAACAAACACCCATACGTCTTTTGACGGCAGCTGTTATGGGGCTTTAATCTGCAGCTCTGTCTATTGACGGCAGCTGCAAGAGAAGCCCAGCGCGGGTCAGATGACAGCCAAGAACTTGCTCTAGAATCTGGTCCAGAAAAACGGCAGATCCTCTGTGTTTAACCCTTTACACGCCACAGCCAATTAGTCCTGTGCAAGTTAAACACTGACAGGGGGGCTCCCTCTGTCGACCAACGGACTCCTGCAATATGACTGCAGGGTCCCAATGGGTTGTTACAGCACCTGGAGGCTTGTATATAGCCTCCGGGTCTGCCAGCTACGGTGGGCTATGAGGCTTAGCCTCTGGCTGACTTCTTAGGCTTTCTAATGCACTACTATACTGATGTATTTGGACAAAAAAAAAATTAAAGTATTAAAAAAAAAGTACAAAAAATTATAAAACAAAAATGTTTCCCCTTTACTATGTATAAAAATACAAAAAAAAGCTTCTCATATGTGGGACTGTAGTATTTGTAAAGACCCAGAAAAAAAGTTAGTATGTTATTTAATCGGTACAGTGCACGGAATTAAGAAAAAAATACATGGCAAAAATAGCTAATTTTGCCTATCTTGTCACTAAACAGATTAGAAAGTGATCAGAATGTCACATGGATCAACAAATGGTACCATTAAAAAGTACGACTCATTCCAAAAAAAACCCTTTCACTATACAATTGGCAAAAGAAGAATCTCAGGGGTCTTTGAATGCAGCGATAAACAAAAAATACAATTTTTTTTTAATGTTGGGGGAAAAAGTTGCAAGGAAAAAAAAACCATATCAATTTGGTATTCGTGTAATCGTACCGCATGCAAAATTAATTTAACATAATTCTACTTCACGGTGAATGTTGTAAAAATGAAACCCAAAAAACTAAAGGGGAGATTTCATTTTTTTCGTCAATCCCTCTTTAAAAAAATGAATACAAGTTATACAGTACATTATATGTATTGAAAAACGATGCCATTAAAACTCACAACTTGTCCTGCAAAACACAAGGCCTCATATGGCTATGTCGACGGAAAAATGTAAAAGTTATGGCTCCTGGAATGTGAAGATGAAGCCTTCAGAAGGCTTCGAGCTGCCGTGACAATGGAACCATCACCTCACGATCTCATCACAAGGGGGCTGTTCAGGAGCCCTGAACTCTGATATAAGCATTTAAAGAGTTAACAGCTGTGATCAGCAGCAGCGATAATTGTGGTTGTTGCCAGCAGGTGTCAGCTGTGAGAAACAAGCTGGCACCCGCTGTGTATGTAGTACGATCGATTCCTGATCCCGCTCCATACAAACTCCAATGCTGGAGGACACACATGGATGCCCCAAAGTGTAAAGGAATTAAAGGGCCACTTCACTGAAAACACATTTTTCCATCCCTGCCCCCCTCACCTGATTGCTTGTCACATTTCAGAAGTCTCTTCTGTGTATTGCAGTCTGATGCTTATCAGGCACCATCTTGAGAGTGACATTTTTTACTTACGCTTTAAAATCAGTCCCATGATGCATCAGCACAGCATAAAGCTAGGGAATCTACTTTTTCTGCCTGTTGGGGAAAGTTTCATTACCTCTTATAGTCTTCTAAATAAGCCAAAGCCCATAAGTATACAAAAAACTTTTGAACATAATTTTCTCTGGATCAGCACCATTCCAGTAATACCAGGTTTATACTGTGGCTTTTAATTTTACTTTTTGTTTTGCTACTTTTTTTTTTAGTTTTATGTATTTTTGCACATTCAAAGACACTTAACACTTTTTCCTATTAGACTGCCTGTCCACGGGCGTTGCGGTATCCCGCGGCGGATCTCCGCCACCCGGGAGCAGGAGTCTGCAGACGAATCTTCGCGGTCAGCCTATCTGGCAGGCTGACCGTGAAGAATCGCGGCAATTCGCAGCATGCTGTGACTTGCCGGCCACAAGCGGGGAATCGCTATGATTAGAGATGAGCGAGTACCAAAATGCTCGAGTGCTCGTTAATCGAATCAAGCTTTTCATAATATTCAAGAGCACTATTCGAGTAACGAACCCCATTGAAGTCACTGGGGGACTCGAGAATTTTTGGATTGGACCCGCTGAGTGCCGAGCCTTTTTTTTTTTTCTCTCCCTCTTCTTCTCCCTCTCCCTCCCTCCCTTCCTCCCTCTCTCTCCCTCTCTCTCTCTCTCTCTCCCAGCAAGCTACATACTGCTGTGGACGGGCGCACGCTGGCACGTCACAGCAGGAAGTGGTAATGCAGGGAGGGGTCGAACTCGGCATACTACTCGCTTGAGTACCGAACACCATCGAGTATGCTAATACTCGAATGAGCATCAATCACGGATGAGCATGTTCGATCAACTCTAGCTATGATTGTCCGCTCATGGACAGGGGGGCCGCACTTTGCATAGCAACGCTATGGAAAGCGTTCCCCACGGCCGGATTATCGCTGCAATGAAAATACGCCCGTGGACAGGCAGCCTAAATGGTGCTATGAATTATTTTTTTCTTTTTTTGTTTTGTTTTTTCAATTTTAATGTTACTTTGTAGTATTGTACTGTATTATATTGGCCTATGAGACCCTGCCTCCAGCAGACTCAGAGGCAATCTTCAAGCCTCTGGAGAACCCGAAGCTCAATGTTTATGGCCCTCACTCAGCATTTAAACCCCCTCTTGCCCCCTGTTTTAGTATTATTGGCATAGTGGTTATGCTGTAACATGATAGTCACCTCTGACCACTAACAGTAGTTTAAAAGTGGTTTTAGGAGAAAGAGATGTGCCTGGTTCAGTAGTGCTGGCCCCTTCACTTTTTGCCTGGTTTCACTACTGGGGCACATGGTACAGATGACATGATGTTGGTGATGTCAAGAACTAAACCAACTTCCTTCTTTGTCTCTACCTTGAGACAGTCGGTCAGTGCACATTCTGAGCTGCTGTCACTGGCAAACAAACGGTCTGTACTATGTGATCGTGTCGGAACTGTGCCTGAATTGGAGATGCCAGTGCCACTGGGCCTAAACTGGACGAGGTAAGTTTTACCCTCGTTGGATAAGCCTTTCATGACTCAGTTACCAGTAGGTGTGTGTCAGTCATTTTTGTTGCACAATGTCACTGCTCACCTGCTCCTAGGCTTGCAGTCGGAAATGCTGTCTGTCAAGTGGTGCTCGGCAACCTAGGTCTCTGTAGTGTTTGCACGCACTCTCGCTATTTTCTTAAAGGGCCTATGTAGGATGCTTAAGCAATTCGGCTCATTAGCCATTGTGACAAATCCCCAGTTAACATGCATTCCTGGTTCTGACCCTTGCCTTTTTTTGACCATCCTAACTTATGTGTTCCCCGACCTCTGCTCTGTATTTTGGACTCTGCTATTGTCTGACCTGACATTTTGGCTTAGACTTCTTTTACACACCTGTGCTACCTGCCCTGTGTATAGCTTGCTTCCTCACTATGACTCTATTCAATCCTACAGGTACCGTCCCACATAACCGGGACTATCTGTGTGTGGTTTGGGGACCATGCAGCAAAGCCGATATCCCTATTGGAGGAGTTAAGCATGAAAACTGGGGTTGCACAGGTGCTCGACCTCAGAAAACCCAAAGTCAAACCGGTGTGTGGCAAGCTGGATCCACATCATCTGCCTGCCAGTTAGCACTGGGAGTTTGTGTATAGAGAGGAATCATGAGTACATTGGATCCAAGGATGCATGCATATACTGGTGTTGTATATAATGACTTCAGGGTTGTCTAGTAAATGCACAGTAATATATATGAATATACATGGAATGTAGTGTAGAGTGAAGTTGCAAGATGTTAGTTAATTGTTATGATGGGAGGGCAGTGACCAGGCAGAAGCGTCACAAGTTTTTTGCATGACACAATAAAACTTTCTAATATTGTAAATTGTCGACAACCACAACGCCCGCTCAATGCAGAACAACAGAACCTAATGCCCACAAGATCATTAGGCTAGGGCTGTAAGAGGGTCATTGCCATTTCTCCTGGTTAGCTACCCTCCATTACTCCCATGGCTTCCTGTGCCCCAGGGATGCACTATCATTACTCTTTTGGAGTAATGATCACCATGCCCTCCTTTCTGAGCCTGCGTCTCCCACCACACCAATCTGCTGCTGGTCTGCTGTGCCATCTCTCACAAGTCGAGACATCTCAGCTGACATCACCTGCTGTTTTCAACGGACATGGCACTCCTTTGCTCCCATGCACTGGTGCTCTACATGCTGGGCCGCCCAATCATCAGCGGCTATTCTCATGACCCTGGACCTATGGTGTGGTCTCCAGTTGCAGTGATTTCTTCTCTCTTCCTGGGTTCCATGGTCCCTGCTGCTCTCACTAACAACTTAGTAAAATAATATGTGAGGCTGATAAAATACTTGTCTGTCCAGTTCAGCTTATTATCCTGCATTGTTGATCCAGAGGAAGGCAAAAAGTTCCATGAGCTAGAAGCCAATTTTCCTCCTATTAAGAAAAACTTCCTTCCCCACTTTAATCTGGCAGTTGGAATAATCCCTGGGTCAGTGACCCTTCTGAAGTAATTGGTGACTATAACCTGATGCGCCCGTGAGACCGAGCCCTTACTGCAGGAAGAAGACGGCCGTACCTCAAGATGGACGACTCCCCGCAGCGCTGAAGAAAAAACACATCACTGGCAATGAAGCCGATGCGCCCGTGTGACTAAGCCCTCAGTAGATTAGCCATTCCCATGTGCTCGGGTAGAGAGCTACATAGTCTCACTACTCTTACGGTAAAGAACCCCCTTCTATGTTGGTGTACAATCCTTCTTTCCTCTAGATGTAGAGGATGGCCCCTTGGTACACTTACAGTCCTGGATATAAATAGATGATGTTAGAGATCTCTGTATTGTCCTCTGATATATTTATACATAGTTATTAGGTCGCCCCTCAGCCGTCTTTTTTTTAAACAAAATAATCCCAATTTTGATAACCTCTCTGGGTATTGTAGTCCACCCATTCCATTTATTACTTTGGTTTGCCCGCCTTTGAACCTGCTCAAGCTCTGATATGTCCTTCTTGCGTACCGGTGCCGAAAACTGTACACAATATGTGTCGTCTGACCATTAACCAGTCTTAGGAGAAGAAGGCAGAGGACTATTAAGGTTTGTTTTTTTTTTAATTGGAAAATATGGAGAAAGTTTTGGCAAGGGGAAACTTTTTTCCCCACTGGATTAGGAAGTGGGGAGAGATTTGGTGCTCGGTGTTATCATGCAATCGTCATCGCTGTCACTTATCAGCACTGAAGATCGGCACGGATTAGGCATCAACCGCTTCTGTATCAGAAGTCCTGTGAACACATAACAATAGAGAGAAGTGAGCAATGTACTATGTTCAATACCAGAATTCTGGGTTGTATCTATAAATATTGGTAAATTACTCCTTACTTTTGCAAATTGATGTTTCCTTGCTTGTAGAATCATCATCAGAAATCGCAATAAGATTGTTGAAACATCACAAGTTTTATTAACTGGATTAAATCATTGATATCAGTAGATGAGAGAAGGTGAAATAATCCAGAGCCCGGGAACCAGCCGGATCTTATATGATAATAGACGCTGATGGATCTGAGCTCAGCGCCTGTAGATGTCATTGCTGGATGATGGTTTAGGTGGATTTGTAGCTGAAAAAAAAAGGCAAAAATGGATGTATTAGATAAATAATAGCAGTAATCAAAAGAAAGCAAATAGTAAAAGACATCTTATCTACCAGGAGAATTGAGACCTGACTTCAGATGTCAGTGCTTCGGGGAGCAAAACCACTAAACCCGGATTATGCTGCTATTGTCTTAAATCCAGATATTGTAAAGGCAGACAGGAGCGTAATAGAGACCTTATTATATAGGAGATCAGTACCTGGTTCGCTGGGTCTTATCTTGGCTAGGAAACCTCCTTCCTGCTCTTGATCTGGAGGTTTTGGTTTCTTATTTGGATGAGACTAGAAGAAAGAAACAAGATAAGAAACTGAACTGTAAAATGTTTTCCAAGCAGCCCAATAAATATATTCTAAAGATAAATACTTAGTAACCAGTAATAAACACCTATTAGCCACTCATAGGCAAAATGAAATGTTTTAATTTCACTTTCTGTGTGAGAGAAGCTATAAGAGTTACTTAGCACTACCCCAGTCATATGTATCAGGTTGGGTGGGAGAAAAACCTGATACATATGAGACATGAGATATTAACATGTGGATGAGGAAGTTTACATACCGAACCATTAAATATTATTCTCATTATCAAATTAATGTAATTTTTGCAATTGTCCTTCATACCTTCTATATTAGTTCCACTTGGTCATCAAGATCTCTGCTTGCTGTCATACAGGATCTTCCAAAAAAAGACAAAACGCGTCCTTGATGGTATTCTATAAAGAGTGATAATTAGAATGAATTATAAATGACATATAACATATCTATTTTGCATATTTAGGCCGCCTGCAGGCGGTGGGTCGGATCCGGCTGCGAGGATTCTTGCCGCGGGACCCGACCCGAGCGCCTGCAGAGAGCGGCGCGTACTCGCCCTCGGCTCCGGCTGTTTGATGTGCCGGCTTGCCGGGCAGCCGGCGCATGCGCAGAGCAGAGCCGGCGGCCGGGCAGTGATGTTAATAGAGCATGCCGCAATTTGTTTGCCGTGCAAGATTTCGCTCAGCCAAATCGCGGCCATCTACATAGGATTGCGTTTGTTAACGCAATCCTATGGCAGCTTTTAGCGGGGATATTCCGCAAGAAATCCCGCCGCGAAATTTCCGCTCATGTGCAGGCGCCCTTACTAGATGAATACATTGAATGGGATTATTTTAAGATAAACAATGATATTTAAGACAGAATAAACTAAGAAAATGATCATAAAGCTTCCAGTGCTGGTCAGTGCCGGGCCAGGAGAGACAGCCTGTGATTATCCAGGTAACCACATGTCATTGGAAACCTCTCCTGTAAACCTCCTTTGTGTATGATGTTACTCTACAATTTAATTATGAATAGCATATATACTTACATTTGGTAGGGCGCTTGCGTTTTATGGAACAGCCAGCAGTGAGTCTCATCCTGGTTTTTGGCTGGTTTGTTCCAGATACTGATCTTCTAGTTGGACCGCAGTTCTCTCTGGAATATTTAATTGGTCAAGTAATCGTGATACTCCTGCACTGGTGGTAGCTCCGGATGGATACGGGAGAATCTTTCTGCATAGAATATCCACAGGTGTTCATGGTTATCCTCTAGGATTCCATCAAGGAGCCAGCAGGCTGCATGACACATTTCATGTGCTAAAGTGTCTCTCAAACGGTCTAAAGATAAAAGTATACACAGTAATAAGAACACAATGTATCACAAGTATCATTAATGTAAACTCCAAAGCAGCTCCCTAATGGGTAGAGCGATTGTGGAACTTACCAGCAGAGTTACAGATGTTCTCATTTAGCTCAATCACAGAATAACAGATCCCTTTGTCATTTACACTATAACATGCTCCTGCTTCTGCCGTCATACTTTCAATCCAGGTCCCAAGTACGGAATTTGAAAGCTAAAGAAGCAGGTGAAAAAAAAAAACATTAAACCTTCATTTCCATCACCACAGAGCTAAATGCAATCACATGACCCCAGAGAGCCCAAATACCTATGTTGTGACTTGTTTCCTATCTGTTATTTCCAGCCATTCAAAACTGAAGCTACATGATCACTTAATAGTTTTAATTCCAGTGGTGATTAAAGTTAATTTTAAAAACCTTTTTCATCCCCAAATCATGACCATACAGTTAAAACTTAACAATCTCATTAAGGGGCCTAGCTATAGGGTGCAGAGGAGGTAGCAGGCCCAACCTGGCCCTGGTGCCTAAGAGGGCAGAACACCATTCTGCCACATCAGACGACACCAGGGTTATAACTGGCACATGCTAGGTGAGAGACTCTAATACAGATTTTGCATTAGGGCTCCAGAGCTCCAAGTTCTACATCCGACCACACTTGAAGTTGATTTGGAGTCACCAATTGCTGCTAGGGATAAATCCATAAATCTCACAAATTATGACTAGAGTTAAAAATAAGACGATGGACAGCAAGATGTGTAATCCATAGACTAAATACAGTATAATGTACCTTGTTCTCAAACACAGTTTGATTGTAAAGATTGAATAGTCGCTGTGCTAGCTCCTGTTTGGTCCCCTGGAAGTTTGTGACATATGGGGATGTCGCTGCGGTAATTTCATGAAGAAAGCAGTCCTTGATGTTACAAGTAGGTCTGCTGGAAAGAATAAGAAATCATGTATCAATCAGTCCTTGTTCATTTCAAAAATAAATCACAAATAAGGGACAATTAGATTAAGAGGTGGACCTGCCGTAGGGGTAATATCGGAAAGAGGTAGAGCTGCTCTAGGGGCAATATCAGTAAAAGGTGGACCTACCATAGGGGCATGAAGCAGCAGAAATAGGTACGGACAGGTGGAGGCAGGAAAGTGTACCTTCCTCAAAACTAATTGCAGGAACATGAAACTTCAAATAACTTACCTTTCTTCTGAGGTGGGTTCATCTCCATGTTCAAATACTTCATTATCTGCATAGAAATATAAAGTAGTGAAAATCTCCCATTATGATACAATTAGTACAGAAAGGTTTATATTAACGAGAGCTTACGATTCAGGAAGACAAATGTATTATAGTGTGCACAGCTAATAATGTCTATTGGAAGGGCAGCTACCTACAAGACTCCTCAATAACAGGTTATCTGCCAGTATGATGGACCAGCGTATGAGGTTATTAATGGAAAGCTGTAATACTGATGAGCGGGTGGATGCACTTGTACCCATCAGTGTCTATATGGGGACTGAAATCTCACACATGTACGGTGCATACCACCATTAGAAGTATTGTCAGGTCTATGTGTAGTTCTATCCTAACCAGGGAAACTTTTTGACACTGCAGTGAAATTTGCCTCATCAGAACCCTAGAAGAACATTTTAGCTTTTCTCCATTTGGACACTCTAAAGATGATCTAATATTAGATGTGTCTTAGTGACTAACTCCATGTTATGTTCCAAGCAAAAAAAATAATTAATTATGCCTGGATTTAGTACAAGAATCACCATGGGAAGATAATATTTTGAGCTCATATTGGTGTCCGATACAGTTCAAAATATATAAAGCCTAATTGATCTTTTATTGAAGTTATCTCTAAAGATCCAGAAAACAGTTTTTGGAACTGACCAGTGATATGAGTTGTTGGTATTCTGGTGCAATCATCATCATCATTGGTGTCACTAATCGCAATGGGAGATGTGCACTGCTTGCCATCGACTGCTTCTATATCAGAAGTCTTGAGTCCTGTGAGTAACACATAAGAGTAGAAAGGAGTGAGCAATGTACTATATCCAATACCAGAAACCTGGGATGTAGCTATAAAACTTGGCTAATTACTCCTTACTTTTGCGAATTGACTCCTTGCTTGTAAAATCATCCTCATCATCAGAAATAACAATGACTTGGTTGGATCTGTGAAAACAAATATACATACATCAGTGGATAAAGTGTAATAGTGAAGCCTCACAAGTCTTATTATCTGGGTGAAATCATTGATGAAGATGAAGGTGAAGTAATCCAGAACCCGGGAACCAGCAGGACCTTATATGATGATATACACTGATGGACCTGAGCTCAGCGCCTGTAGATGTCATTTATCTCACCTGTCATTGCTACATGATGGAATAGGTGAATCTGTGTATGATAAAGAGGAAAAAACGATTGTATTAGCTAAATAATGGCATAAATCAAAAAAAGCTAATTGTTTTAAGACACATCTTATCTACCAGGACAATTTGGACCTGAATTCAGATGTCAGTGATCCGGGGAGCGAAACTACTAAACACGGATTATGCTGCTATTGTTTTACATCAAGATATTGTAAAGACATACAGCAGCGTAATAGAGACCTTATTATATAGGAGATCGGTACCTGGTTTTCTTGGTGTAACCGTGCTTTGGAAACCGCTTTCCTGGTCTTTATTTGAAAGCTTCCGTTTCTTACTGGGAGGAGACTAGAAGACAAGAAGAAGATGATAACGAAGATGAGGCGTTTAACATTAAAACTAGTATTAACCAACTATTTGCAACTAATAAAATGTCATGTTTTGACCTTGTTTTCCCTGTAATAGGAGCTGTAAGGGTGGGTTCACACAGGGCGGATTCCCGTCGAAAAACTGCGAGATTTCCGTTGGGAGAACCGCCGCGGTGTAGAAAAGGAAAACTCCTTTAATTTAAGTAATATCTATGGAGCATGTGCTACATTGTTGCACAGTTTATGACAAAAAAACAGGGACAAGCTTTACATAAATCTCTCTGCATATTGTGATTGAATTATTAAATACTCCACAAATACAGCGGCACCACAATAGATGACCCCACCAGGGGGGAGCAGCAGAACTTCACACTATGTTGCACGCTCTGTGTAAAGATCCGGACAGCAGGATCCAAAAATATCAGTCCATATATTGTATGACAGAGCAGCAGTATCAGGGGGTTAGTTATGCATATACTCACAAGAGGATCATAAGACCAGAAGTGCTTTAATTAAAAAAATGCGTTCCACAGCACTGCAACATTTCGACCGTTCTCTGGTCTTCTGATTGAACTATTACATACATAAGGACTAACTACTTCTAGATTTTTCATGCAATGTATCGGCTTCTCTAAATGTAATATTAGCAAAAATGTAGTATCATTGCAAAAAATAAAGGATAATGCAAATCTAAAAAAAACCTTTCCCTGTATTTGTAATAAAAAATATCAAAATAAAAACGCCTAAAAACATATTTGGTATTGCAGCATCAATAACAGTCTGATTCATCAAAGTAATGCATTATTCATCCCGAACGGGGAATGTTATAAAAAATTTTAAAAAATTACACAACACCAGAATTACATTTTTTGGTCACTCTGTCTCTAAGAGAAGATGAAATAAAAAGCGATCAAAAAGTTATATGCACTTCAAAATGGTACCAGTCCATCTCGCAAAAAAGAGCCCTCACACAGTTATATCAATAGAAAACTATAAAAGTTATGGCAATGAGAATGTGGCAAAAGTAGTATAGCAAAAAACCCCAAAACTATATAGATTTCTTATCGTCAAAATCATACTGACACAAAGAATAAAGTTATCATGTGATTTTTGCTGCAAAACAAGACCCATCTGAAAAATTATGGAATTGCATTTTTTATTGCATTTCACACTTTTTAGAATTTTTAAAAACGTTTTGCAGTATATTATGTGGTACATTAAATGGTAGAATTGAAAAATACAACAACGTATCCTGCAAAAAACAACTACTACTTCAATGGGAAAATAAGAGTTATGATGTTTTGAAAGTGGGGAAGAAAAAACCAAAATGAACCTGGATAAGACTAAAGAGAAGTGACGGCTCACCTGATGGAAATCTTCATCCCCGCTACTGTCGTCTGCGTCAGACCATACAAGATATCTTGGACGCTTTGTCGCCATCTCTGTAGACATATAAGAGCGCGATCCTCTCTATAGAACTCCTTCAACAACCCTCAATGGAATTATCCGTTACATGGCATTTTGAACTTCCCGATCTATTGTGACATCAAACTAGTAACATCACAAGTTGTGTGACAGTTACGTTTTGTGAAATCATTAGTCATGTAACATTGATATTGTAATGTCATTGGTCAAATGGTGAGCAATGTATACTACCAATACAAGCTACTATTGTGCTTTAGCACTATTCTTGTAATTAATAGACATCACACCATCTATTACATGTATATACATATAGATTACAATCTTTTGTAGATTTTGTCTTGTTTCCTTATATTTATATATTTCTAGTGATTTATTCCATTGTTTTAATTTTAAGCTTATTTGAATAAATTAATGTTTTATATGTATTTTATTTTTAACAAATATTCCAGTTTTTATTGTACTGAGGCATTAGTTTCCAATGCATTCATTCACACTGGCAAATATACGGCCCGTAAAAACGTCTCACTGTAAAAAGTGGAACATACATGACCGAAATACGGGCCGACGAGTATACGGTTGGTAAAAAGATAGTTCTGGTTCTATCTTTTGAC
Source organism: Eleutherodactylus coqui (assembly GCF_035609145.1). Lineage (NCBI taxonomy): Eukaryota > Metazoa > Chordata > Amphibia > Anura > Eleutherodactylidae > Eleutherodactylus > Eleutherodactylus coqui. The sequence continues at coordinate 380,622,496 of NC_089837.1, read as the reverse complement.
TGGTATACAGCAACGTCTCCCATAAGCTCCTATGGGAGTTGAAGAAAAAAAGGCAGGGGGGGGGCATTTTAGCAGCGTCCAATGCTGCGAAAAGCTTACAAGTGCCTCTATTTGGGCAATTGAAGGCAATCCGAGGATTTATAAGGAGCGAGGGTTTTCTGAGGTGCAACGTTTTTTTTCGCTTAAAACGTCGCACCCAGTTGTGTGACTGATCAGGAAAACGCTAATTATCTCTGGCTATGATCGCAGAAAAATGTCCATTCATGCGAATATACGGCGAGAACAAGAAAATGTAAAAATGCATACGCTTGTGTGAAAGGCTCTCACTGTGAATGGAAGCTAATGGCTGGAACGATCTTGACTTAGGTTGGACCATTCTCACAATGGATTCACAAAAGAAGGAAGCTAAACTCATCTGCTTTAGGCCTCTTTCCCACCAGCGTAGGCGTTTTTATGTTCACCGACCAGCTCCGTAAAAACACGTGGAAAGGGCGCACAAACCTAACATTTGTGCGCTCGTTAAGATGGCACAGGCCCGACACATATCCGGTTGCCTCCCCTTCCATCCCGCTTGCCGGCTCACCTCCTCTCTCCTTTCCTCCGCCTGTTTCCAATGGAAGTGGGCGGGATGGGGCGGAGCTAAGCAACCATCCTTTTCCGCTCCTTGTCTGCAGCCAGCAATAGAAGGGGGCAGAGCTTAGCTCTGCATTTGCCTTTTTTGTAAAAAAAAAAAATTTAAATCTCACATATTTGGTACCATATCTTTAATTACCTGTACACTAAATTAAACATACTATTTACCCTGCAAGGCAAAAAAAAAGAAATCAAAACCCTAAAAAACAGGTAAAATGCTTATATTGTTCTTTTTGCCTTCCAAAAACGCAATAAAAGTGATCAAAAAAGCCGTGTGTATCCCTAATTGGTACAAATAAAAACTAAAGCTCATCTCGGAAAAAACAAGCTCTCACGGAGCATTAAAGTTATTTAACCCCTTAACGACGGCCCCATCGGGAAACTACGTCCTCAGAAAGTGGGCTTCAATCCTAGAAGACGTAGTTTTATGCATCCTCTTTGGATTGATGCCCACTTGCCTGTGGACGTGACAGCTCCATGCTGTCGGTGCCCACAGGTAGCCGACAGCATGGAGCTGTCATCCCAGGATGCGGGCAGTCCCCCCCGGCATTGCGATCGGCGCTATCCAATGGATAGCGGCGATCGCGAAAAAGTTTAAAAAGTTTTTAAAAAGTGTCCGTTTCACCTCCCCTCATGGATTCATGAGGGGAGGTGAAAATACTCACCCCTGGTCCTCAGCGGTGTCCCGAAGTCCCCCTCTGCGCATGCGCACCCGATGATTGACATCGGGCGCATGCACAGAGGGGCTCGAGCCCCGGAAAAAATTCCTCTGCTACTGGCTGCCATGTGTAGCCAGGAGCAGAGGGATGTCACTGCAGAGATGATCACTGTTATCCAATGGATGACAGTGATCATGTAAAGTAAAAAAAAAAGTGTAAAAAAGTTTAAAAAAGTGTAAAAAGTAAAAGAAAAAAGTTTAAAAAAGTTAAAAAAAACTTACAAAATCTTACGTCTCATCACCCCCCACGGATCATATCCGTGAGGGAGGATGAAATGACGTACCTAAGGCCTGCGGATTTATCCGCGGACCTTACCCCAGGTCCTGCGCACGTCGCCAAAGTGGCGGACGCATGCGCAAAAGCTGCGGATTGCCAGCGTAATTTAAAATCTCCCTGCTCCTGGCTACAAAATTTAGCCGAGAGCCTGGAGATTTCACGGGGGGCCGCGGTGAGCGGTTTCTGGTCACGTGTTCGCCGTTATCCAATGGATAATGGCGATCACGTAAAAGTAAAAAAAAAGTTGAAGGTTTATCTCCCCTCACTGATGCGATCGGTGAGAGGAGATGAAACTTTTTACCGGAGGCCTCCGTATTTGCACCCTGACGCGATCCTCATCCGTGAACTTTCCCGGATTCTGCACATGCGACCGCCGGCAAAATACCGGACACATGTGCAGGGGTCGGAGAGCACAGGAAATTTAAAATCTCCTTGCTCCCAGCGACCAACGGTCGCCGAGAGCCTGGAGCAGTGACGGGTGGCCTCGTTGAGCGGTCCCCGGTCACGTGATAAAAAGGTAGCGATCTACCTTAGGTCGGTCTCACATGACCGGAAAGAATTACGGATTCTGCATGCATCTGATCCACGGTATTATGCAGATCAATTGCATTGGATTACACAATTCCGCTCACATCAGTGGGTTGGAATTGTGTAATCCACTCGCAGAAAAGAGAACGCAGCATGTTCTATTTTACTGTGGATATCCGCAACATAGAGCCCATTGTGCTCCGTGGTCGCGGATATACCCGCTGCCCATACGCAACTCACCTGTGTGAGTAGGCAGTTATGCGCAGTACATTACACGGCCGTGCGCAGGGTCACGGCCGGCTCACAGCTGGGATCTGCTGCGGGCCTCCGCAAGCGGATTCCACCTACGGCCGTGTGAGCCCGGTGTTATTTAGACCGCTACCTGTAATACGTAATTTACAAGAAGCCCCGGGAACGCTCGCCTTCCTGCAGTTCCAGGAGCAGCTTGTTGAGCCTCTTCTGTGCGAGACCGCCGCACCTAAACAAGATTACGGAGACTCACAGAGCGCCATTTTTTACACCCCATACCCGCTATTGAGGTCACGAAATACCCTCAAAAAGCATGAGAGGAGGGGGGATACCCGGTTTTATTGCCCATCCCAACCAGCCTCCGTAGTTACCCCTGTCTTCGGAAATACTACACAGTTCACATTATTACTTTTATCTAAGATTTGGGGAACGCCAAAAAGGGCGCGTAGGGAGGGGGATATTTTTAGGGAGTCAGTTTTTATTCCGTACAAATGAGCAATGGGGTCTGGAATGTATTCAGTTGTGCCCAGAAATCCAACAGGTGTTCCCTCCATTATAGGCCTAACCATGTGTCCTATAAGTGGATTAGGGCCACAACGGGAATGTTTTTGAACACGGGACAAATGGGGGGATCCATTTTGGGGTGAACGTCTATGTACACTGTACAGAAAAAATGTTTTTAAATTGACAATATTGCCAAAAAAATGAAAATGGTTATTTTTTCCTTCTGCTTTGCTTAGATTCACTCAAATACTGTGGGGTCAAAATACGCAGTACACCCCTAGATGAATTCGTTAAGGGGTCTGGTTATTAAAATGGGGTAATTTGTGGGGGTTCTTTATCGCTTTAGACGCTCAATGGCTCTATAAGTGGGCAATGGGGCCTGGAATTTATTCCGTTATACCCTGAAATCCAACGGCTGCTCCTTCCATTATAGGCCTAGCCATGTGTCCTTTGAGTAGATTAGGGCCACAAGGGGTATGGTTCTGAACACGGGACAAACAGGCGTATCCATTTTGGGGTGAAAGTCTTCATTCCTATTTGTGCTGTACAAAAAAAACTGTTTTTAAATTGATACAACTGCCAAATAAATGAAAATTGTAATTTTTTTCCTACTGCTTTGCTTAGATTTATTCAAAAATTGTAGGGCAAAAATACACAGTACACCCCTAGATAAATTCGTTAAGAGGTCTAGTTTTCAAAATGGGATCATTTGTTGGGGTTATCTGTCGTTTTGGCTGCTCAAGGGCTCTACAAGTGTGCAGTGGGGCCTAAATCACCTTCATGCTAAATTTCAGTTCTGAAAGCCACCGATTACTCCTTTCATTTTGGGCCCCGTTGTGCATCCAGACAAAAGATTAGGGCAACAATGGGTATGTCTCTGAACACGGGAGAAACAGGGGTATCCATTTTGGGGTGCAAGTCTTCATTTATGTGTGTGCTGTACAAAAAAAGCAGTTTTTAAAATGATTGAATTGGCAAAAAAACGAAAATCACATTTTCCCCCCCTTTGCTTTGCTTGAATTCATTCAAAAACGGTGGGGTCAAAATGGTCAGTACGCCCCTAGATAAATTCGTTAAGGGGTCTAGTTTTCAAAATGGGGTCACTTGTGGGGGTTCTTTTTGGTTTTGGCCGCTCAAGAGCTCTGCAAAAGTGCTATGGGGCCTAAAACGCCTTCAAGGAAAATTTATATTCTGAAAACCACCGACTACTCCTTTCATTTTGGGCCCCGTTGTGCATCCAGACAAAAGATTAGGGCCACAATGGGTATGTCTCTGAACACGGGACAAACAGGGGTATCTATTTTGGGGTGCAAGGCTTCATTCATGTGTGTGCTGTACAAAAAAAGCAGTTTTTAAAATGACAGAATTGACAAAAATACGAAAATCTCAATTTTTTCCTTTTGCTTTGCTAGAATTTATTCAAAAACTGTGGGGTCAAAATAGGTAGTACACCCCTAGATAGATTCGTTAACGGGTCTAGTTTTCAAAATGGGGTAACTTGTGGGGGTTCTCTATGGTTTTGGCCGCTCAAGAGCTCTACAAAAGTGCTATGGGGTCTAAAACGCCTTCAAGCAAAATTTCAGTTCTGAAAGACACCGACTACTCCTTTCATTTTAGGCCCCGTTGTGCATCCAGACATAAGATTAGGGCCACAATGGGTATGTTTCTGAAGACGGGAGAAACGGGGGTATCCATTTTGAGGTGTAAATCCTCATTTTCGTGGGCACTATAGGAAAAAATATATCTTTAAAATTACATATTTGCAAAAATATGAAATTTTAATTTTTCTCCTCTAAATTTAATTAATTCCTGAAAAAAAACGGTGGGGTCAAAATACTCATGACACCCCTCAGTGGATACATTAAGGGGTGTAGTTTTTAAAATGGGGTCATTTAGGGGGGTATCTATTATTCTGACACTCATGAGCCTTTGCAAACTTGGCTTGGTGCAGGAAAACAAAGTGTTCCTCAAAATGCTGAAAAGTAATGTTAAATTTGTACGTCATCTAAATGGTTAAAAAAAACAAAAGTTTTTCAAATATGCATTCAGAATAAAGTAAACAGATGGAAATATATATCGTATCAAAAATTTGTACAGTATGTTTGGACATTAGAGATGAGCGAACGTACTCGTCCGAGCTTGATATTCGTGCGAATATTACGGTGTTCGGGATGCTCGTTACTCGTAACGAGTACCACGCGGTGTTCTGGTTACTTTTACTTTCCTCTCTGAGACGTTAGCGCGCTTTTCTGGCCAATTGAAAGACAGGGAAGGCATTACAACTTCCCCCTGTGACGTTCAAGCCCTATACCACCCCCCTGCTGTGAGTGGCTGGGGCGATCAGATGTCACCCGAGTATAAAAGTCGGCCGCTCCCGTGGCTCGCCACACATGCCTTGTGAGTTAGCTGAGGGAAAGTACTATCGTGCTGGTGCTGCTGTAGGGAGAGCGTTAGGAGTCAGTGTAGGCTTCAAGAACCCCAAAGGTCCTTCTTAGGGCCACATCTACATGTGTGCAGGCTGCTGCTAGCAGTGTTTTTTTTTTTTTTTTCTCAAAATCGGCAGTGCAGAGCATTGCACTCGGTATTAGGGACAGAAGTGGTGCTTAGGCAGGGAGAGTGTTAGGAGTGAGTGTAGCCTTCAAGAACCTCAACGGTCCTTTCTAGGGCCAAATTTAACCGTGTGCAGTACTGTGCTGGCTGCTGTTAGCAGTGTTGCATTTTTTTTTCTTTCTAAAAATCGTCTGTGCAGAGCATTGCACCCTCCATTGATACTACAGGGACAGAATTGTGTAGGCAGGGCCACAACACAGTTATTGTTCATTGAATATACGCAGTGGGGCCCTCCCTTTGCAAAAAAGCGAATTCAATTAATTATTTTTGGCCTGCCTGTGTCAGTCCTAAGGTCTCCGTGTACGTGTGTGCTGCGTGGAGAACGTACAAAAATCAAACGCAACCAGCTACGGTTTACTGCAGGCTTGCGCCATTGTCTTTCCTGACTGGCAAATACCTGCTCTGCTAGAGTTAATAACTCTGCTACACTATAGTTGTGTGACACTTTTTGAGGGCCACACCACAGATATTAAACTTCTTGTTCATTGAATATACGCAGTGGGGCCCTCCCTTTGCAAAAAAGCGAATTCAATTAATTATATTTGGCCTGCCTGTGTCAGTCCTAAGGTCTCCGTGTACGTGTGTGCTGCGTGGAGAACGTACAAAAATCAAACGCAACCAGCTACGGTTTACTGCAGGCTTGCGCCATTGTCTTTCCTGACTGGCAAATACCTGCTCTGCTAGAGTTAATAACTCTGCTACACTATAGTTGTGTGACACTTTTTGAGGGCCACACCACAGATATTAAACTTCTTGTTCATTGAATATACGCAGTGGGTCCTTCCCTTTGCAAAAAAGCGAAAACATTATATTTGGCCTGCAGGCTTGCGCCAATTTATTTCCTGCCTGGGAAATCAAATCACTGGTAATACAGCATGCTGAGGGGTAGGGGTAAGCCTAGAGGACGTGGACGTGGCCGAGGACGCGTAGGCCCAAGTGAGGGTGTGGGCACAGGCCGAGCTCCTGATCCAGGTGTGTCGCAGCCGACTGCTGCGCGATTAGGAGAGTGGCACGTTTCTGGCGTCCCCACATTCATCGCCCAATTAATGGGTCCACGCGGGAGACCTTTATTAGAAAATGAGCAGTGTGAGCAGGTCCTGTCCTGGATGGCAGAAAGTGCTTCGAGCAACCTATCGTCCAGCCACAGTTCTGCGCCGTCCACTGCTGCAAATCCGAATCCTCTGTCTGCTGCTCCTCCTTCCTCCCAGCCTCCTCACTCCACTACAATGACACATGCTCAGGAGCGGGAACACTCCCAGGAACTGTTCTCGGGCCCCTGCTCAGATTGGGCAGCAGTGGTTCCTCTCCCACCAGAGGAGTTTATCGTCACTGATGCCCAACCATTCGAAAGTTCCCGGGGTCCGGGGGAAGAGGCTGGGGACTTCCGCCAACTGTCTCAAGAACTTTCTGTGGGTGAGGAGGACGATGACGATGAGACACAGTTGTCTTGCAGTGAGGTAGTAGTAAGGGCAGTAAGTCCGAGGGAGCAGCGCACAGAGGATTCGGAGGAAGAGCAGCAGGACGATGAGGTGACTGACCCCACCTGGTGTGCAACGCCTACACAGGACAGGTCTTCAGAGGGGGAGGCACGGGCAGCAGCAGGGCAGGTTGCAAGAGGCAGTGCGGTGGCCAGGGGTAGAGGCAGGGCCAGACCGAATAATCCACCAAGTGTTTCCCAAAGCGCACCCTCGCGCCATGCCACCCTGCAGAGGCCAAGGTGCTCTAAGGTCTGGCAGTTTTTCACAGAGACGCCTGACGACCGACGGACAGTGGTGTGCAACCTTTGTCGCGCCAAGATCAGCCGGGGAGCCACCACCAACAGCCTCACCACCACCAGCATGCGCAGACATATGATGGCCAAGCACCCCACAAGGTGGGACGAAGGCCGTTCACCGCCTCCGGTTTGCACCGCTGCCTCTCCCCCTGTGCCCCAACCTGCCACTGAGATCCAACCCCCCTCTCAGGACACCGGCACTACCGTCTCATGGCCTGCACCCACACCCTCACCTCCGCTGTCCTCGGCCCCATCCACCAATGTCTCGCACCGCACAGTCCAGCCGTCGCTAGCGCAAGTGTTGGAGCGCAAGCGCAAGTACGCCACCACGCACCCGCACGCTCAAGCGTTAACCGTCCACATAGCCAAATTTATCAGCCCTGAGATGCTGCTGTATAGGGTTGTGGAAACGGAGTCCTTCAAAGCTATGATGGCGGCGGCGGCCCCGCGCTACTCAGTTCCCAGTCGCCACTACTTTTCCCGATGTGCCGTCCCAGCCCTGCACGACCACGTCTCCCGCAACATTGTACGCGCCCTCACCAATGCGGTTAGTGGCAAGGTCCACTTAACTACGGACACGTGGACAAGCACAGGCGGGCAGGGCCACTACATCTCCCTGACGGCACATTGGGTGAATTTAGTGGAGGCTGGGACAGAGTCAGAGCCTGGGACGGCTCACGTCCTACCCACCCCCAGAATTGCGGGCCCCAGCTCGGTGGTGGTATGTTCGGCGGTGTATGCTTCTTCCACTAAAGCACCCTCCTCCTCCTCCTCAACCTCTGTCTCGCAATCTAGATGTATCAGCAGGACGTCGCCAGCAGTCGGTGTCGCGCGGCGTGGCAGCACAGCGGTGGGCAAGCGTCAGCAGGCCGTGCTGAAACTACTCAGCTTAGGAGATAGGAGGCACACGGCCCACGAATTGCTGCAGGGTCTGACAGAGCAGACGCACCGTTGGCTTGCGCCGCTGAGCCTCCAACCGGGCATGGTCGTGTGTGACAACGGCCGTAACCTGGTGGCGGCTCTGCAGCTCGGCAGCCTCACGCACGTGCCATGCCTGGCCCACGTCTTTAATTTGGTGGTTCAGCGCTTTCTGAAAAGCTACCCACGCTTGTCAGACCTGCTCGTAAAGGTGCGCCGGCTCTGCGCACATTTCCGCAAGTCCCACACGGACGCTGCCACCCTGCGCACCCTGCAACATCGCTTTAATCTGCCAGTGCACCGACTGCTGTGCGACGTGCCCACACGGTGGAACTCTACGCTCCACATGTTGGCTAGGCTCTATGAGCAGCGTAGAGCTATAGTGGAATACCAACTCCAACATGGGCGGCGCAGTGGGAGTCAGCCTCCTCAATTATTTTCAGAAGAGTGGGCCTGGTTGGCAGACATCTGCCAGGTCCTTCGAAACTTTGATCAGTCTACCCAGGTGGTGAGCGGCGATGCTGCAATCATTAGCGTCACCATTCCTCTGCTATGCATCTTGAGAAGTTCCCTGCAAACCATAAAGGCAGCCGCTTTGCGCTCGGAAACAGAGCCGGGGGAAGACAGTATGTCGCTGGATAGTCAGAGCACCCTCCTGTCTATATCTCTGCGCGTTCAGGAGGAGGAGGAGGATGAGGAGGATGAGGAGGAGGGGGAAGAGACAGCTTGGCCCACTGCTGACGGTACACATGCTGCTGGGCTGTCATCATTTCAGCGTGTATGGCCTGAGGAGGAGGAGGAGGAGGATCCTGAAAGTGATCTTCTTAGTGCGGACAGCCATGTGTTGCGTACAGGTACCCTGGCACACATGGCTGACTTCATGTTAGGATGCCTTTCTCGTGACCCTCGCATTCAACGCATTCTGGCCACTACGGATTACTGGGTGTACACACTGCTCGACCCACGCTATAAGGAGAACCTTCCCAGTCTCATTCCCGAAGAGGAAAGGGGCTCGAGAGTGTTGCTATACCACAGGACCCTGGCGGACAAGCTGATGGTAAAATTCCCATCCGACAGCGCTAGTGGCAGAAGGCGCAGTTCCGAGGGCCAGGTAGCAGGGGATGTGCGTAGATCGAGCAGCATGTACAGCCCAGACAGTGCAACAGTCTTTAAGGGCCTGGCCAGCTTTATGGCTCCCCAGCAAGACTGTGTCACCTCTCCCCAGTCAAGGCTGAGTCGGCGGGAGCACTGTAAATCGATGGTGAGGGAGTACGTAGCGGATCGCACGACCATCCTCGGTGACGCCTCTGCCCCCTACAACTACTGGGTGTCGAAGCTGGACACGTGGCCTGAACTAGCGCTGTATGCCCTGGAGGTGCTTGCTTGTCCTGCGGCTAGCGTCTTGTCGGAAAGGGTGTTTAGTGCGGCTGGGGGAATCATCACAGATAAGCGTACCCGCCTGTCAACCGACAGTGCCGACAGGCTAACACTCATCAAGATGAACAAAGCCTGGATTTCCCCAGACTTCTCTTCTCCACCAGCGGACAGCAGCGATACGTAAGCAATACGTAGGCTGCACCCGCGGATGGAAGCTACGTTCTCTCTCACCATCCAAAACGGGGACATTTCTGCTTCATCAATCTGTGTCTAATATTCCTCCTCCTCCTCCTGCTCCTCCTCCTGAAACCTCACGTAATCACGCTGAACGGGCAATTTTTCTTAGGGCCACAAGGCTCACTCATCTAATTTTTCTAAACAATTTTTATATGTTTCAATGCTCTTAAAAGCGTTGAAACTTTAACTTGAACCAATTTTTAGTTAAACTGGGCTGCCTCCAGGCCTAGTTACCACTTAAGCCACATTAACCAAAGCGATTAATGGGTTTCACCTGCCATCTTGGTTGGGCATGGCCAATTTTTACTGAGGTACATTAGTACTGTTGGTACACCAATTTTTTGGGGCCCTCACCTACAGTGTAATCATAGCAATTTCTATGTTCTTCGCCTGCACTCATGGTACAGAAAGGTGTGTGGGGTTGGCCTACACTTTAGCTACATAAATGTAACTTGGGCCTTGGCTATACTGCAGCTACTGAAATGGAACTAAGACTGCGCTCCCACTATACTGCTGCTTCGGAATTGTTACTGGGGCCTGTCTTGAGTGCTACTATTGCTGACATGGAACTAAGACTGCGCTCCCGCTATAATGCTGCTTCGGAATTGTTACTGGGGCCTGTCTTGAGTGCTACTATTGCTGACATGGAACGAAGACTGCGCTCCCGCTATAATGCTGCTAGTGATATGTTAGTGGGGCCTGTCCTAATGCTACGGCTGAAATGTTACGAATTCTGGGCTCTGCCTATACCGCTGCTAATGGTATGTCTCTGGGGTGTGGAAACAGAGGCTTCCCAAAGACATGATGGCGGCGAGGCCATTTCCCACCAACGCGGTTACTGTTAAGGTGCATATAACCACGGACACGTGGAGAGGACACGTAGTGCCTCAAAAACATCCCCCTCCTCCTCCAACAGGGAAAACAAACATTCTTGGCAAATGCCTTTGCATTGGTTCGTCTGGTGGCAGTCCAAGAATTTCACCTTTACCGACACTACAAGAGAGCCCCCCCACCATCCCCCCGCCACGGCCCACTTAATCCTGGCCACATTCCGAAAACCAACAAAATAAAACCGCACTACTAGGTCCGCAGTCACCACCACATTACCACCAACGCGGTTACTGTTAAGGTGCATATTACCAGTCTGACTGGGGCATGCAGAGACACCTTGACAGAATGAATAGTGTGTGGCACATAGGTTCCCCATTGCTATGCCCACGTGTGCAGCTCCTGATGGCGGTGGCACAGGATTCTATTTCTCATTGCTTCTGTACAGCATTGTGGGCTATCGCCCCGCCCCTTTTAAAGAGGGTCGCTGCCTAGCCGTGCCAACCCTCTGCAGTGTGTGCCTGCGGTTCCTCCTCATGGCAGACGCACTTCTAAATAGACATGAGTGTGGCGTGGCATGACGGCAGCTGAAGGCTGCGCAGGGACACTTTGGTGTGCGCTGTGGGGGGGAGGGGGGGGGCGGTTGGGCAGCATGTAAGCCAGGAGAAGTGGCAGTGGAGTGTCATGCAGGCAGTGATTGTGCTTTGTTGGAGGTAGTGGGGTGCTTAGCTAAGGTATGCATTGCTAATGAGGGCTTTTCAGAAGTAAAAGTTTTTGGGAGGGGAGGGGCCCACTCTTGCCGCTATTGTGGCTTAATAGTGGGACCTGTGAACTTGAGATGCAGCCCAACATGTAGCCCCTCGCCTGCCCTGTCCATTGCTGTGTCGTTCCCATCACTTTCTTGAATTGCCCAGATTTTCACACAAGGAAACCTTAGCGAGCATCGGCGAAATACAAAAATGCTCGGGTCGCCCATTGACTTCAATGGGGTTCGTTATTCGAAACGAACCCTCGGGCATCGCGAAAAGTTTGTTCCGAGTAACGAGCACCCGAGCATTTTGGTGCTCGCTCATCTCTATTGGACATATTTGAGATATTACAGTTGAAAATGTGAAAAAATGGCAATTTTTTCAAAATTTTCCCAATTTTGGCGCTTTTAATAAACATACACAAATTATATCGGTCTCTTTTTACCAAAATGAAGTACAACATGTGGCGAAAAAACAATGTCAGAATCACTTGGATATGTAAAGCCTTTATGAAGTTATGCTACGTTAAACAACGCATGTCAGATTTCCAAAATTTGATTTCCGTCAGTAAGGCGCAAACAGGCTTCGTCACTAAGGGGTTAACGTTTAATGCAACTATGTGGAAAAAATAATTCCAAAATCTCCGTTTACATAAGTCTGATGTTGCTGTAAAAAAAAGGGCTCTTTTTAAAACTGATGCTCCATATGGTAATTAGGTCCAAATATTCTGTTCGAACTGGCTGGGGTTTTCTCTATAAACACACCTAGACTTCACTTGATTGATGAGGATGATGTGCCTACATCATCCCCGACACCTCCAATACTTGAGCTGTGCATGCGCAGTTGGTTGTGCCCTGGTGTAGGTAGATATGTCTTCTTTCACTGAACATGCTCCCAGGTTGTGTGGCACAAGTGTAAGTTCCCCCATAGTGGAGCAGGAACACAGATTTGAATGTGGCCTAAAATTATCGTTTTTGGTTTTTTTTGCTGAAAAATCCCTCTGACTCTCTGGCTACTATGGGTTGCCCTTGAGTCTAATATGCTGGCCACTACCTGTTGCCAAATAATGAATGACTATAAGAGCAAAGATAATAAGACAGAGAACAGGAAGTGAATTAGAATGGTGCTGACTCATGATGCTCATGGACGTCTATGGAGAGAAGAGGGGGGAGTGAGCTGCAGGAGGGATAGAGATTCACACAGACACTTACTGCAGCTACTATTAAGGTTTATTTTTTATTTTTTGTTTAACTCCATAAGGACAGTGACACACCACCATATTTTAGCCGTGTTTTTGTGTCCATAATACGGACCTCTGTCCCAACCTGACTGCGGGTCTGTGTGCTATTGGCAGGGTACACAATCTTCAGTTTTCTCCATGTACAGTGTATAGAACACAGCAAAACATCTAGACTCTTCCAACTGTCTTAGAGAAAACTGAACAGTAGCTATACAATATAGCCGGAAAAGAGTAAAACATACAGGATTCAAGTCATAGAATGGCCCAATGGAGTGTAACATTGCTCATGTATACACACAGCAACTTATTTTGAAAAGTTGAGATAAACTTTCAAATCACAAAAAATACCCCACTTATGCAGAGGTACAAACACCAGTTCCAGGATGGGTGTTACCAGGTGCAAAATACTGGTGGAACACAGACTCACACACCTACTATTTTCATGAGGGGGGGACAGCTATGTATTATACTGCACGCTCATATAGGGTGCCAGTCACCATGCAGGTTTACAGCCTATTGTTTAGGGCTCCTTCACACTGGCGAGGGCGATATCAGGCCGTGATTCCCGCTCACATATTGCACTTGTTACCATGTGAAGCCCAAGGGACACCCCGCTGCAGTTGTCACAGCTGTGGCAGAGGATCACAGAGTTCTGCCATTGTTTTCAGCAGGACCTTCCCCATTTAAAACAATGGTCGATCTTGCAGAATGATAGGACAAGTACTGTCACCACAGGCTCCCCCAGAATCCTAAGACTAGTCAGCTTCTTCCTAAAATAATAATCATGAGGTTTCTGTTGGTATTTTGGCCAAACTACACAAACTTCCAACCCGCATTAAGAGTCTCCTTTGTCTTGTGAGTCCCGTTATTAAAGGGGTTATGCTGGGCCAAAGTTTTGTTTGAAACTTCTTCAGCCTTCCGCGTTCTCTCCCTGCTGCCGTCTCTCTGGTCCTCGCTGGTCTTCACTTCCCGCTGTAGGCAACTGGCGATGACGTCCCCGACAAATGGGCCACATAACTGATGTAGCCAATCACTGCCTCCCTGCAGCCTGGTTAATAGCTGCAGCGCTCATGTGACCCAGGGTCGGGTCGTCATCACTCCCCATGTGGCTCACACTACAGGAAACTGCAGTCTGCTGTGCTTTCCTATGCAATTAAAAAAACCAAAACATATCGACATCCACCTAATTAAGGACTCATTCACTTAACTGTGATTTCAGTGCGTATTACACACATGATGCACGGCCGCGTGGTATGTGGTTAATGAAAGTACATGGACTTTCATTGATCTGTTCACATTAGCGCATAGATACGTGCGAGAAATAGATCACAGCATGCTCTGTTTCTCCGTGTACAGATAGTCCCCGACTTGTGACGTTCGATTTACGAACTTTGCAAGTTGCGAACAATCTGTACTACACAGCATGGTGTAATGCAATGGCATTACATCATTCTGTGCAGGGACTGGACAGGCTTCTATTAAGCCTGTCCAGTAAGATCGTGGGACGCTGTGCGGAGGCTAGGCAGCCATGGGCCTTATGAAAGGCCCTAGGACTGCCTATGCAGAGCGCCTATCAAATCGTGCGCTTGATAGGCGCTCTGCATAGGCAGCCCTGGGGCCTTTTAAAAGACACCCGGCTGCCTAGCTACTGCACAGCGTCCCGCGATCTTATCGCAGGACACTGTACATGACCCCTGAATGTTGGGTGCCTGCTGTTTCTTACAGCCGGCACCCGGCAGCAGCAGTTCTGACGCGCCGCTCAGCGGTATTTAAAGTGTTAACAGTACTGATGAGCGGTGCGGCGCGCCGGAACTGCTGCCACCGGATGCTGGCTGTAAGAACAGCCTGCACCCGACGTTGTATGGAGCGGGAACTACCCGCGATCCCTTCCATACAACCATTTGTTCGGACATACGATAAAATGTACTTGTAAACAAGCTACTGGAATGGAACCTGTTCGCAAGTAGGGGATCATCTGTACCATGCAGCATCAGCCCTATTCTTTTCTATGGGCAGTGTATGCAATGCCGTCCATACGCAATACATTGCCCCTGAGCGACAATACATACGCAACGCCGCTATGAGACAGAGCACGAATTAATAACATTTTTTAAAAAAGAGAAAAGTCGCACTGCACATGACAGCTGGCTCACGCAGCGTTTTCTGCATATGAGCCTTAAAGGAGATGTCCCGAGGCAGCAAGTGGGGTTATACACTTCTGTATGGCCATAATAATGCACTTTGTAATATACATTGTGCATTAATTATGAGCCATACAGAAGTTATAAAAAGTTTTTTACTTACCTGCTCCGTTGCTGGCGTCCTCGTCTCCATGGTGCCGACTAATTTTCGCCCTCCGATGGCCAAATTAGCCGCGCTTGCGCAGTCCGGGTCTTCTCCTCTTCTCTATGGGGCTCCGTGTAGCTCCGTGTAGCTCCGCCCCGTCACGTGCCGATTCCAGCCAATCAGGAGGCTGGAATCGGCAATGGACCGCAGAGAAGCCCTGCGGTCCATGAAGACAGAGGATCCCGGCGGCCATCTTCAGCAGGTGAGTATGAAGACGCCGGACCGCCGGGATTCAGGTAAGCGCTGTGCGGGTGGTTTTTTTAACCCCTGCATCGGGGTTGTCTCGCGCCGAACGGGGGGGGGGGTTAAAAAAAAAAAAAACCCGTTTCGGCGCGGGACATCTCCTTTAAGACTAATAGCACACTGCTGGCTCCATCAGATATATTTGGTATATGCATGCTGGGGGCTTTACTGTACTTATATATCATCTATAGAGAATAGAGATGAGCGAACGTACTCGTCCGAGCTTGATATTCGTGCGAATATTACGGTGTTCGGGATGCTCGTTACTCGTAACGAGTACCACGCGGTGTTCCGGTTACTTTCAGTTTCCTCTCTGAGACGTTAGCGCGCTTTTCTGGCCAATTGAAAGACAGGGAAGGCATTAAAACTTCCCCCTGTGACGTTCAAGCCCTATACCACCCCCCTGCTGTGAGTGGCTGGGGGGATCAGATGTCACCCGAGTATAAAAGTCGGCCCCTCCCGCGGCTCGGCTCAGATGCCGTGTGAGTTAGTGAGGGAAAGTGCTGTTCTATTGGAGTTGCTGTAGGGAGAGTGTTTGTAGTGAGTGTAGGCTTCAAGAACCCCAACGGTCCTTCTTAGCGCCACATCTACGTGTGTGCAGGCTGCTGTTAGCAGTGGAATTTTTTTTTTTTCTCAAAATCGGCAGTGCAGAGCATTGCACCCGGTATTAGGGACAGAAGTGGTGCTTAGGCAGGGAGAGTGTTAGGAGTGAGTGTAGCCTTCAAGAACCTCAACGGTCCATTCTAGGGCCACATTTAACTGTGTGGAGTACTGCGCAGACTGGGAGGACTCCCCTTCCCCACCTTAGCTCCCCACTATCTATGAAATAAAACACAACAACCTGCTGGCGTTTTACGTGGGTAGGCCACAGCTTTATTTAATTTTCTCTTTTACTCCACTTTATACCCATCTTCCATGCCGCTTAAAACTGCTTTATGAAATTTTAAACTTTTAAACGTGAAAACAACCAGGCATAAGAAAGCCCCATAATGGGCCTGTACAGCCCTTCCATCCATTGCTGGCATGGAAAAATATTACCGCCTAAACTCAAGCTGTGACAACTTCCTAATCAACTTAACTACCCCATAATAAACTCTATCTCACCTCCCTTTTCCCCAAAGGGCGGGTGGGTGGGCGACTTCTCTCTTCTTTCTCCTTCTTAGCACTGACTCCTCCTCTTCCTCCCTCTCTCTCTCCTATCCCTCTAACCCTTCCTTTGGTCGCTTCCTTCCTCTCCATCTTGTTAGCCCCGCCTCCCAGTCCCCCACAGCTTCGTTAGACACTTTGCTGTTCCTCAGACTGGGAGGACTCCCCTTCCCCACCTTAGCTCCCCACTATCTATGAAATAAAACACAACAACCTGCTGGCGTTTTACGTGGGTAGGCCACAGCTTTATTTAATTTTCTCTTTTACTCCACTTTATACCCATCTTCCATGCCGCTTAAAACTGCTTTATGAAATTTTAAACTTTTAAACGTGAAAACAACCAGGCATAAGAAAGCCCCATAATGGGCCTGTACAGCCCTTCCATCCATTGCTGGCATGGAAAAATATTACCGCCACCAAGGATGCAGCATATCCCTATACTGCACTCCGCCCCCCACATGCCAGCCACAACGCCTCCTCTACCCCGTCCTGCAAGCCTGACAAAAACGTGTCGGTGCCAATATCACTAAGGTGTACACCGTCACCCCTGAACATACCTATCTCTCTCTTTTCTAACTCCCAGTGTCTAACTGACACCCCCCCAATTGACTGAACAAATTTAGACATCTTAAAATTCACATTCTTCCTTGCTTTTTCAATAGCCTCCATATCCCTCGCTTCTCTCCAGAACCTTCTGGCCACAATATCTGACCAGACTAAAATAACTTTGTTGAAGAACTTTTTAAACCGGCATAAATCCTCCTTCATCAACGTCAGCAACTCTCCCACTTTAACTTTCCCCAGATCGTTTCCACCCGCGTGGATTACCAAAATCACTCTATCTGGGGACCGCCTGCTGATTTGCAGCACCTCGTGGAGCAGCCCGGTCCATTTCAAACCTCGTATGCCGTGCCATTGCACGCATACGTCTTTTTGTCCCAAATGGGGACCCATCGGCCTTGCTCTAGCCCTCTTTTCGGCCCAAAATATGTAGGAGTGTCCTACCACCCACACTGTCCAATTTGAACCTGTAAAATAAATCAAGAAAACAGGGGAAGAAATGTCCCCAACATCAAACTCATAACCATTTTTACAATACCCTCAAATCCGGCCTTACGTAGGACCGGTATGCCTCCGACTTCCATCTACCCACCCTTTTTACTTCTTCACTTCGCAAACCGCAGACAAAAGCCGACGTAGCCGCCCCAATTCTAAAGGTATGGGAACCAAATTCGTTTGGCGCAAAACCCAAGTTTTTAAGACATGACCGCATAACCGCCGTGAACTGGTACCTTGTTACCGGAAATCCCGCCGCGTGCACCAATAGCGGGCCGCCCCCGCTGTGGCGTACCATAACGTCTCTAACTAACCTTACTGGGCACCACTCTGTCCCCAGCGCACGAATCCGCAACCATTCACCCGTTCCGTATACGTCAGTTTTCGATTTTCGTATACAAATTTTAATATCGTCGTCCCCGAGCGAAACATCCGAAAATTGAAGACCTCCCGGATTATTTTTACTCGTCGATACTAATTCGCCCAAACGCAACGCCGCAAAAAAGGCCAAGGAAAATGCCGCTCTAAAAAGCGCCGCTTCTTCTACGTTCGCACATACTGATCCCATTATCTTCATCATTGCGCAAAGCAGCTCGAAAGTGATCGGGCGTCTCCCATCCCGAGAAAACTTCTCTTTCTTCCAACCCTTCAGAATTTGCGTAAAACGAAATCCTTTGTCATGTCGCGACTCCCGTGTAGGCGTAACAAAAATGCTATTGCCGAAACATGTTTCCTCGCCGCATCCGCCGATGCTCCCCGCCCGCGCAGGTTCGCCAATATGTCTAAAGTAACCGCTCTAGCCTGCTCCGCATTCGGAAACCCCCCCCCGGCGGCCTCAAACCATTGCTTCCAAATCGCATTATACCGCCGCCATGTGGCTTCGGTTACCGACTTACGGACCAGATTCAGGAGCTCCTTTCTATTATTTGCCACAAGAAAGCAGGGCAACATACCCCCTCGACGTCCGCCGTCGGGTGAAGCTCCCTGAATTTCGACATCTGGAATCGAGAAAGAGCGTCAGCTTTGTTATTTAAACGTCCTGGTACATGGCTCGCTTTGAACTTTATGTTATGTTGTAAACAATCCAAAATCAAATGGCGTAAAGCCGCCAACACCAATTTGCACGCTGAAGACTGTTTATTTACCGCTGTCACCACCGTCTGGTTATCCGACCAAAAACATATACTTCTATTAGCCAAAACCGGGCCCCATAGTTCAATGGCGACCATGATGGGAAAAATTTCCAACAGTGCTATGTTTCTCGTCCATCCTCTCTCGACCCAGGCCTCCGGCCACAAGGCGTTGCACCACCTGTTTCCGAAAATCACACCAAAACCGCAGGCTCCGGCTGCATCTGATACCAGTCCCAGCTCCTCACTGTCGACTTCTTCCCTTTGGCATATTACCTGCCCATTGAAAGTTTCGAGAAAAACCTTCCATATGTGCAGGTCCGCCCTCATTTCCTTTGTCACCCTGACAAAATGATGAGGCTCCCTTGCCCCTCTCGTCGCCAAAGACAATCGCCTCGAAAAGGCGCGTCCCATGGGGATGACCCGACACGCGAAATTTAGCAGACCCAGCAGCACCTGCATTTGATGCAGTGTAACTTTCCGTGATGTACTAACGGTCTCTACCATCTGCCGCAGCCGCGCAATCTTTTCTTCTGGTAGCCGAAACACCATATCCTTAGTATCGATCTCGATACCTAAGAACTCCAAAGCTGTCACTGGCCCTACTGTCTTCTCCGCGGACAGGGGGACGCTTGCCCTTTCCATCAGCCTCTTAAAAGATGCCAATAGAAAACCGCATACGCTTGACTCGGGGGGCCCTACGAACAAAAAATCGTCAAGATAGTGTAAAACCGAAGGGATGCCCGTTTCGAATCGAAGTATCCATTCCAAAAATGAACTGAATACCTCAAAATAATAGCACGAAATAGAGCATCCCATCGGCAAACACATATCCACAAAATAGCAACCTTCCAATCTACACCCCAACAGATGAAAACAATCAGGGTGTACCGGAAGCAACCTGAAAGCTGATTCAATGTCCGCCTTGGCTAACATCGCACCAGCTCCCGCCCGCCGGACTAGATGCACCGCCCGGTCGAAAGACGCGTACGACACTGCCGCTTGCTCTTTCGAAATCCCGTCGTTGACCGAATCTCCGGAAAAGACAGATGATGGATAAGCCGGAACTTGCCCGGTTCCTTCTTCGGGACCAGCCCCAAAGGTGAAACCCGCAAGTTCCCGAATGGGGGTTCCCGAAATGGGCCCGCCATCCGACCCAATTCCACCTCCTTCATTAACTTCTCCATCACTAATTCTTTGTTTTCTCGAGCCGATTTTAGATTGTCGCAGAGCCTAAGGGAAAAAGTCGGGCTGTGCGGTATCCGGAAACCTTCTATAAAGCCTGATCTAATTAGTCTTGACTCCTGCGTCCTGTGGTACCGGACGAGCCACCGCTCCAGGTACCTGACGTTCACTGGGGTTCGTTCCTGCGCCGGGCACCCCAGGTGTAGCTGCTGTCCTCTGTCGCCTAAAACACCGTACCGCGGAGTGTGCTCCTCCGCACACTGAGCACTCGTGCCGAAACTTACACGACGTGTAGAATCGGCAATGACCTTCGTTGAAGGCCCAACACGATCCGGAGGGTTTTGGTGCTGCAGGTACCTGCTGTCCACTGGCGCCTGCAGCGGTCCCCTGAAAAAACGGCTTTATCGGTTTTTGTGAAAGAATAAGCTGGATCCACACATCCGTTGCCTTCGTGGCCCAGCTTATGTTCTTCATTCCGGAAATACGACGACGAAAATCCTCGTCGTACCTCCACCACGCCGACCCTCCGTGCAGTTTATACGCGCTATGAATGGTGTTCATATACACCAATAATTCGGGACCCTTCTGTGGACTGTGTTGACAGGCTACGTGTGCCAAGATCAAAAACGCCTGTAGCCAATTACCAAATGTTTTGGCTACTTTCGCTTTTCTATCGGTCCCACGTTCCGAAAACCGCTCCTTGTCGACAGCAATATGTTCCACCGACAATAGTGACCATATGTCCACATATGTACCATTCTTAATTTTCTCGGTTATTTCTTCCGTCAAGCCCACCCCGAGCGGGGCTACCCCGCAGAAAAGTGTATCTGCGAACCTCAAACCGTCACCAACCAACTCTTCGCCCCTACGACTCGCCCCTTGCGAGCTCTCGGGTGCGTGAGCAAAACCTTTTTCAACTCCAGAACGATTTACCAGCGCTTTAAGCGCACCCATAAACTCTTCGTTGTACTTATCACCAGATGTTACCGATACATCCCAAACATTCCTGTAATGTGACTCACCCGCCTTGTTCCTCCCTGGTCCCGCCATGAGGAAGCTCGGGCCGGGTGGCGTTGATGTACGATCCCGCCTCTGGCCTGCGTGTCGTTCCGTACCCAAATCATGGGTGACACCACGGCTCCTCTGGCTCTGCGCACTGGATGCCCTACCGGCCGAAGATGCCGTATTGTGCCTGCTACTGCGGGGGACGTACCTATTATCTGCGGAAGAAGCCGGCGAGAGAGATGAAGTATCGCGTGAAGCCCGAGCGTCCCGCTCCCGGCCGCTGCGCCTATCGTATGCAACCGCCGCTCCTGCCCTTCTCTGTGCGTCCAGTAAAGGGGCCTTCCTTTTCCGCCCCTCCTCCTCTGGAGACACTGAAGAGCTCGTAGCTACCCGCGCTCTTCTGCCTGCCCTAAACCGCTGCGCCCCTTTTTCGCTTCTGCGCCCCCCCACCCCGCCATACTTACCTTGCCCTGCTGCTTGTTCCTCCCTGGCGCGCCAACTTGCTCGCTCCCTTGCCGAGCTGCCCGGTGAGCGCCCGCCTGTGTGCCGCTCGTGTCGAGCCCCTTGCCATCCGCCGGATGCCCCTAATGCCGCTGTTGCCTGCTGCTGCACAAAACGCCCCCCCCTCTCCCCCCCCTCCCCTCTTCAGGCATAGGGGCTGTTGCCAACGCCCCAAGCCCACTTCTCCTGTAAACTATGCTGCCTGCACTGTCCTCACTATCCCTACCCTCCCTTCTATTTAGCCTCCTAACGCCTCTCTTTGCCATCCGACCCCCCCCCCCCCCTTTCCCTCCCGCTACCTCCGCTTAGCTCTCCCTCCCCTCCGCTACGCTCCTCCGGGCTGAACAGGGACTCGCTCCCGTAGCCCCTTGTGGCCTCCTTCCGAAGTGCAGGCCTCCCGCCGGTACTACTTCCGGCTCGCAGATCCCTCCGCCTGTTGAGGGAGACACGTGTCCCGCTCTCCCTCTCCTTCGCCATGACCTCCTGCACCGCCACGGGATTCCCCTTGCCCGCGCTGGACTTACCCGACCTTGGCACCGCTCCTCCGCTCCTGGTGAGTGCACCTCCGGCTTCCGTTCCGCTCTCGTCCCCACTCCTGCGCTCCCCAGACCTGTATGCGTCCGCCTGGTGCTGCGACCGCGCCGCTCCACTCCCGCTCGCTCCCGCTGCTCTTGGGCTGCTTCTGCCCCCTTTCTTCGGCGCTGGGCTGGGGCTTAACCTTGCCGGTGGTTGCCTTCTTCTTTGCGGCCTCCCACGTGGTTCTGTGCCGCCGCACTCCGCCGGTGGCTCTTCCTCCGCTCTCGTCTCCGGTACCGCCGCCGCCGCTGCCGCCGTTCGGAACTCTTCGGCCATCTTCATGAGCCACTGGGGACCCTGGCTGGCCACAGCTTCACGAATTTGTTGTGCGAGATGCTCCATCTTCAGTCTTGCTTGCAGACCTCTCTTGGTGCGACTTCTCTCTTCTTTCTCCTTCTTAGCACTGACTTCTCCTCTTCCTCCCTCTCTCTCTCCTATCCCTCTAACCCTTCCTTTGGTCGCTTCCTTCCTCCCCATCTTGTTAGCCCCGCCTCCCAGTCCCCCACAGCTTCGTTAGACACTTTGCTGTTCCTCAGGCTGCTGTTAGCTGTGTTGCTAATTTTTTTTTCTTCTCAAAATCGGCAGTGCAGAGCATTGCACCCAGTATTAGGGACAGAAGTGGTGCTTAGGCAGGGAGAGTGTTAGGAGTGACTGTAGCCTTCAAGAACCTCAACGGTCCTTTCTAGGGCCACATTTAACTGTGTGGAGTACTGTGCAGGCTGCTGTTAGCTGTGTTGCTTTTTTTTTTTTCTCAAAATCAGCGGTGCAGAGCATTGCACCCTCCATTGATACTACAGGCACAGAATTGTGTGGGCAGGGCCACAACACAGTTATTAGTCATTGAATAGACGCAGTGGGCCTATCCTTTTAAACAAAAGGGAAGAAAGTATATTTGCCCTGCCTCTGTCAGTCCTAAGGGCTCTGGGTACGTGTGTGGTGCGTGGAGAACGTAAAAAAAATCAGACGCAACCAGCTACGGTTGAGTGCAGCCTTGCGCCAATTTCTTTCCTGCCTGGGAAATACCTGCTCTGCCACAGTTAATAACTCTGCAACAGTAAAGTTCTGTGACACTTTTGCAGGGCCGCAACACAGTGTCAGTTATTAAACTTATTATTCAGTGAATAGACGCAGTGGGCCTATCCTTTTAAACAAAAGGGAAGAAAGTATATTTGCCCTGCCTCTGTCAGTCCTAAGGGCTCTGGGTACGTGTGTGGTGCGTGGAGAACGTAAAAAAATCAGACGCAACCAGCTACGGTTGAGTGCAGCCTTGCGCCAATTTATTTCCTGCCTGGGAAATACCTGCTCTGCCACAGTTAATAACTCTGCAACAGTAAAGTTCTGTGACACTTTTGCAGGGCCGCAACACAGTGTCAGTTATTAAACTTATTATTCAGTGAATAGACGCAGTGGGCCTATCATTTTAAACAAAAGGGAAGAAAGTATATTTGCCCTGCCTCTGTCAGTCCTAAGGGCTCTGGGTACGTGTGTGGTGCGTGGAGAACGTAAAAAAATCAGACGCAACCAGCTACGGTTGAGTGCAGCCTTGCGCCAATTTCTTTCCTGCCTGGGAAATACCTGCTCTGCCACAGTTAATAACTCTGCAACAGTAAAGTTCTGTGACACTTTTGCAGGGCCGCAACACAGTGTCAGTTATTAAACTTATTATTCAGTGAATAGACGCAGTGGGCCTATCCTTTTAAACAAAAGGGAAGAAAGTATATTTGCCCTGCCTCTGTCAGTCCTAAGGGCTCTGGGTACGTGTGTGGTGCGTGGAGAACGTAAAAAAATCAGACGCAACCAGCTACGGTTGAGTGCAGCCTTGCGCCAATTTCTTTCCTGCCTGGGAAATACCTGCTCTGCCACAGTTAATAACTCTGCAACAGTAAAGTTCTGTGACACTTTTGCAGGGCCGCAACACAGTGTCAGTTATTAAACTTATTATTCAGTGAATAGACGCAGTGGGCCTATCCTTTTAAACAAAAGGGAAGAAAGTATATTTGCCCTGCCTCTGTCAGTCCTAAGGGCTCTGGGTACGTGTGTGGTGCGTGGAGAACGTAAAAAAAATCAGACGCAACCAGCTACGGTTGAGTGCAGCCTTGCGCCAATTTCTTTCCTGCCTGGGAAATACCTGCTCTGCCACAGTTAACAACTCTGCAACAGTAAAGTTCTGTGACACTTTTGCAGGGCCGCAACACAGTGTCAGTTATTAAACTTATTATTCAGTGAATAGACGCAGTGGGCCTATCCTTTTAAACAAAAGGGAAGAAAGTATATTTGCCCTGCCTCTGTCAGTCCTAAGGGCTCTGGGTACGTGTGTGGTGCGTGGAGAACGTAAAAAAATCAGACGCAACCAGCTACGGTTGAGTGCAGCCTTGCGCCAATTTCTTTCCTGCCTGGGAAATCAAATCACTGGTAATACAGCATGCTGAGGGGTAGGGGTAGGCCTAGAGGACGTGGACGCGGCCGAGGACGCGGAGGGCCAAGTGAGGGTGTGGGCACAGGCCGAGCTCCTGATCCAGGTGTGTCGCAGCCGACTGCTGCGCGATTAGGAGAGAGGCACGTTTCTGGCGTCCCCACATTCATCGCCCAATTAATGGGTCCACGCGGGAGACCTTTATTAGAAAATGAGCAGTGTGAGCAGGTCCTGTCCTGGATGGCAGAAAGTGCTTCGAGCAACCTATTGTCCAGCCACAGTTCTGCGCCGTCCACTGCTGCAAATCCGAATCCTCTGTCTGCTGCTCCTCCTTCCTCCCAGCCTCCTCACTCCACTACATGACACATGCTCAGGAGCTCAGGAACTGTTCTCGGGCCCCTGCTCAGATTGGGCAGCAGTGGTTCCTCTACCACCAGAGGAGTTTATCGTCACTGATGCCCAACCATTCGAAAGTTCCCGGGGTCCGGGGGATGAGGCTGGGGACTTCCGGCAACTGTCTCAAGACCTTTCAGTGGGTGAGGAGGACGATGACGATGAGACACAGTTGTCTATCAGTGAGGTAGTAGTAAGGGCAGTAAGTCCGAGGGAGCAGCGCACAGAGGATTCGGAGGAAGAGCAGCAGGACGATGAGGTGACTGACCCCACCTGGTGTGCAACGCCTACACAGGACAGATCTTCAGAGGGGGAGGCACGGGCAGCAGCAGGGCAGGTTGCAAGAGGCAGTGCGGTGACCAGGGGTAGAGGCAGGGCCAGACCGAATAATCCACCAAGTGTTTCCCAAAGCGCCCCCTCGCGCCATGCCACCCTGCAGAGGCCGAGGTACTCTAAGGTCTGGCAGTTTTTCACCGAGACGCCTGACGACCGACGAACAGTGGTGTGCAACCTTTGTCGCGCCAAGATCAGCCAGGGAGCCACCACCAACAGCCTCACCACCACCAGCATGCGCAAACATATGATGGCCAAGCACCCCACAAGGTGGGACGAAGGCCGTTCACCGCCTCCGGTTTGCACCGCTGCCTCTCCCCCTGTGCCCCAACCTGCCACTGAGATCCAACCCCCCTCTCAGGACACAGGCACGACCGTCTCATGGCCTGCACCCACACCCTCACCTCCGCTGTCCTCGGCCCCATCCAGCAATGTCTCGCACCGCACAGTCCAGCCGTCGCTAGCGCAAGTGTTGGAGCGCAAGCGCAAGTACGCCGCCACGCACCCGCACGCTCAATCGTTAACCGTCCACATAGCCAAATTTATCAGCCTTGAGATGCTGCCGTATAGGGTTGTGGAAACGGAGTCCTTCAAAGCTATGATGGCGGCGGCGGTCCCGTGCTACTCAGTTCCCAGTCGCCACTACTTTTCCCGATGTGCCGTCCCAGCCCTGCACGACCACGTCTCCCGCAACATTGTACGCGCCCTCACCAATGCGGTTAGTGGCAAGGTCCACTTAACTACGGACACGTGGACAAGCACAGGCGGGCAGGGCCACTACATCTCCCTGACGGCACATTGGGTGAATTTAGTGGAGGCTGGGACAGAGTCAGAGCCTGGGACCGCTCACGTCCTACCCACCCCCAGAATTGCGGGCCCCAGCTCGGTGGTGGTATGTTCGGCGGTGTATGCTTCTTCCACTAAAGCACCCTCCTCCTCCTCCTCCTCCTCCTCAACCTCTGTCTCGCAATCTAGATGTGTCAGCAGCAGCAGGACGTCGCCAGCAGTCGGTGTCGCGCGGCGTGGCAGCACAGCGGTGGGTAAGCGTCAGCAGGCCGTGCTGAAACTACTCAGCTTAGGAGATAGGAGGCACACGGCCCACGAACTGCTGCAGGGTCTGACAGAGCAGACCGACCGTTGGCTTGCGCCGCTGAGCCTCCAACCGGGCATGGTCGTGTGTGACAACGGCCGTAACCTGGTGGCGGCTCTGCAGCTCGGCAGCCTCACGCACGTGCCATGCCTGGCCCACGTCTTTAATTTGGTGGTTCAGCGCTTTCTGAAAAGCTACCCACGCTTGTCAGACCTGCTCGTAAAGGTGCGCCGGCTCTGCACACTATTCCGCAAGTCCCACACGGACGCTGCCACCCTGCGCACCCTGCAACATCGGTTTAATCTGCCAGTGCACCGACTGCTGTGCGACGTGCCCACACGGTGGAACTCTACGCTCCACATGTTGGCTAGGCTCTATGAGCAGCGTAGAGCTATAGTGGAATACCAACTCCAACATGGGCGGCGCAGTGGGAGTCAGCCTCCTCAATTATTTTCAGAAGAGTGGGCCTGGTTGGCAGACATCTGCCAGGTCCTTCGAAACTTTGAGCAGTCTACCCAGGTGGTGAGCGGCGATGCTGCAATCATTAGCGTCACCATTCCTCTGCTATGCATCTTGAGAAGTTCCCTGCAAACCATAAAGGCAGCCGCTTTGCGCTCGGAAACAGAGCCGGGGGAAGACAGTATGTCGCTGGATAGTCAGAGCACCCTCCTGTCTATATCTCAGCGCGTTCAGGAGGAGAAGGAGGAGCATGAGGAGGATGAGGAGGAGGGGGAAGAGACAGCTTGGCCCACTGCTGACGGTACCCATGCTGCTTGCCTGTCATCATTTCAGCGTGTATGGCCGGAGGAGGAGGAGGAGGATCCTGAAAGTGATCTTCCTAGTGCGGACAGCCATGTGTTGCGTACAGGTACCCTGGCACACATGGCTGACTTCATGTTAGGATGCCTTTCTCGTGACCCTCGCATTCAACGCATTCTGGCCACTACGGATTACTGGGTGTACACACTGCTCGACCCACGCTATAAGGAGAACCTTCCCACTCTCATTCCCGAAGAGGAAAGGGGTTTGAGAGTGTTGCTATACCACAGGACCCTGGCGGACAAGCTGATGGTAAGATTCCCATCCGACAGCGGTAGTGGCAGAAGGCGCAGTTCCGAGGGCCAGGTAGCAGGGGAGGTGCGTAGATCGAGCAGCATGTACAGCCCAGGCAGTGCAACAGTCTTTAAGGGCCTGGCCAGCTTTATGGCTCCCCAGCAAGACTGTGTCACCGCTCCCCAGTCAAGGCTGAGTCGGCGGGAGCACTGTAAAAGGATGGTGAGGGAGTACGTAGCCGATCGCACGACCGTCCTCGGTGACGCCTCTGCCCCCTACAACTACTGGGTGTCGAAGCTGGACACGTGGCCTGAACTAGCGCTGTATGCCCTGGAGGTGCTTGCTTGTCCTGCGGCTAGCGTCTTGTCGGAAAGGGTGTTTAGTGCGGCTGGGGGAATCATCACAGATAAGCGTACCCGCCTGTCAACCGACAGTGCCGACAGGCTAACACTCATCAAGATGAACAAAGCCTGGATTTCCCCAGACTTCTCTTCTCCACCAGCGGACAGCAGCGATACGTAAGCAATACGTAGGCTGCACCCGCGGATGGAAGCTACGTTCTCTCTCACCATCCAAAACGGGGACATTTCTGCTTCATCAATCTGTGTCTAATATTCCTCCTCCTCCTCCTGCTCCTCCTCCTGAAACCTCACGTAATCACGCTGAACGGGCAATTTTTCTTAGGGCCACAAGGCTCACTCATAATTTTTCTAAAGAATTTTTATATGTTTCAATGCTCTTAAAAGCGTTGAAACTTTAACTTGAACCAATTTTTAGTTAAACTGGGCTGCCTCCAGGCCTAGTTACCACTTAAGCCACATTAACCAAAGCGATTAATGGGTTTCACCTGCCCTCTTGGTTGGCCATGGCCAATTTTTTTGATGTACATTAGTACTGTTGATACAGCAATTTTTGTGGACCCTCGCCTACAGTGTAATCAAATGAATTTTTAGCCCACCTGCATTACAGCTGACGTTACATCCGCTGTGTTGGGCAATGCAATGTGATATTTCTGTGTACCGCTGGTGGCTTCCTGGCACCCACCCATGCTGTGGGTCCACAGGGAATTATAAATGCATCTGATTCCACTTGTAAAGAACCCCAGTCTGACTGGGGCATGCAGTGTGGGCCGAAGCCCACCTGCATTAAGCACGACATTACTACCTCAGCTGTGTTGGGCAATGCAACGGGATATTTTTGTGTACCGCCGGTGGGTTCCAGGGAGCCACCCATGCTGTAGGTGCACACGGAGTTTAACCTACATGTGTCCACTTGTAAAGAACCCCAGTCTGACTGGGGCATGCAGTGTGGGCCGAAGCCTACCTGCATTAAGCACGACATTACTACCTCAGCTGTGTTGGGCAATGCAATGGGATATTTTTGTGTACCGCCGGTGGGTTCCAGGGAGCCACCCATGCTGTGGGTCCACAGGGACTTCACAATAGGGAGTTGTACCTGCCTGTGTCTATGAATTAAAAACCCCGGTCAGGTTGGGGCATGCAGTGTGGGCCGAAGCCCACCTGCATTTAATCTGACGTTAGCTCTGCTGTCCAGGGCACTGCAATGGGATACATTTATGTACAGCCGGTGGGTTCCAGGGAGCCACCCATGCTGTGGGTGCACACGGAATTCCCATTGCGGAGTTGTACCTGCCTGTGACTATTTATAAAAAACCGCGGTCTGACTGGGGCATACAGACACCTTGACAGAATGAATAGTGTGTGGCACATAGGTTCCCCATTGCTATGCCCACATGTGCAGCTCCTGATGGCGGTGGCACAGGATTCTATTTATTATTGCTTCTGTACAGCATTGTGGGCTATCGCCCCGCCCCTTTTAAAGAGGGTCGCTGCCTAGCCGTGCCAACCCTCTGCAGTGTGTGCCTGCGGTTCCTCGTCATGGCAGACGCACTTCTAAATAGACATGAGGGTGGTGTGGCATGAGGGCAGCTGAAGGCTGCGCAGGGACACTTTGGTGTGCGCTGTGGGGGGGAGGGGGGGCGGTTGGGCAGCATGTAACCCAGGAGAAGTGGCAGTGGAGTGTCATGCAGGCAGTGATTGTGCTTTGTTGGAGGTAGTGTGGTGCTTAGCAAAGGTATGCCATGCTAATGAGGCCTTTTCAGAAGTAAAAGTTTTTGGGAGGGGGGGGGCCCACTCTTGCCGCTATTGTGGCTTAATAGTGGGACCTGGGAACTTGAGATGCAGCCCAACATGTAGCCCCTCGCCTGCCCTATCCGTTGCTGTGTCGTTCCCATCACTTTCTTGAATTGCCCAGATTTTCACACAAGGAAACCTTAGCGAGCATCGGCGAAATACAAAAATGCTCGGGTCGCCCATTGACTTCAATGGGGTTCGTTACTCGAAACGAACCCTCGAGCATCGCGATAATTTCGTCCCGAGTAACGAGCACCCGAGCATTTTGGTGCTCGCTCATCTCTAATAGAGAACCTAAAAACAAAAGGCAGAGCACTCCCTTGGGTAGTAGTCCCCAGAAAGGGCAAATGGAATAAAGACTGAATCTGCCTCCCTTGTGATGATGGGCTTAGAGCACTACATGTATAGCGACTGGAACAATAGCTGGAGGTAAGCCACAACCAGCCAAAATAAGGACCTCTGAATAAGGCCTTAGTCAGACGAGCGTTTTTTCGCACGATTTGCACATCGCATGTCGCATGCGCAAATCGCGTGACCGGAGGCGAAAAATCGCGGGAAAAATCTGCACCTAGCCGCGTTTATCGTCGCTGCAAAACGCCCGTCTGACCGGAGAAAAATCTCCGTGCGCATCAAAATGCGTATGAAACTTCGTCTGACCGGCGAAAAAAATGATTTTGGTGCGCACATAAAACACAGAACGCAGATAGGCGCGATCTGCGAATCGTCGTGTCCTATAATTTTTCGCATATGCGCATAAAAAGCGGACATGTGACCGATACCATAGCGAACCATTGGTTCTATATATCCGCAAATCGCATGCGCAAATCGCGCGAAAAAACACTCGTCTGACTAAGGCCTAAGGGTGAATGCACATGGATGGATTTGAATTGCGGAGCTGGTGTCTGCCTTTGGATTCCACAGCAAATACCGCCAATGGCATGCTATGAAATAACAAAATAATTCTTCATGCACACAAGCAGAAACCAATTGTGGTTTCTGCTCACGATTAAAAAATTGCAGCGTGCTCCATTTTTGGTTCAAAATATTTTATTCAAAATTTTCCAACACATTACAAGAATATGCATGAACTCAATTATATTGCAAGATTCATAACTTAAATATCATGAGCTCTTCAGGGCCTCTACCGGCTTACCGAAAAGAGACCTAGTCTAATTAGAAACGGAAACAAACTGTACGCAAATAAAAAAAAAACTTAGATAAACAGTATACAAAGACACTAGACAAGACCAGGGAACACAAACGGACATGGGGGTCAAATCATATAAGGGGTGGGGTAGAGCCGCTGGGGAAGCATGCTCCATTTTTACGCGGATTCCATGCGGATGGCTTCCATAGAAGTCAATGGGCGCCATCCGATCCGCAGCCCTTCTGCAACTGACATTATGGAAAGGTTGTGGATTCCACGTCATGGCTTAGCAACGATGCGGGAAAAGCAGGAGACAGGGAATAACTTGCTGATCGGTGGGGGTCTCAAGAACAGGACTCCCATGTCCCACTCTGCTGTTACTTCTTCCCCAGCAGTGACCTCACTCTGAATGGAGTGCTGGTTGAGCATGCTCCAGAGATGCTCTTAGCAATGATGAACAGGCTAGGCATGCTTTCTGCACTCTGAGCATGCTCTGCCTGCAATGATAAATACGCCTTTTGAAATGAAAGCTATGCTGATTAGTTGGAATTTGTGGTCTGGATCCAGACCTCATAACTGGGCTTTGCATCATACTCTCCTTGCCTTGGAAGTCAGGCTTGCATAACACCAGGGGACTCTAGTGGTCTCCAGCTGCTGCTGTTTACAGCTATTTTTTCTACTATAGCCTGGAACTGTGACACCCCAGTCATAGTCCGTAGGAAGCCCCCGAGCCGTGGCACCCCAGTTATAGTCAGTTGGAAGATCCCCGAGCCGTGGCACTCCAGTCATAGTCTGTAGGAAGACACTAAGCCGTGGCGCGCTAGTCATAGTCTGTAGGAAGACCCCTGATCCATGGCACGCCAGTCATAGTCAGTTGGAAGACGCCAAGCCGTGGCACCCCAGTCATAGTCGGTAGGAAGACCCTGAATTATAAGAAGTCTGTTGCAGTATGTAGGAATACCCTGAGCTTCTGGCATGGCAGTCACAGGCCGTACAAATACCCTGAGCCGTGCCATGTTAGCTGCAGTGTGTAGTAATAGTACATTAGCCCAGGGGGCTTCTTCCTTTCTGGCTGACAGCAAAAAAAAACAAAACTGGTTAAAAAAACACTCTTATTTATGACGACAGACCACCAGAACAGCTAACAGTAATCTTCCTCTAACCAGTACTGACTACTACTAGTAGAGGGAGCCTCACCGCAAGCTCTTACACTGCACTAATTACGATACAAGTGAGAACCTCCTCCGGATCAGGAGACGGTTTAGCAGACTGACTGCAGGTTTAGCCAACCATCGCAGAGCAGCTTTCTTTCAGTTAAACGGCTGGCAGTATGACTGCTTATCAGTACTGGAGATCAGAGGCGCCTACTTCTCACTTTTAATAGCAAATTAAGCAATTCTTGTATACATTAGGAGCGCATGTTGTCTCTTCAACCCTTCAGTCACTGCTGCTCTGTGTGTGATGATACAATGTTACATAAGAGGTGTAATTTCTGGGATTAGGATGGTCCACGTGTGCATCTGTCTAAGGGCCCTTTCACGTCTGCATTAGGGGGATCCGTTCTCCTGCTCCATTATTGTAGCAGGAATGGGGAATCCCCTGGCTGAACGGATCCCGTTGACCATAATGGAGTCTGTTCATTTTCTGCTCAGCTGGCTGGTATTTATGTTCTGCCGTATCCGCGCAGAATCTGTGAAGCAGATGTGAAAGCAGCCTAATCGGCCTCCTTCACACAAGCGTATTTGTGCGGGTAATACGATGTCACTGAGTTTGTTCACATAAACATATTTTCATATGATGTGTAATCGCTTGAAAAAATGCGTAGCTTGACCTATCTTGGTGCACAACCACTAGAGCCTATTGAAGTTGATGGGCATACGTAAACGCACATGACATGCGCAGAAAACCTGCGTATTCACTGTGCCACGTACGTAAAAAAATCAACGTGATCATGTGCACACACAATTACACTCTGAAACAGGCGAAATACGCAGCGTAAGTACATGTCGGTCACACCAACATGTCACTTGTACAGATACTCCCCTACTTGCGAACATTCGACTTACGAATTTCGCTAGATACGAACTATCTGTCCTGCACAGTATGATGTAATGCTATGGCATTACATCATACTGTACAGGGACCGGGCAAACTTCTCTCAAGCCTGATAGAAGCCTGTCCGGTCAGATCGTGGTTGCTAGGCAGCCGGAGGCCTTCTGAAAGGCCCTAGGGCTGTCTATGCAGAGCACCTATCAAGCCGTGCGCTTGATGGGCACTCTGCATAGGCAGCCCTGGGGCCTTTCAGGAGGTCCCCGGCTGCCTAGCAACCACACAGTGTCCCGCAATCTCATCGTGGGACGCTGTACGGGCCCCCTGAACGTCGGGTGCAGGCTCTATCTTACAGCGGGCACCCGGCGGCAGCAGTTCCGACGAGCCGCGCCGCTCGTCAGAACTGTTAACACTTTAAATACCGCTGTCAGAGCGGTATTTAAAGTGTGAACAGTTCCGACAAGGGGCGCGGCACGTCAGAACTGCTGCCGCCAGGTGCCCGCTGTAAGAACAGCCGGCGCCGACGTTGTATGGAGCAGGATCCACCCGCGATCCCACTCCATACAAGCATTTGTTCGACTTGCGAACTAATCAACTTGCGAACAGGTTCCTGGAACGGAACCTGTACACAAGTCGGGGACTATCTGTATGCCCGAAGTGCGCTTACGTGTGAACAAGCCCTGAAGAACATTGTTGCCAATTTTTTGTATCATATTTTGCTACTGTGAGTTTCATCTCCTCTTGTACAGACGTCTCCCATGTTGCCCTAAATAAATATTGTTCTTTTTGTGGCCATTTTCCTATAGCATCAGGCCGGGCTCGCACAAGCGTATCTCTCAGCGTCCCACCTGCCAGGGACAAGCGGCACATAGCAAGTATGCAGTGACATTGTGTACTTGCTGCGTCCTGCCCATCACCATTTACTGTCTTGCAGAGTATGTGCGTGTAATACGGCCCAAGATAGAACATGCTGTGATTTTTCTAGCGTGCATATTTCACACAATTTGTGTGAGCGGCACCATGGCCGCCTATGGGAGATTGGTAGAGCATATTCTGCCCGCTGTAACACACTGGTGTGAGACACCCCCTAATGCGTAGTGCTGAGTAGATGACCCATCTGTGGCTACAGCGTGTCATGGTGACGGTGGGCAGGGGGTCCTCACCGTTGTCGCTGTCTGGACCCAGAATGGTCTTTATATAGCCAACTATTAGCTGCTGTTCTTGAACGTTTCAGGGAAAAGCCCAAAAATTAGTCCCTTTCACAGTTACATAAAATAAGAATACAAGTTCATCAGCTGATCTCGTCTGTAAAGTTTGTAGTGAAGTCTCTGCCACAATGGGGTGGGCCACAGCTTTCCCAGACTCCTGAATGGCCAGTTCTCTGAGTTATGCAGTGATGTCTCTTTCACAACGCCAGAGTAGGTAGGAATTAAGATTTGAGCCCCCGTAACAGAAACCTAACACTAAGGGCTCACGCGAGCGTAAGATTACCATGTATTACACGTGCGATACGCGATAACTCGCAGGCAATCAAATACATTGCCTTATGCTGTTTCGATCGTATAAGAATTGCGTAATACGTGAGTGCAAAAAGAACGCAGAGAGCCCTTTTGCTTGCGCTAACAAAGCACTACAGAAGCGCCGGAATATCAGCCGCAGGCGCATATATGTAGGCAGCACATGGCGGGGTTAATGGGGAGGCTAGGGTTAACAGTAGTGTAGAGGTGGGGGGGTAGAATAGGAAGGGGGGAGCAGTTAGAAAGTGCGGGAAAAGCAGGAGGAGGAGTTTCAGTCGGCAGCAGAAGGAAGAAGGAGCAGAAGAGAAGAAGACGGAGACAGCAGGAAGTAGAGAGAAGACACCGAGAGTTACGAAGAGTGAAGACACCGAGAGTTACGAAGAGTGAAGACACCGGGAGTTACGAAGAGTGAAGACACCGGGAGTTACGAAGAGTGAAGACACCGGGAGTTAAGAAGAGTGAAGACACCGGGAGTTAAGAAGAGTGAAGACAGCAAGAAGCACCGAAGAGCCCGAAGAGGAGCATCTGGAAGAGCCCAGAAGAGGACTTACCGATGGACGCCGTCATGGAGAGGATCCGGGCAGCGGTGGAGGAGCGCGGCTTAGAATGGTTGGTGAGCATCCTGGATGGAGGGGCCCCTGGCCCGGAGCACGTGGGAGCGGGTCCGGCGCAGCCTTCGGGAGCGGAGGGAGCGGCACCCGTGGTAGCAGCAGCAGCCCCGACGAGAGGAAGAGGACGGAGCCGAGGCCACGGAGGGCTCGCGCTCCGGCGCGTCTAAGCCCCGAGTTAACCCCTCAGCGTCGGCGCCGCATAGAGAGTCCCTCATGGGCCCCTCCGGGCCGGCTCCCAGCAGATTCCACAGCAGGTGGGGAGCGCAGGCCCGGGAGGAATCTCACCAGGCGGGTCGGCGCAGCGTCCGGCTCCAGGTCCCGTGCTGCCAGGGGGGCAGGGCCTAGCACCGGACTGTCGGCAGAGAGAGCTGGAGCAGCGTGGGGCCGGGAGAGGTGGGGGTCGGCGAGCAGCCTCACAGTTTTCTTTCAGTCCCACAGGACGTGCGGCCCGCGGGAGCCAGTTCGAGCGGAAGAGGAGCGGCTGTGACTCCGGTGGAGCAACTGCAGCCAGATGAGGACCTCGATTGCCAGCGCGGATCACCCTCGGACGAGGATTCGGATCCGCTGGAGGGAGGATCGGCGGCTGGTGGGACTACAGCCCCTACGCAGCCAGGTGAGCGAACACACGGGGACACACATACTGCAGTTAGCCGCGTTGCGCCAGCGGCAGATAGTGTGGGGGGGCGGACAGGGGGCGAGGGGGCGACGGTAGGCACTCGGGGCGCAGCGAGCGAGTTGGGGTTAATTTTAGGCGGATTATTGGAGCTTTGCGCAAGCAAGAGACAGGGCCAGGGACGTCGCCTCTATCTGCCTGGACTTTACCATCCAATGCGTTGAGTGGTCGCAATAGCGACACGGGGGGAGTTGCGACGGGATCGTCGGTGGGGCAGCAAACAGCACCTGTTACGGTAGGTGTTCAGACAGATAAGGACGGGGATGGAATTCGCCTGGATGACAGAGCGAAGGGGGAGGTGTACGTGTGCTTCGAGGGCCCCCTAGGCGCGCACTTGAAAAAGAAGGTCAGAGAAAAGATCTGGCGTGATGAATACGTCGAGATCTTTTCCCTTCTCCCTTTAGAAAAATTTAATTTGGATAAAGGGAAAAGGGCGAAATACAAGAAGGAAGAGGAAGAGAAACGTCGGTGGCGACTGATTCCACAGACTTTCTCCAACTGGATGCAAGCCTTCGCCATTCTGGCTAGTGTTATAGGTGAAAAGGCGCCGGAGAATTGCTCCGGCCTCTTTTGTTACCTCGATGCGATAGGTGAGGCGTATAGGGTGTATGGGGGCCAGACATGGCTTAGGTATGACGAGCAGTTTCGTCAAAGAAAAGCGATCCGACCGTCTATTCGGTGGGATCAGAAAGACATAGGGCTGTGGTTGAGGGTAATGGCCCCAGTTAGGTTCGGGCAGCCCTTTCGGGGGGGGGGGGGGCCGGGACGAGCAGCTCGGCCACCGGTTCCCAGGGAGGAAGTCAGGGCGGACAGTCGGGGAGTCATAGGCTCGGATTGTGTTGGCAGTTTAACGACGGCCAATGCAAATTCGGAAGTAGCTGCAGGTTCAAGCACGTTTGCTCCGTGTGTAACGCTACATCACACGGAGCAGCAAAGTGCTTTAAGAAGGGAAAAGGAAAGTTTTTCGGGGCAGCGGGAAAAAGGGATGACACCAGTGAAACTGGCAAAGATGGTGCCGTTTCTAAATAGGTACCCCGACCGAGATAAGGCGAGTTTATTGTTAGAAGGTTTTAGGGATGGTTTTAAAATTCCTGCCCCAGTTCATAGGGTTCCTGTTACTACAAAAAATTTACCGTCGGCGCTCCGGTACTCGGCGGCTGTAACAGAGAAATTGCGTAAGGAGGTTCAGTTAGGACGCATGGCGGGGCCGTTTAGCTCCCCTCCGGTTGCGGATTTGGTGGTTTCACCGCTTGGAGTGGTACCTAAAAAAGAGCCAAACAAGTTCAGGCTCATACATCACTTGTCTTACCCTAAAGGGGCGTCAGTCAATGACGGTATCGATCCGGAAATATGTTCCGTGGTGTATACCTCTTTTGACGCCGCTACAAAATGGGTGCGCAAGTACGGGCAAGGGGCTAGGTTGGCTAAAGTGGACATTGAGTCCGCTTTTAGGTTACTCCCAGTGGCCCCAGTAAGTATTCGCTTGTTAGGCTGTTTTTGGGAAGGAAGTTACTTCGCGGATAGGTGTCTACCCATGGGCTGTTCTATTCCGTGCGCTTATTTTGAAGCGTTCAGCTCATTTTTAGAATGGGTAGTTAGGGATTGCACAGGGATTAGGTCGGTTATCCATTATTTGGATGACTTCCTGTGCATAGGTCCGGCAAGTTCGCCACTTTGCGCAAACTTGCTGGGGTCCCTTCAATGGGTTACCGGTCAGTTCGGGGTGCCTTTGGCACCAGGGAAGACCGAAGGGCCCACAACGTGTTTAAAGTTTCTGGGCATTACCATTGACACTCTGGCAATGGAATGCAGATTGCCCGAGGACAAAGTGGCGGAATTAAAGGCTGAGGTGAACAGGGCAAAGGTTGTCACAAAAGTTACGTTAAGAGAGCTGCAGTCGTTGTTAGGCAAGCTCAATTTCGCCTGTCGCATTATGCCGATGGGTCGGATTTTCAGTAGGAGATCAGCATCAGCCACAGCAGGGGTTCGGTTACCCCACCATTTTATACGGCTGGGCAAGGGCCACAAGAAGGACCTGGCAGTATGGGCGGCGTTTTTGGAAAACTATAACGGGAGGTTAGTGATGATGGAGGAGGTGGTGGACAATTTCGATCTGGAATTGTTTACCGACGCCGCAGGAAGTTCGGGTTTTGGAGCATACTTCCAGGGTCGGTGGTGCGCGTCCGGGTGGCCGAGCGAATGGTTTTCGTCAGGTTTGGTAAAAAACCTGGTGCTGCTTGAGCTGTTCCCCATAATAGTAGCCGTGGAGCTATGGGGAGCTCAGTTTAGAGATAAAAGGGTGCGCTTTCACTGCGACAACCTGGGGGTAGTGCAGGCAATAAACAGATTGTCTGCATCATCCCCCCCTGTGGTGGCATTATTGCGCCACCTGGTGTTGCAGGCATTGTCGCTGAATGCTTGGATTGGGGCAGTACACGTGCCAGGGGTAAGCAACTCAATAGCGGATGCTCTTTCTCGCTTTCAGTGGGAGCGATTCCGACGGTTGGCCCCAGAAGCGGAAGAAGAAGGGGTGTCCTGCCCAAGACACATATGGAGCGTGGTCAGCGAGCAGTGAGGCACCTGATAGGTGCCTCCTTGGATCGGAGCACATGGGCGGCTTACAAGGCAGCATGGGTAGAATGGGAGGAGTGGTTGAGGCAGTGGGGTGATGTACGGACGGACGAGGACGCGGCAGGGGCATTGTTGGGGTGGCTGGCTAAAAGCGCGGAGGCTGGTTTGTCGGTGGCTACAGTTAATAGGTTTATGGGGGGGTGGCGTTTGGCGCTAAGTTGAGGGGTGTAACGGATGTAACGAAGAACTTTGTAGTGAGGCAGGCGCTAAAAGGGTTTAGAAGGGGGTGGGGGGGTCCAGATACGCGTCGCCCGGTTTCGTTTGAGTTACTACAAAAATTGGGCTTCGCGTTGCAGGAGGTTTGTGGGAATGGGTTTGAGTATTCGCTTTTTAAGTTCGCTTTTTCGTTAGCCTTTTTCGGGGCGTTACGAGTGGGGGAATAGATAGCTACAAAGCAAGTAGCGTAGGAGCGAGGGACTGGGGGGCGGGATGTTGAGCAAGGAAGGGTTAAGCGACCGGAAGAAGTGGGTGGAGTGATAATAGGAAGAGGAGGGAGGAAGAGGGGAAGAGTGGCTCATTCCACGTGGAGCAAGAGAAGAAGGAAGACGTGTGAAGGAGGACAGAAGACAATCAAGAAAAGAAGTATGGACCAACTCGTGCTACAGATCAAAGAAGCTGTTGCCAGCCAGGGACCTGAGTGGTTGATGAGGATGGCCGCGGAGTTCGGTGCCACGCCGTCGGGAGAAGCCGGGGCAGGAGAAGAACAGCCGGCGCAGATGGCTTCCAGCGCGCCCCGCGGAAGACCCCAGAGAAGGAGGATTCCCCCTACCAGGCTGAGCCCGAGCCCAGCCGTGAAGAAGGGGGGCCAGTATGCAAGCCCGAGACCTGCGCGTGCAAATATCGATAGCGGAGCGCGGCCGCAGCGAGCCGCGGCGGGAAACAGCATGGGCGCGACTGGAAGAAGCGCCGGAAGAATAGAAGAAACCCCCGAGGGACTTACCAGGACTTCAGCAGCGGCATCAGGAGCGGGTAAGTCCAGCGTGGGAAGGGTTTGCCCCGCCGCTGTCCAGCGTCAGGCGGAGAGAGAAGGGGGACGGCCTGCGCGCCGTGGCGGCGGCGGGCGGATGGATCCGCGGGCCGAAAGACGAGCGCCAGCGGCAGCAGCGAGGCTGGTAACAGCGCAAGCGGCCACAGCAGCGCGAGCGCAGTACAAGGGGGGGGCGGATGAGAAGGAAGAGGCGCAGGGCGGTAAAACAGAGGGGGGGAAGGGGGGGGGAGTACAATTAGGCAGTATGGCCCCATTGTCGCCCCAGGGCTCATGCCCTAATATGAGGGGCAGCGGGATATATTCTAAAGACGCCTCAAGCCGGCAAGAGGGAGGGGGAGTACAATTAAACAGTATGGCCCCCTTGTCGCCCCAGGGCTCATGCCCTAATATGAGGGGCAGCGGGATATATTATAAAGACGCCTCAAGCCGGCAAGGGGCTTACGGGGTACGCAGGAAGGAGGGAGGGGCAGCGAGCAGCGGTCACATGTCGCCCCGGGGTTCTTTCCCTTTTGCGAAGGACAGTCGAGCACAAGCAGTCGAAGGCACTTCAGGCCAGCAAGGGGCTTACGGGGTGGAGCAAAGCGGACAGGTGAGACAGAGGAAGGGTAAAGGGGGGGGGAAGCTACCTGCCCGGTAGTCAAGGGGCCGGTAGCGGGACGGAGGGGGGGTTAGGCGGCAGGTGGGGGGTTGGCAGCATGGCGCGAGGAAGCTGGCGCAGCAAAGCAAGGATAGATAGCTCCTCATCGGAGTCCGGTGAGCCTTGTACACGTCGGGAGGTGCCTCATTTCGCCAGAGGGTACAGGCGTTCGGAAGCGGTGGACAGGAGCGGTAGGCACAGCGGCCACGGGACTTCGGTTTGGGCTTCGCATCAGGCGTTACCATGTTCACCGGCTTCCTCCACAGATGAGAGGCGGGCCTCACGTACCGAAAGGCAGGGCGAGCGGGCCGCAGCCTCCAGGGCGTCCTATGGCTATAGCATGCTACCCCGTGGTGTCTCCCGTAATAGAGACAGGGTACGACACGCGGTGGCGAGTCCGGAAAGGAGCCAACCGGGACCGAGTCACCCGTCTTTCCCCTCGGCAGGGCCGGAGGACGAATTGGAGGGTGAGTCCCAATGTGATAGAGTGTGGGGTGATTCGTCGCCCAATAACGTGAATAATTTTATGGTAGCGCTGAGAGCGCTGGTGAATGAGTTTGATAAAGGTAAAGGAACAGTGTCATGTGTTAACCCGGGGAGACGAGACTCGCCCGTGGTTGGTGATGTGGCTCACGCTACCGGGTGCTCGCCA
Organism: Eleutherodactylus coqui; assembly: GCF_035609145.1. Lineage (NCBI taxonomy): Eukaryota > Metazoa > Chordata > Amphibia > Anura > Eleutherodactylidae > Eleutherodactylus > Eleutherodactylus coqui. The sequence continues at coordinate 380,582,326 of NC_089837.1, read as the reverse complement.
GCGGTGGCGACCGGAAAAAGCGAAGAGTCGGTAAAAGATGGTCTACGTTTTTCAGATTCTCTATTTTGTGGCGTGGCCCCGCTGGGGGTGGGCCTCGCGGAGGACACAATTGAAAAAATTAAAAGTGGAATATACGTGGACATTTGGTCGCTCCTATCGGTGGAGCATGTGTCGGTTGATAAGGAGCGCTTCGCTGAACGGGACAAGAAGCCCAAAATAGCTAAAACATTTAGCAATTGGCTACAAGCCATGTTGACCCTGGCTCACGTTATATGCCAGTACCAGCCGGGTAAAGGCCCGGAGCTACTGGTATATATTAACACTATTCATAGCGCTTACAAGCTGCACGGCGGTGCGGCATGGTGGCGCTATGACGAAGATTTTCGTCGACGGATTTCGGGATTGAGTAACGTGAGTTGGGCGACAAAAGCGACGGATGCTTGGATCCAGTTGATCCTGGCGCAAAAGCTGGCGAAGCCCCTTTTTCAGAGCAATAACGCGGTAACGGGTGGACAGCAGGCACCCGTTCCACATAAGCCCTCGGGTTCCTGCTGGGCATTCGATGAGGGTAACTGTCGGTTTCTTGCAGCATGCAAGTTCCGGCACGAGTGCTCCTTTTGCGGCGGTGCGCACACAGCGGTACGCTGTTTTCGGAGACAAAAGCAAAACTTTCCCGCGGCCACAGCGTTGCCCGGGGGCAACGCCAGTGAACGCGCTGTTCCTGGAGGAGTGGTTAGGCAAGTACCACAGGAGACGGGAAGCAAACCTTCTTAAAGAAGGTTTTAACGCGGGTTTCGTCATTCCGCATCAACCGGGTTCGGCGTTAACGCTTAGCCGCAATTTAAAATCGGCATATGACAATAAAGAGATGGTGATGGAGAAGCTGCTAAAGGAGGTAGAACTGGGTCGGATGGCGGGGCCTTTTCAGGAACGGCCATTCGAGAACTTGCGCGTTTCACCTTTGGGCTTGGTACCAAAGAAGGAACCGGGTAAGTTCCGGCTTATCCATCACTTATCCTACCCGACGGGCGAGTCATTCAACAACGGGATTTCCAAGGAGCAAACAGCCGTATCGTAAACTTCTTTCGATAGGGCTGTCTGCCTAGTACGGCAGGCCGGAAAGGGGGCTCTGTTGGCAAAAGCTGATATCGAGTCCGCTTTTCGACTATTACCGGTGCATCCAGATTGCTTCCACTTGTTGGGCTGCCGCCTGGACGGCTTATATTTTGTGGATATGTGCTTACCGATGGGGTGTTCCATCTCTTGTTATTACTTTGAAGTGTTCAGTTCATTTCTGGACTGGATGCTTCGATATGAGACGGGCATCCGATCGGTGTTGCATTATCTGGATGATTTCCTTTTCGTCGGGCCATCAGATTCAGAGGTATGCGGGTTGTTATTGGCATCATTTCAGGATCTGATGAGAAAAGCGGGAGTACCGCTGTCACACGAGAAAACGGTCGGTCCGGTGACATGTCTTACATTTTTAGGCATTGAAATCGATACCATGGCAATGGTATTTCGTTTACCGGACGAAAAAGTAGCGCGGTTGCGGCAAGAAGTTAAGTTGGTTGGCAGTTCTAAGAAAGTTACACTGCACCAGCTCCAAGTAATTATAGGCTTGTTAAATTTTGCGTGTCGGGTCATTCCGATGGGCCGCCCGTTTGCAAGGCGGCTGTCATTGGCGACAGTCGGGATAAAAGAGAAACACCACTTCGTCAGAGTGACAAAGGGTATGAAGGAGGACTTGCACACATAGCAAGTCTTTCTTCAAACGTTCAATGGTCAGGTGATTTGTCAAACTGCGGAAGTTGCAAACGAGGAGCTGGGTCTGATGTCGGATGCATCGGGCTCCTGTGGTTTCGGTGTAATTTTGGAGGACAGTTGGTGCAGTGCACCATGGCCCAGAGAATGGTTCGAAAGACGGTGGGTGAAGAACATAACACTGCTGGAGATTTTTCCGCTAATGATGGCGGTGGAGATCTGGGGGCCGGTTTTGGAAAACAGGAATATCTGCTTCTGGTTGGATAACCAGGCAGTAGTGACAGCGGTGAACAAGCAGACATCCAGATCTCCCTTGGTTTTGGCAGTTTTACGCCATTTGGTCTTGAGATGCCTGCAGAGTAATAGTAAGCTGAAGGCGAGACACGTACCCGGAGTAAACAATAACACGGCTGACGCTCTTTCTCGTTTCCAGATGGAGAGATTCAGGGAACTCCACCCGACAGCGGATGTCAAAGGGGTATGTTGCCCGGCGATCTTATGGGAGATAGTAGAAGAGAGCTCACGACTCTGATTCGCAACTCCTTTGCGGAATCGACGTGGAAGCGATATAATGCAATGTGGAAAAGGTGGTTGATGGCAGCAGGGGGACAATTCCCTGATGGAGCGCGGGCAAGAGCGGTGACGTTAGACATTATGGCGGAGCTGCGGCGTCGGGGCGCATCGGCGAGCTCGGCGCGCAAGCACTTATCGGCCATTGCGTTTTTGTTGCGCCTGCACGGACGGCGCGATGTGACAAAGGATTTTGTCTTCGGACAGATTCTTAAAGGTTGGAAAAAAGAAAGGTCGTCAAGAGACGACAGGCGGCCGATAACATTTGAGCTGTTAAAGGCGATACTGAACGTTTTGGGAGCAGTGTGCAAAGACGAAAGCGAGGTGCTGCTCTTTCGGGTTGCGTTTTCATAAGCGTTTTTCGCAGCATTGAGACTGAGTGAAATAGTGGCTCCCAGCTGTAGGAAACTGGGGGGGCTGCGTTTCGAGGATGTTCTGTGCGGTACAGATGATATAAAGCTATGCATCAAAAAGTCCAAGACTGATGTGTATGGCGCAGGCGTGGGGACAGCTGCGTGTCCTGTGGCGTTGCTGAGACAGTTTTTGTCACGGCACAGTGGAAAAGGACAACTATTGGCGCATGCTTCAGGAGCCCCACTAACCAAGTTCCAATTTGGGGCGGTTATGCGCGCATGCTTGAAGAGATTAGGTTTCGAGCCCAGCGAGTTTGGCACGCATTTGTTCAGGATTGGCGCAGCAACGTCAGCGTTCGCTTGCGGATTAAGAGGAGACGAGGTGAAGCGGGTTGGACGCTGGAGGTCGGAGGCGTACAAGTCGTACGTCCGACCAAATTTGAGAGTGTTATAGTTAAAGTTACATTGTGGTGTGCCGTTATGTGTTTATTTTGCAGGTTCGGAGTGGACAGTTTGGGTGGTGGGCCACTCTTTCATTCATTGGGCAGAGAAAAGAGCGGGGACCCGGCCCATTGGCAGGAACCTGGGCCTGAAAGAGGTCCAGGTAAAATGGCACGGAATAAGAGGTCTACAATGGGCCAGGCTGCTACAGGAAATATTGCGTGTCAGCAGATGGTCCCAGGGGAAAGTGATATTGAGAAGGTACAGGTCCATAAAATGGAAGAATCTGTCTCAAAATGGCCGCTAGATACAAAATGGAGCATTATAAGATGTAAATAAGCTTGTGTGTAGTGAAACAATAAATTTGCAAAAATAACTTTACAGCAGGGTATTCGGTGCATTGTCTAATGATTTGTTTTTTTTTCTTTCTATTCATCCGAGAACATTTGCCTGGTACGGCCGCTATCAGAAAAACCTCCCCCATATCCTGAGCTTTGGAAAAGAGCAAATCGTGCTGATAAGACGCTGCGATCATCCAAACTCACAAGAGAGAATAATCATTTGAAGGACATTTCACATATTTATTCTCACTGCGCTGATTGTTCAACACAGCACAATTCTTGATGTTTTTTCTAACCCAATAAGATTAACCTCGTGACTAATGACGTATTGCTTTCCTGTATTAAGAAATATACTCAGTCAATAAAGATTCAGTGTGTACGCGCCTGAAGCAGAGTGGGCTGTATATACCCGCCGCGGCTCATCTCTACATATCTGTGAGAGCTAATTACTATAAATCATATAGTTTTTGGCCTCTCTGATGCATCCAGGTATGAACTAATTTGGAACCCAAGGCTTGAAAGGTTAATGTGACCGGTCATGTGTAACGGTCCTTAATAACTGGCGTAGTCGGCAGGATTATTAATTGACGCTGATGCTAACCATTGGACTGCGACACAAACCTGGATTGATGATATCAGCCGTGCCAAAGGCCGGGGACTGATCAACCCCATACAGCGCAGTAAGTCACATATATACATATATATGATGTCTACCGTGGTCTGTTTTGGCACGTTTGATTGTAGTCTGTCCTGCGGTCAGTCGTTATTTCAATGTACAATTGTTAAGCTGTCATCAATAGACATTGTTACCTCAGGTCTTGGGTACTCTTAAGTGACACCGAGGGACAGAATCTGTAATTTGACTATATGCATATATATGTGTTTTCATTGTGGGTCCAGTAGGACTGGCTGTTTAACGGTACAGGGCATTTTGGCTGTTTAACTGTACCGGGCATTTTGGCTGTTTAACGGTACAGGGCATTTTGGCTGTTTAACTGTACCGGGCATTTTGGCTGTTTAACGATGCAGGGCGTTTTGGCTGTTTAACTGTATCGGGCATTTTGGCTGTTTAACTGTATCGAACGTAGAAGTCTGTGAACACTACGTCATCGAGGACAGGGCATTTGGCGTGGAAGTCTTTGAACACTACGTCTTGTTGTATCGTACGTAATAACATGTTGAAGTTCTTTAAGAAGACTACTGATCAGGGTCTCCTGGATTCTGTCCACTTGGTGTCATGTAGAGCAGGCAAAAGGTTAAGAAGTTATGTGAGATAGTGGGTATGCCGTCTGGTGGCAGGCTACAACCTGGATTGTGGTCAGAAATGTTGATTAAGTGTAGAGGGTCACTGAATGATGCTGGTTTATTAAAAGACGCTGAAATGTGGCATAAGGTTTCTGTACAGTTGAAAGCTGAAGGTTATGAGGAAGTTGAATGGATTGAAGAACATGTAAAGTCTTACAAGTACCGTAAGCCTGTCAGACCGCCTCCATATGAGGGCTCTGATAAGACTGATCTTGTTCCACATTGGATGTGCACAAGGTGTGGAATTCAAAACCAAGCATATGTGTTTATCTATGAGTCTAAATGCAGGGAATAGTTCATATTCACAGAGAGCGGACAGCCGTTTTACAAAGGTGGGGGCTGTCGGAGAAGGCTTGGAAAGTGTGTTAGCTGATAATGAAGGAATTGTAGTTAACAGACGATTGCTCAAGTTTGCAGAGAAAGATGTTTCAGTAAGTGATGTAAAGTTGAAGTAAGAAAGTTGCAGATTCAAGATGGCGATTATTCATATGCTTTGAGTTGAAGACAAAGGAAGGCAGCCCTTCACCATGATGTTTTTCTCCCTTTGCCCTGCCCCTAGATGGCCGTGTTGTTATTGGGGCCAATACCAGTCGATATATCTTGATACGTGTCTAGTATGTAGTATTCCTGGACCCTCCCATCACCATCACGCAGTTAGGCCACGCCTTCGGTGGCCATTTCAGTGCCAGCCATAGCCCAGCGGCCATTTTAGCATATGTTGTAACAATACCTTTAGCTGCCGCTCAGACGTCATCTTAGCTCCGCAGCAGAAATGAGCTGGCCTCTGACCTCCCATCTATGTATGTTTTTACCTGGCATGCCAATTCTTTGAACTGCAATGACGAGTGCCTTTTCTGAATTTTGCATAGAAACATTCAAGTCCCCTCATCCCGCCTGCAAACAGCCTCCTCCCGATTATCTGTTCTGCAGTCTGTGTTTAGCACCCCCATCCCAAGTAGGTTTGTGCTTAAAATTTCCCATGAATGTAGTTGTTGCTGGAAAAATCTTTTCCACTTTGCAAGGGGGAAAAATGGAGGAGAAAGGGAATCCTCTAGTCTGTGTCCCCCTATGACATGAAGCAAGTTCATGCAGAGTCTGCAGACAATTATGTGACAATTAACCACCGTGCTGTCTGTCCTGTATTTTTTAATGTCATAACATTGTGTCATTGCTGTACGTGTTGTCCATTCCTCATAAGTCAGATACTGCTGAGAAGAAAGGTCACTATAGGTGCTAGGATCGCAGACGGCAGTAGGAAAGCTTACAGAACGAAGGAGAGGGTCAATATGTGATAATATATATAGATATATAAATATATATATAGGAGTACATAGAGGGTTAATGCTTGATCTATTAGAAGCCGCAACTAGTCCGGAGCAGGTCCTCCCCCTTGTCTCCAATCTCCCCCCCCCCTTCCCTTTGGTTTTCTTCATCTAACTCTCAAGGCCAAAGATTAGAGAAGTTTGCTTTGGTAGGACGTGTGCATAATTGCTAGATGTGTGCTCCTTTTATGGGAAATATTAGTGTTGTGGGATCTGTTGTACATCTCTAGTATTACAGACAGTTAAAGTTTGACTGCTTCCAGGGAGAGGTGGTAGTGATTGAATGCATTTGTTTGCAAGATGAGGACAGTTGCATCATACGCGTTATCTCCTGGTGTGAATGGTGTGCATCCTAGTGCAATGTATCCACAATTTCCTGAACTCTAACGGCACAAACATTGTGTGTGTGGTGAATCATAGGCATTTGAATGAGAGAGGCAGACTTGACCGCATGGATGGATCAGAGTTAATGACCCGTGTTCAGACGATGCAGATATTGACTGGGGATACAATTTCCCCTCCTCCCCCCTGCATATGCAGACTATAAATTTTCAATGTGGATAGATGTTTGTAGAATATTCTGCCCTGATGTAATTTATGTCTCTGTTATTGGCACTGATATCTTACAGGCCTTATCTGCATCCATCAAATTCTCACCAGATGGATCAGTACGGGTTGAGACCTCAGGTGCCGGTTCAGAAAAGTTTTGTAAACTAACTGCTCCAACAAACACCCCTCTTTTTCCAGTCCAGAAAAGACGCTGAAGGGTCAGCCAGGCACCTACCACATGTAGGCGCTGTGTGCTGTCGGCGCTGTGTGCTGATGAGGTGTCAGTCAGCCACCTACGGCATGTCGGTGCTGTGTGCTGATGATTTGGAAGCCTGCCAACAGGCCACAATTTCACTGTTAATTTTTCTTGCAGAAATGACAAACTCCAGTCTCTTCAAGGAGCTCCCTCATGTGTTTGTGTGGTGGCAGCAGTACAGGCAATGGTTGACAAACCTTCTGAGTTGGTATTGGACTATACCCCCCCCCCCCCCCATTCCTTAGTGGTCCTCACCCCTCATGTCATTCGGAGCATTCTTACGCAAGTGCAACCCAAGCACTTATTTTTGGCCTGTCAAATCCAGCTACAATGTGCTCTTGTCATTCTTCTCACTGTTGCTACTACCTTGAACTCGGTTACTCTCCCAATTAAGTACCCTAGTTCAAAGGGGGGGGGGGGAGAGAGGATATAGGTGATCTAGGTATTGCAGGTCAGCTATTTTTAAATTTTTAATTTTTTCTTTTTCCTTTTTACAATAAGGTTATGATCTATTTGAAATAGAATACCAATCTGATTGTTTAGCGGTAATTTGTGAAAGGGGCTTCAGAAGTGCCAATTCAGCTGGCAGAAACTGAACCGCTTGAGGTAATGTTTAAAGGGTCACGATACCTCACTCGCTTCCTTATGCTGGAAGGTCCTGAAAGCATATTGAGAATTGCGTGATGGGACCCTTGGGAGGTTGTATCAAACTTCACCTGTCCGGTGAGGCTCGTATACACCCCGGGTCTGAAAGTCACCCGACTTTATGTCGGATGACAGCAGACCAAGCGACACCTCTACCCGTCCTCACTCTTACGTATGCAGAGGACCAAGCTCTTAGCCCCCTTGGTCCGTCAGTACCCCCTGGCACATGTCCAGGAAGATGCAATTGCAGACACTGTCTCTTCTTTATGTTAACTTAAAGCCCTTAAGAAATGTGTCTTCCCAGCCAATACCCCTTTTGTTCCCCATTAACAGAAAGAGTTTTAAAGGGCCAGCCAGACTGTCAGCATTTGTTTGCATTCATTTTCAGAGGAAAGCAGTACTGTTGGACAGTGCTGCCATAAGGGGCACAGAATAGCCCAAAACCAGTTTACCAGATGCATGAAGCTGATATTAGACGCCTGGCCAATTCCCGAGGGCACCACCCTCTTGTAATATGTTGATGATTTACTTTTTTTTTATGTACTCCTGACCCAAATAGTTACCTCAATGTGTCACTAAGCCTTTTGTGTTTTCTCCATCAAGAATAGAAAAGCTGTAAGTTTACTAATGGAAGCCATCATGTTGCCAGAACAGGTGGCCATAATAAATGTTAACTGAAAGCCCTTGTTAATAATGTATATTCTGAGTTGTTTTTATAGATGGTACCAGGGTAATTGACGACTCCACGCTGGATATGCAGTGATCACGCAACAAGATGTCCTAAAAGCAGAATGCCTCCGCATGTCCCAGGACAGGAAGCGGAATTACAGGCCCTCACTGAGGCGTGTAGAGTGGTAGAAGGTAAGACGGCAAACATTTACACTGACTCCCGGTATGCATTTGGCATAGCTCATGACTACGGCCTAACATGGAAGGCCAGACAGCTTGTTAAGAATGGTGCAGCGGTGACAAAGTGGAAAGCTCACACCAATTCCTACAGCAGAGAAACAAGAGGCAACGCCATCACAGATCACACAGCAAAGGCAGCGACCCTTAAGCCATGGAAGAAAAGAAGAATTTAACAATAATTTTGGACTTTGATATAAACCTTGGACTTTGATTACTTTGATATGAACTTGGACTTTGATATGCTAAAGACTTTACAGTTACAAGCCAGCAAGCAAGAAAAAGACAAATGGACTAAATATGGGACGGCGTATGGCGGACAGTCAACAGAACTTGCCTACCACGGTCCCTGTGCCCCATGATGGCCCAGCTGATGCACGGAAAGACACACCTACCGGGGGTCTAGATGTCCGCCTTGAGGTCGTGTCCTCTGGCCTGCTCCGTCGCCTCCGGTACCGTCCGACATGGCGTGCCCACAAGGGTCTTTCTGACTTTATTCCTGACAATGTTGCCTCCTGTGGCTAGAAACGCACTGACGCCGAAATCTGCGATCTGCACTGAGCCGTCTTCACCCAGGGGGATGTTTCCAGCCTTAACATGCCTGTGGATCTGGCTGTTCTTATGCAGGTACTCCAGGCCTTCTAACACCTCCTTCAGCATGGTGGCGATGCTTGCCTCATCCAACACCCTGTTCAAAGCAGCAATGATGTCAACGCTTGAGCAAGGACGGGTGGCTCCTGGGTTTTCTGTAGCTGCTGTATCATTTGTCCAATTTTGCATGATCTTTGCCGTAAGCAACAGGGCAGAAGTAAATTTGCCACATAACGCTTGCCTAGACCACTCTACCCATTTCAGAGATTGCAAATTGGCTACATTCAGCTCCCACTTGTTGGGAAGTATGAATATGTGCTTGTTGTTGATTTCTTTTCAGGTTGGAGACCTACCCTGTTACCAAAGTAAATAAGCAGGTAAACGCACAGAAGCTCATGAATGAGGTAATCCGCAGATACGGGGTACCGGAAGTGATTGAGTCAAACAAAGGTACAAATGTCACAGGTGAAATAATGCAATACATCATGTCTGCTTTGGGTATATTCCAGGCTTTTCACACACCCTACCATCCACGGAGTAGTGGGAAAGTAGATCCATGGGCAATGAAGGAAACGGGTAAATCTTGAATTGAGTGTCTTCCATTAGTTTTTCTTTTTCTCCGGAGGATACATGCCACAGTAGCCAAGTTTGGGAAATGATTCTCTTGTTAATTTTGTCATAGGTCTCTCCAAGGAATTGTCAATAACGCATTCTGTGGTCTCTGCTTCTCTCTCAGGTCCTACAGACGAGCGTCACAATCTGAAACCAGGTGGCAGGTTTGATCCACATGTGTATATATATAGATGCAATCAGAGTGCGAAGGGGGGGGGGGGGGGGGTGCCAGATGAGTTTAAAGCCAGGGATCAAGTTAAGGCCGGATTTGAGTCCCTGTTTGGAATAGTAACCATCAATAAGAATGTTTATATATATATTACAACCAGCAGGGGTTCGTGAGCTATACAAGAGATGCACTTTAGGGGCTTGCTGATCAGTTGGGCCCCACGGCCACCATGGCTTTCCGGAACCGAGTGGCTCTGGATATGATGCTAGCTGAGAAAGGTGGTGTTTGTAAAATGATTGGTGAGACTTGCTGTACATATATTCCAGATAACACAGGGCCCTCAGGTAAAGTGACTATCGCAATAAAGACATTGGCCACATTGTCAGAAGAGCTGAAGCGTAATTCTGGGATAACTAACCCCTGGGATGAGTGGTTTGTATGGACCGGACAATGGAAACAATTCTTGATGCAGATAGGTATAGGGATTCTGGTTACTCTTATCATACTCCTGCTACTTTCTGTCTGTATTGTACCCTGCATAAAACGCTCCTGTGCTAAGCTTACAGATCAGATGGTACCTGTCGCCCCCGTATACGTAAATGTAGAGACCCCAGGCTATATGCCTATGATACAACAGAGCGATTTGTCCCCTTGTGGATCTGTCTCAGCAGAAACAGGGGTGACCACTCTAGTTTCCCAGCCATTAGAATAGAATAGCATGTGTGTTGTAGATCCCTTCTGTGTCTACTAGGTCTTCGTGTTTAGTTAGTTAGGATTAGTTGTCGGGGAAGGGATTAGCCCTTGGACAGCTGACCAACAATGATAGGTAGGGCATAGATCATGAGCTAGAGATAGGGAAAGCAAACCTTACCCCGCCCAGTAGAAGTAATAAGGTATTGTTTATTTTGAGACAGTTTCTAGGGGGATTTGAGAAGGTACAGGTCCATAAAATGGAAGAATCTGTCTCAAAATGGCCGCTAGATACAAAATGGAGCATTATAAGATGTAAATAAGCTTGTGTGTAGTGAAACAATAAATTTGCAAAAATAACTTTACAGCAGGGTATTCGGTGCATTGTCTAATGATTTGGTTTTTTTTCTTTCTATTCATCCGAGAACATTTGCCTGGTACAGCCGCTATCAGAAAAACCTCCCCATGTCCTGAGCTTTGGAAAAGAGCAAATCGTGCTGATAAGACGCTGCGATCATCCAAACTCACAAGAGAGAATAATCATTTGAAGGACATTTCACATATTTATTCTCACTGCGCTGATTGTTCAACACAGCACAATTCTTGATGTTTTTTCTAACCCAATAAGATTAACCTCGTGACTAATGACGTATTGCTTTCCTGTATTAAGAAATATACTCAGTCAATAAAGATTCAGTGTGTACGCGCCTGAAGCAGAGTGGGCTGTATATACCCGCCGCGGCTCATCTCTACATATCTGTGAGAGCTAATTACTATAAATCATATAGTTTTTGGCCTCTCTGATGCATCCAGGTATGAACTAATTTGGAACCCAAGGCTTGAAAGGTTAATGTGACCGGTCATGTGTAACGGTCCTTAATAACTGGCGTAGTCGGCAGGATTATTAATTGACGCTGATGATAACCATTGGACTGCGACACAAACCTGGATTGATGATATCAGCCGTGCCAAAGGCCGGGGACTGATCAACCCCATACAGCGCAGTAAGTCACATATATACATATATATGATGTCTACCGTGGTCTGTTTTGGCACGTTTGATTGTAGTCTGTCCTGCGGTCAGTCGTTATTTCAATGTACAATTGTTAAGCTGTCATCAATAGACATTGTTACCTCAGGTCTTGGGTACTCTTAAGTGACACCGAGGGACAGAATCTGTAATTTGACTATATGCATATATATGTGTTTTCATTGTGGGTCCAGTAGGACTGGCTGTTTAACGGTACAGGGCATTTTGGCTGTTTAACTGTACCGGGCATTTTGGCTGTTTAACGGTACAGGGCATTTTGGCTGTTTAACTGTACCGGGCATTTTGGCTGTTTAACGATGCAGGGCGTTTTGGCTGTTTAACTGTATCGGGCATTTTGGCTGTTTAACTGTATCGAACGTAGAAGTCTGTGAACACTACGTCATCGAGGACAGGGCATTTGGCGTGGAAGTCTTTGAACACTACGTCTTGTTGTATCGTACGTAATAACATGTTGAAGTTCTTTAAGAAGACTACTGATCAGGGTCTCCTGGATTCTGTCCACTTGGTGTCATGTAGAGCAGGCAAAAGGTTAAGAAGTTATGTGAGATAGTGGGTATGCCGTCTGGTGGCAGGCTACAACCTGGATTGTGGTCAGAAATGTTGATTAAGTGTAGAGGGTCACTGAATGATGCTGGTTTATTAAAAGACGCTGAAATGTGGCATAAGGTTTCTGTACAGTTGAAAGCTGAAGGTTATGAGGAAGTTGAATGGATTGAAGAACATGTAAAGTCTTACAAGTACCGTAAGCCTGTCAGACCGCCTCCATATGAGGGCTCTGATAAGACTGATCTTGTTCCACATTGGATGTGCACAAGGTGTGGAATTCAAAACCAAGCATATGTGTTTATCTATGAGTCTAAATGCAGGGAATAGTTCATATTCACAGAGAGCGGACAGCCGTTTTACAAAGGTGGGGGCTGTCGGAGAAGGCTTGGAAAGTGTGTTAGCTGATAATGAAGGAATTGTAGTTAACAGACGATTGCTCAAGTTTGCAGAGAAAGATGTTTCAGTAAGTGATGTAAAGTTGAAGTAAGAAAGTTGCAGATTCAAGATGGCGATTATTCATATGCTTTGAGTTGAAGACAAAGGAAGGCAGCCCTTCACCATGATGTTTTTCTCCCTTTGCCCTGCCCCTAGATGGCCGTGTTGTTATTGGGGCCAATACCAGTCGATATATCTTGATACGTGTCTAGTATGTAGTATTCCTGGACCCTCCCATCACCATCACGCAGTTAGGCCACGCCTTCGGTGGCCATTTCAGTGCCAGCCATAGCCCAGCGGCCATTTTAGCATATGTTGTAACAATACCTTTAGCTGCCGCTCAGACGTCATCTTAGCTCCGCAGCAGAAATGAGCTGGCCTCTGACCTCCCATCTATGTATGTTTTTACCTGGCATGCCAATTCTTTGAACTGCAATGACGAGTGCCTTTTCTGAATTTTGCATAGAAACATTCAAGTCCCCTCATCCCGCCTGCAAACAGCCTCCTCCCGATTATCTGTTCTGCAGTCTGTGTTTAGCACCCCCATCCCAAGTAGGTTTGTGCTTAAAATTTCCCATGAATGTAGTTGTTGCTGGAAAAATCTTTTCCACTTTGCAAGGGGGAAAAATGGAGGAGAAAGGGAATCCTCTAGTCTGTGTCCCCCTATGACATGAAGCAAGTTCATGCAGAGTCTGCAGACAATTATGTGACAATTAACCACCGTGCTGTCTGTCCTGTATTTTTTAATGTCATAACATTGTGTCATTGCTGTACGTGTTGTCCATTCCTCATAAGTCAGATACTGCTGAGAAGAAAGGTCACTATAGGTGCTAGGATCGCAGACGGCAGTAGGAAAGCTTACAGAACGAAGGAGAGGGTCAATATGTGATAATATATATAGATATATAAATATATATATAGGAGTACATAGAGGGTTAATGCTTGATCTATTAGAAGCCGCAACTAGTCCGGAGCAGGTCCTCCCCCTTGTCTCCAATCTCCCCCCCTTCCCTTTGGTTTTCTTCATCTAACTCTCAAGGCCAAAGATTAGAGAAGTTTGCTTTGGTAGGACGTGTGCATAATTGCTAGATGTGTGCTCCTTTTATGGGAAATATTAGTGTTGTGGGATCTGTTGTACATCTCTAGTATTACAGACAGTTAAAGTTTGACTGCTTCCAGGGAGAGGTGGTAGTGATTGAATGCATTTGTTTGCAAGATGAGGACTGTTGCATCATACGCGTTATCTCCTGGTGTGAATGGTGTGCATCCTAGTGCAATGTATCCACAATTTCCTGAACTCTAACGGCACAAACATTGTGTGTGTGGTGAATCATAGGCATTTGAATGAGAGAGGCAGACTTGACCGCATGGATGGATGAGAGTTAATGACCCGTGTTCAGACGATGCAGATATTGACTGGGGATACAATTTCCCCTCCTCCCCCCTGCATATGCAGACTATAAATTTTCAATGTGGATAGATGTTTGTAGAATATTCTGCCCTGATGTAATTTATGTCTCTGTTATTGGCACTGATATCTTACAGGCCTTATCTGCATCCATCAAATTCTCACCAGATGGATCAGTACGGGTTGAGACCTCAGGTGCCGGTTCAGAAGAGTTTTGTAAACTAACTGCTCCAACAAACACCCCTCTTTTTCCAGTCCAGAAAAGACGCTGAAGGGTCAGCCAGGCACCTACCACATGTAGGCGCTGTGTGCTGTCGGCGCTGTGTGCTGATGAGGTGTCAGTCAGCCACCTACGGCATGTCGGTGCTGTGTGCTGATGATTTGGAAGCCTGCCAACAGGCCACAATTTCACTGTTAATTTTTCTTGCAGAAATGACAAACTCCAGTCTCTTCAAGGAGCTCCCTCATGTGTTTGTGTGGTGGCAGCAGTACAGGCAATGGTTGACAAACCTTCTGAGTTGGTATTGGACTATACCCCCCCCCCCCCCCCCCATTCCTTAGTGGTCCTCACCCCTCATGTCATTCGGAGCATTCTTACGCAAGTGCAACCCAAGCACTTATTTTTGGCCTGTCAAATCCAGCTACAATGTGCTCTTGTCATTCTTCTCACTGTTGCTACTACCTTGAACTCGGTTACTCTCCCAATTAAGTACCCTAGTTCAAAGGGGGGGGGGGGGGGGGAGAGAGGATATAGGTGATCTAGGTATTGCAGGTCAGCTATTTTTAAATTTTTAATTTTTTCTTTTTCCTTTTTACAATAAGGTTATGATCTATTTGAAATAGAATACCAATCTGATTGTTTAGCGGTAATTTGTGAAAGGGGCTTCAGAAGTGCCAATTCAGCTGGCAGAAACTGAACCGCTTGAGGTAATGTTTAAAGGGTCACGATACCTCACTCGCTTCCTTATGCTGGAAGGTCCTGAAAGCATATTGAGAATTGCGTGATGGGACCCTTGGGAGGTTGTATCAAACTTCACCTGTCCGGTGAGGCTCGTATACACCCCGGGTCTGAAAGTCACCCGACTTTATGTCGGATGACAGCAGACCAAGCGACACCTCTACCCGTCCTCACTCTTACGTATGCAGAGGACCAAGCTCTTAGCCCCCTTGGTCCGTCAGTACCCCCTGGCACATGTCCAGGAAGATGCAATTGCAGACACTGTCTCTTCTTTATGTTAACTTAAAGCCCTTAAGAAATGTGTCTTCCCAGCCAATACCCCTTTTGTTCCCCATTAACAGAAAGAGTTTTAAAGGGCCAGCCAGACTGTCAGCATTTGTTTGCATTCATTTTCAGAGGAAAGCAGTACTGTTGGACAGTGCTGCCATAAGGGGCACAGAATAGCCCAAAACCAGTTTACCAGATGCATGAAGCTGATATTAGACGCCTGGCCAATTCCCGAGGGCACCACCCTCTTGTAATATGTTGATGATTTACTTTTTTTTTATGTACTCCTGACCCAAATAGTTACCTCAATGTGTCACTAAGCCTTTTGTGTTTTCTCCATCAAGAATAGAAAAGCTGTAAGTTTACTAATGGAAGCCATCATGTTGCCAGAACAGGTGGCCATAATAAATGTTAACTGAAAGCCCTTGTTAATAATGTATATTCTGAGTTGTTTTTATAGATGGTACCAGGGTAATTGACGACTCCACGCTGGATATGCAGTGATCACGCAACAAGATGTCCTAAAAGCAGAATGCCTCCGCATGTCCCAGGACAGGAAGCGGAATTACAGGCCCTCACTGAGGCGTGTAGAGTGGTAGAAGGTAAGACGGCAAACATTTACACTGACTCCCGGTATGCATTTGGCATAGCTCATGACTACGGCCTAACATGGAAGGCCAGACAGCTTGTTAAGAATGGTGCAGCGGTGACAAAGTGGAAAGCTCACACCAATTCCTACAGCAGAGAAACAAGAGGCAACGCCATCACAGATCACACAGCAAAGGCAGCGACCCTTAAGCCATGGAAGAAAAGAAGAATTTAACAATAATTTTGGACTTTGATATAAACCTTGGACTTTGATTACTTTGATATGAACTTGGACTTTGATATGCTAAAGACTTTACAGTTACAAGCCAGCAAGCAAGAAAAAGACAAATGGACTAAATATGGGACGGCGTATGGCGGACAGTCAACAGAACTTGCCTACCACGGTCCCTGTGCCCCATGATGGCCCAGCTGATGCACGGAAAGACACACCTACCGGGGGTCTAGATGTCCGCCTTGAGGTCGTGTCCTCTGGCCTGCTCCGTCGCCTCCGGTACCGTCCAACATGGCGTGCCCACAAGGGTCTTTCTGACTTTATTCCTGACAATGTTGCCTCCTGTGGCTAGAAACGCACTGACGCCGAAATCTGCGATCTGCACTGAGCCGTCTTCACCCAGGGGGATGTTTCCAGCCTTAACATGCCTGTGGATCTGGCTGTTCTTATGCAGGTACTCCAGGCCTTCTAACACCTCCTTCAGCATGGTGGCGATGCTTGCCTCATCCAACACCCTGTTCAAAGCAGCAATGATGTCAACGCTTGAGCAAGGACGGGTGGCTCCTGGGTTTTCTGTAGCTGCTGTATCATTTGTCCAATTTTGCATGATCTTTGCCGTAAGCATCAGGGCAGAAGTAAATTTGCCACATAACGCTTGCCTAGACCACTCTACCCATTTCAGAGATTGCAAATTGGCTACATTCAGCTCCCACTTGTTGGGAAGTATGAATATGTGCTTGTTGTTGATTTCTTTTCAGGTTGGAGACCTACCCTGTTACCAAAGTAAATAAGCAGGTAAACGCACAGAAGCTCATGAATGAGGTAATCCGCAGATACGGGGTACCGGAAGTGATTGAGTCAAACAAAGGTACAAATGTCACAGGTGAAATAATGCAATACATCATGTCTGCTTTGGGTATATTCCAGGCTTTTCACACACCCTACCATCCACGGAGTAGTGGGAAAGTAGATCCATGGGCAATGAAGGAAACGGGTAAATCTTGAATTGAGTGTCTTCCATTAGTTTTTCTTTTTCTCCGGAGGATACATGCCACAGTAGCCAAGTTTGGGAAATGATTCTCTTGTTAATTTTGTCATAGGTCTCTCCAAGGAATTGTCAATAACGCATTCTGTGGTCTCTGCTTCTCTCTCAGGTCCTACAGACGAGCGTCACAATCTGAAACCAGGTGGCAGGTTTGATCCACATGTGTATATATATAGATGCAATCAGAGTGCGAAGGGGGGGGGGGGTGCCAGATGAGTTTAAAGCCAGGGATCAAGTTAAGGCCGGATTTGAGTCCCTGTTTGGAATAGTAACCATCAATAAGAATGTTTATATATATATTACAACCAGCAGGGGTTCGTGAGCTATACAAGAGATGCACTTTAGGGGCTTGCTGATCAGTTGGGCCCCACGGCCACCATGGCTTTCCGGAACCGAGTGGCTCTGGATATGATGCTAGCTGAGAAAGGTGGTGTTTGTAAAATGATTGGTGAGATTTGCTGTACATATATTCCAGATAACACAGGGCCCTCAGGTAAAGTGACTATCGCAATAAAGACATTGGCCACATTGTCAGAAGAGCTGAAGCGTAATTCTGGGATAACTAACCCCTGGGATGAGTGGTTTGTATGGACCGGACAATGGAAACAATTCTTGATGCAGATAGGTATAGGGATTCTGGTTACTCTTATCATACTCCTGCTATTTTCTGTCTGTATTGTACCCTGCATAAAACGCTCCTGTGCTAAGCTTACAGATCAGATGGTACCTGTCGCCCCCGTATACGTAAATGTAGAGACCCCAGGCTATATGCCTATGATACAACAGAGCGATTTGTCCCCTTGTGGATCTGTCTCAGCAGAAACAGGGGTGACCACTCTAGTTTCCCAGCCATTAGAATAGAATAGCATGTGTGTTGTAGATCCCTTCTGTGTCTACTAGGTCTTCGTGTTTAGTTAGTTAGGATTAGTTGTCGGGGAAGGGATTAGCCCTTGGACAGCTGACCAACAATGATAGGTAGGGCATAGATCATGAGCTAGAGATAGGGAAAGCAAACCTTACCCCGCCCAGTAGAAGTAATAAGGTATTGTTTATTTTGAGACAGTTTCTAGGGGGATTTGAGAAGGTACAGGTCCATAAAATGGAAGAATCTGTCTCAAAATGGCCGCTAGATACAAAATGGAGCATTATAAGATGTAAATAAGCTTGTGTGTAGTGAAACAATAAATTTGCAAAAATAACTTTACAGCAGGGTATTCGGTGCATTGTCTAATGATTTGTTTTTTTTCTTTCTATTCATCCGAGAACATTTGCCTGGTACAGCCGCTATCAGAAAAACCTCCCCCATGTCCTGAGCTTTGGAAAAGAGCAAATCGTGCTGATAAGACGCTGCGATCATCCAAACTCACAAGAGAGAATAATCATTTGAAGGACATTTCACATATTTATTCTCACTGCGCTGATTGTTCAACAAAGCACAATTCTTGATGTTTTTTCTAACCCAATAAGATTAACCTCGTGACTAATGACGTATTGCTTTCCTGTATTAAGAAATATACTCAGTCAATAAAGATTCAGTGTGTACGCGCCTGAAGCAGAGTGGGCTGTATATACCCGCCGCAGCTCATCTCTACATATCTGTGAGAGCTAATTACTATAAATCATATAGTTTTTGGCCTCTCTGATGCATCCAGGTATGAACTAATTTGGAACCCAAGGCTTGAAAGGTTAATGTGACCGGTCATGTGTAACGGTCCTTAACAATATTGGTAATTCACGCGGGTGGTAATGACTTGGGGAGGGTAAGGGTAGCTGAGTTAGTGACGCTTATGAAGGAGGATATGTTGAGGTTCAAAAAATTTTTTGAGGAGACCATTATAGTATGGTCCGATATAGTCGCCAGGAGAGTGTGGAAAGAAGCAAGGGACGTGGAGGCTATCGACAGGGTAAGAAAAAGTGTAAATTTTAAGATTTCTAAATTCGTTAAGTCAATAGGAGGGGTAGCCGTTAGGCACTGGGAGCTGGAGAAAAAGGTGCCAGGTATGTGGAGGAAGGATGGTGTCCATTTAAGTGATATAGGTATGGACACATTCCTATCGGGGTTGCAGGACGGGGTGGAGGCGGCTCTGTCGCTGGCATGTGGGGGGCGGATGGCAGCGTAGGCAGGCTGCATCCTTCATGGCGGTTTAGCGGTATTTCCATGCCAGCTGGAGAATTGAGGGTGCGTACAGGCCGTAACGGACTTTCTCACGCCTCGAAAGTTTTGGTAGCGTTAGGAGTAAGAATAGGCGATAGGCATAGAAAGAAAGAAATAAGTTGGATTTTATATATTAATAAATAAATAAGCTGTGGCCTTCCCACAAATTTATGCCAGCATAAAGAAATATGGTTGTTTTAATAAAGAAGTTTTTGTTAATAAGAAGTGGTCCCGTGTTTTATTAAAGGGAGCGTTATAAGGTGGGAAGTCCCCCCAGTCTTGGTTTCCCCCAGCAAAAAGATAGGGGGGGGGATTTGAAAGCCGAGGACACTAGAGTTATAAAGGGGCGTTTGGAAATAGTCATTCGGCGTTCTAAGACGGATCAGGTCGGAAGGGGTCGTCGGGTGTCGCTGGGGCGTATTTCAGGGGAAAACATGTGCCCGGTTAGTTGTTGGGAGAACTACTGTTCTCTAGCAGGGGCCAGGGTAGGGCCCCTGTTACAGCATCAGGACGGTTGTTATTTATCAAGGTTTCAGTTTGAGGCGGTGTTTAAAAGAGCGTTAGCTGTTCTGGGACTGGATGGTTCAGGTTTCGGAACGCATTCGTTCAGAATAGGTGCGGCGACAGAGGCGGCAGCGAGGGAATTGGATAGTCAGGCGGTGATGGGAATCGGTCGGTGGAAGTCGGAGAGGTTTAGACGGTATATTAGACCGCATTTGCTGTAAGGGCGGGTAGGGGGCACATGGTGGGGCGTTATTTACGGTTAGTTTTGTTCCTTTTTTGTTACAGATCCGCGTGCTGCACTCGTGTGGATAATGGGCCACTCGTATGTTTTTTTTGGGGGGGGGAGGGCAAAGATCAGGCCTAATGGGAGGCAGCTCAGACTGAGTAAGGATGCGGCGGAAATTCGCTGGATAGGAGTGCGGGGCATGGCCTGGTTCCGGGTTTTGCAGGATGTACAGCGCCTAGTCTCTCTAGACAGGACGCCCGACATCCTAGTATTACACGTCGGGGGCAACGATTTGGGGCGTAGACCCTTCAGAGAGCTAGGCAGAGACATACGGTACGATATGCTTCGGTTGTTGCAGATGTACCGGGGCTTGATCTTGGTCTGGTCCGAGATGGTCCCTCGTAAGGTTTGGCGGAATGTGCGTTCGGTGCAAGGGATAGATAAAGCAAGGATCAAGGTGAATCGTGAGGTGTCTCGCTACGTGGTGCGGAATGGAGGAGTCGCCGTGCGGCATATTGATCGAGAAAGGGGTGGGAAATTTTTGGAGAGGCGACGGGGTCCACCTCAACGAAATTGGGACGGATCTTTGGTTAGAGGGGATACAGGAGGGGATAGAACGCGCACTGGTTCTGTGGGGGGCTACGCAGGCATGAGGTGGTCATGCCATGCTGGCTGTGGCAGTTGGAGGGGGGGGTGGAGTTCTCGGAGCCAGTTCGGATGCGGGGCGGGGGGGGGGGGGAGAGCGGAGGGCCGATGGCTGCCTGTCCCCCCTTCCCGCCCCATTGTTGGTTTACAGTGTGTGGTCGGTCTGTCGCCTCCCGGCTCTGTCAGGCCGGAGTCCCTGCGGAGACGAGTAGGCTGGCCTAGGAACGGCTAGCAGGTCTCTGAGTCGGGAGGTGGGCGACTAGGGGCAACCGTGTGTGTGTTGCCTCCCGAGTCGGCGGTCTGGCGACGGGAGGGTGGTAGCGGGAGGGATCTTCGGTCTCCCGAGTCGGATAGTGGGAGAGCGGCGGGAGGCAGTACGGAAGATCCTTTTCCCTGTAGTGAGGCGACAGAGGGGGTTGTAGGCTCCGGGGACTTCCCCCCTTTTGGTGGGTTGTCTATTCTTTAATGTGTTTTTTACCCATTATTAAATTTAAAGTGGCCAAAAATTATCCAAGCTAGAAGTAGTAGCGTATTGTTTGGATGGTTACAAGGAAGTGGGGGGATAGGTCACAGGGGCTCACTCCGTGATACCCGCGTCATGGCTACAAGACCAGCCAAAAATCAATCTAGCATCACGATCAACTGGTAAATATACTCAAAAGTGCCCAGAGAAACTGATTAGTATCCTTGAACGTATATCACCCTGTAGGCGCCGTGTAGCTGCAGCGACCCGGGGAGTGATAAAAAGTTTCTGCGGAGTGGCCCTTTAATAATTGTCCACCCTGGTAACACTGAGATGTGCGAGCCGTCACATGATGCACTACAAGTGAGAACGCCATCCGATCTATGCAAGGAAGCGAGAGCCGTTACTTGGGCAGTAATTCTAATGAGTGATGATGATTTGGGCCAATCTCGTTATGTAGCTGCAGCTCTCTGAGAGATGCCGCTGTAATCTGCTCACTGATTCCCCAACCGATCATTGGGTCTTCTAGCAGATTTGTCCTCAGCACATTATTATAAATTCTGCATAAAGTGGGTGAGTGACATCCCTGCTTCTCAGGTACGCAGTAGAGTTCTGGTATCCCCTATTCAGGCCCTGCTTCTGGTGCACGTTTGTTACAAGACTGCGCAGAGATGACCGGTAATAAGGCAAAGGGATAGTGGCGTAGTTTCTTAGCTTTTTATTTCTGTCTGCCTACCCTTTTTAGTTAAATACGAGGGGCTACTGATAAGTCTTTGGCTTAACCCAGAAAGAAACGAGATAGGAAGATGAAACTTTACATTTATTCCACATACTCTCCACTGATGTCAACACACTTCTTACATCGGTATTCCAATTTCTGTAAGTCTTGCAAAAAGAAGGATTTCGGTTGTGCCTCAAACCAGTCATCCGTAGCAGCCATGGCATCAGAAATGGTGTGAAATTTGGTACCCTTGAGGTGTTTCTTCAGGTTTGGAAACAGATGATAGTTGGAGGGAGCTAGATCTGGTGAATAGGGTGGGTGGTCCACCAGCTGGAAGCCTAGCTCCACCAGTTTTGCCGTGGCCGCTTGTGTAGTGTGAGCGGAGGTGTTGTCTTGCAGGAACAAGATTCCTTTGGACAGCTTGCCACGCCTTTTGGCCTTCAGAGCTGCCTTCAATTGGTCCAAAAGTTCAATGTAATACCTTGCATTGATGGTGGAACCATTTTGAAGGTAGTTCACTAGCAGCACGCCCTCCTTATCCCAGAACACAGACGCCATCAACTTCTTTGGGCGAGGAGAACAACTGTGCCTCCACTCTTTTGACTGCTTCTTGGTTTCAAGGTCATACAAATAAATCCAGGTCTCATCCATAGTGACCAGTCGATCCAGGAAGTTCCTATCAGTCCGGAAACACTGACAAATGGACCAGGAAGTTTTCACTCACATGCTTTTCTGATCTGTTGTCAAACATTTGGGGACCCGCTTTGCAGATAGCTTCTTCATGTTCAAATGTTCAAGGATAATGAAACAAACACGTTCACGAGAAACCCCCATGATGTCTGCTATTCCTTTAGCTGAAATTGGCTGATTCTCCAGTATGAGGTTGTGCACAGCATCAACGATCTCTGGAACAACAAGCTCTCTCGGTCATCCAGGACGTTCCTCCTCATTGGTGCTGAAGTGGCCCGTTTTAAATTTGACAACCCAGTTCTTAACTGTAGAATATGAAGGGCATTGATCCCCCAATGTCTGCAACATATCCCCATGAATATCCTGCGTAGACTTTCTTTGTAGAAACAAGAATTGTATCACTCCTCTGCTCTCATTTGCCGTGAATATCGCCTGAGACTCCGCCATTCTGTTTTCCTGCGTGCCTAGATCACTGTTGCCATGAACTACAAACGCAAAATTTTGAAAACATATATTAGACACATAAGGCTTTCATGTGATGTAACATTCGTTACCATGGAAACAAAAATAGAACACAAAGCCAAAGACTCATATTATATATTTAGTCCCTTTCACATGGGTGTATTTGCTCGCACAAAATTTGCATATGCAGTACATAGAGAATGGCATATTTTCCTGCACGCATTTTTCCTCTACATTTCAGGGGCGTGCAAAAAAATTGCAGCTTGCTCTATTTTCTGGTGCATTTGTTCACCAAAGGTCCCCATAGAAGTCAATAGGGATGCACAAATGCGCTAGGGGATGCGTGAAACACTGCATAGTTGCGTAGCGAAACGAACAAATCTGGAACTCATTAGACTATTTGGCCATTTCAATCAGTTTGCTGCATGCAAATGAACATGCGTGGCAGGTGGAAAAATTACAGTAAAATATACTGATGCGCTGATCCCACAAATATGCAGAACTCGGACACGCGCAAATATGCATATGTTTGTGTGAAGGGGGCCTGCTAATCCAGAACATCTGATAAACTGGCATCTGCCCGACCCTGGCCATAGCAGATTAATGGAACTGCACTACACATCATTTGCATGTTTTTTGTGGGACTTGTAGACGAAAGCTGTATGAAGAATTGCAATACGGTCAAACTGATTTCTTATTTATTTGCAGTACAGGTCAGATTGGGGGGGGGGGTATGTCTTTCATTTTTGTTTATTTCAGCATGAACAACGTGACTTCATGAGTCTTCATGATCTAATAAACTTTTGGATGACTTTCCAGAATAAACTGACATGTGTAAAATCATATGTAAGGCTGAAAAAATACATCTATCCATCCAGTTTAGCCTATTACCCTCCTCCACCAATGTCGACCCCCCTCCCCAATGTGTACAAATGTGTACATGAGGAATAACAGCATTTATTGCTAATATGATTTGTTTTCATTTCTAATTGTCAGTTTCCTCTAAGCTGGTGGGTGGAGACAAGCTGCTATTATGTCATATATGCACTACACATGGAGAAAACAGCAGATTCTATTTCTTAACTGTTTGTAGCACACACACAATAATATGAAAGACATTTTACAGCAGTACTAAGCAGTGTAGCTGTGAATCTACAACTGGGGTGAGCTAGAACTCTTACTAGATGCTGCAGTTGAATGTATGTGTGTGTCTCCATGCCTTAGTTTTCCTCCAGCAGCCTACTTCTCCCACTCTCCCCTCCATACACTTTTATGGGCTGAGACTATAACCTGATCTGTTTTTATATAAATTTGGGGGAGATTTGTCATACTTTTTTTAATGTCAAAAAACTCACAAAAATCACAAAATTTGACGCAAGCCATGCTTGTGCAAAAATTTTACAACTTTTTGATAGCTACAGCTACAACTCTATACCGCTTTCTCGCAAAAGGAGTGTATCTTGTAGGGGAAAAGCAGCAAGGCCGCCCTGGACCACTACCCCCTCGTCTGTAGCAGTATCAGTGCCCTTGTCTGAGCACCAGCGCTGTAAGCGCCAAATGTATCTCAATCCGCATAATCCGTCCCTCTTGCTCAGTAGCACATTAACCCCTTAACAAACACCCATACGTCTTTTGACGGCAGCTGTTATGGGGCTTTAATCTGCAGCTCTGTCTATTGACGGCAGCTGCAAGAGAAGCCCAGCGCGGGTCAGATGACAGCCAAGCACTTGCTCTAGAATCTGGTCCAGAAAAACGGCAGATCCTCTGTGTTTAACCCTTTACACGCCACAGCCAATTAGTCCTGTGCAAGTTAAACACTGACAGGGGGGCTCCCTCTGTCGACCAACGGACTCCTGCAATATGACTGCAGGGTCCCAATGGGTTGTTACAGCACCTGGAGGCTTGTATATAGCCTCCGGGTCTGCCAGCTACGGTGGGCTATGAGGCTTAGCCTCTGGCTGACTTCTTAGGCTTTCTAATGCACTACTATACTGATGTATTTGGACAAAAAAAAAATTAAAGTATTAAAAAAAAAGTACAAAAAATTATAAAACAAAAATGTTTCCCCTTTACTATGTATAAAAATACAAAAAAAAGCTTCTCATATGTGGGACTGTAGTATTTGTAAAGACCCAGAAAAAAAGTTAGTATGTTATTTAATCGGTACAGTGCACGGAATTAAGAAAAAAATACATGGCAAAAATAGCTAATTTTGCCTATCTTGTCACTAAACAGATTAGAAAGTGATCAGAATGTCACATGGATCAACAAATGGTACCATTAAAAAGTACGACTCATTCCAAAAAAAACCCTTTCACTATACAATTGGCAAAAGAAGAATCTCAGGGGTCTTTGAATGCAGCGATAAACAAAAAATACAATTTTTTTTTAATGTTGGGGGAAAAAGTTGCAAGGAAAAAAAAACCATATCAATTTGGTATTCGTGTAATCGTACCGCATGCAAAATTAATTTAACATAATTCTACTTCACGGTGAATGTTGTAAAAATGAAACCCAAAAAACTAAAGGGGAGATTTCATTTTTTTCGTCAATCCCTCTTTAAAAAAATGAATACAAGTTATACAGTACATTATATGTATTGAAAAACGATGCCATTAAAACTCACAACTTGTCCTGCAAAACACAAGGCCTCATATGGCTATGTCGACGGAAAAATGTAAAAGTTATGGCTCCTGGAATGTGAAGATGAAGCCTTCAGAAGGCTTCGAGCTGCCGTGACAATGGAACCATCACCTCACGATCTCATCACAAGGGGGCTGTTCAGGAGCCCTAAACTCTGATAGAAGCATTTAAAGAGTTAACAGCTGTGATCAGCAGCAGCGATAATTGTGGTTGTTGCCAGCAGGTGTCAGCTGTGAGAAACAAGCTGGCACCCGCTGTGTATGTAGTACGATCGATTCCTGATCCCGCTCCATACAAACTCCAATGCTGGAGGACACACATGGATGCCCCAAAGTGTAAAGGAATTAAAGGGCCACTTCACTGAAAACACATTTTTCCATCCCTGCCCCCCTCACCTGATTGCTTGTCACATTTCAGAAGTCTCTTCTGTGTATTGCAGTCTGATGCTTATCAGGCACCATCTTGAGAGTGACATTTTTTACTTACGCTTTAAAATCAGTCCCATGATGCATCAGCACAGCATAAAGCTAGGGAATCTACTTTTTCTGCCTGTTGGGGAAAGTTTCATTACCTCTTATAGTCTTCTAAATAAGCCAAAGCCCATAAGTATACAAAAAACTTTTGAACATAATTTTCTCTGGATCAGCACCATTCCAGTAATACCAGGTTTATACTGTGGCTTTTAATTTTACTTTTTGTTTTGCTACTTTTTTTTTTAGTTTTATGTATTTTTGCACATTCAAAGACACTTAACACTTTTTCCTATTAGACTGCCTGTCCACGGGCGTTGCGGTATCCCGCGGCGGATCTCCGCCACCCGGGAGCAGGAGTCTGCAGACGAATCTTCGCGGTCAGCCTATCTGGCAGGCTGACCGTGAAGAATCGCGGCAATTCGCAGCATGCTGTGACTTGCCGGCCACAAGCGGGGAATCGCTATGATTAGAGATGAGCGAGTACCAAAATGCTCGAGTGCTCGTTAATCGAATCAAGCTTTTCATAATATTCAAGAGCACTATTCGAGTAACGAACCCCATTGAAGTCACTGGGGGACTCGAGAATTTTTGGATTGGACCCGCTGAGTGCCGAGCCTTTTTTTTTTTTCTCTCCCTCTTCTTCTCCCTCTCCCTCCCTCCCTCCCTTCCTCCCTCTCTCTCCCTCTCTCTCTCTCTCTCTCCCAGCAAGCTACATACTGCTGTGGAGGGGCGCACGCTGGCACGTCACAGCAGGAAGTGGTAATGCAGGGAGGGGTCGAACTCGGCATACTACTCGCTTGAGTACCGAACACCATCGAGTATGCTAATACTCGAATGAGCATCAATCACGGATGAGCATGTTCGATCAACTCTAGCTATGATTGTCCGCTCATGGACAGGGGGGCCGCACTTTGCATAGCAACGCTATGGAAAGCGTTCCCCACGGCCGGATTATCGCTGCAATGAAAATACGCCCGTGGACAGGCAGCCTAAATGGTGCTATGAATTATTTTTTTCTTTTTTTGTTTTGTTTTTTCAATTTTAATGTTACTTTGTAGTATTGTACTGTATTATATTGGCCTATGAGACCCTGCCTCCAGCAGACTCAGAG
Organism: Eleutherodactylus coqui; assembly: GCF_035609145.1. Lineage (NCBI taxonomy): Eukaryota > Metazoa > Chordata > Amphibia > Anura > Eleutherodactylidae > Eleutherodactylus > Eleutherodactylus coqui. The sequence goes on along the minus strand of NC_089837.1, from coordinate 380,555,189 downwards.
GCAATCTTCAAGCCTCTGGAGAACCCGAAGCTCAATGTTTATGGCCCTCACTCAGCATTTAAACCCCCTCTTGCCCCCTGTTTTAGTATTATTGGCATAGTGGTTATGCTGTAACATGATAGTCACCTCTGACCACTAACAGTAGTTTAAAAGTGGTTTTAGGAGAAAGAGATGTGCCTGGTTCAGTAGTGCTGGCCCCTTCACTTTTTGCCTGGTTTCACTACTGGGGCACATGGTACAGATGACATGATGTTGGTGATGTCAAGAACTAAACCAACTTCCTTCTTTGTCTCTACCTTGAGACAGTCGGTCAGTGCACATTCTGAGCTGCTGTCACTGGCAAACAAACGGTCTGTACTATGTGATCGTGTCGGAACTGTGCCTGAATTGGAGATGCCAGTGCCACTGGGCCTAAACTGGACGAGGTAAGTTTTACCCTCGTTGGATAAGCCTTTCATGACTCAGTTACCAGTAGGTGTGTGTCAGTCATTTTTGTTGCACAATGTCACTGCTCACCTGCTCCTAGGCTTGCAGTCGGAAATGCTGTCTGTCAAGTGGTGCTCGGCAACCTAGGTCTCTGTAGTGTTTGCACGCACTCCCGCTATTTTCTTAAAGGGCCTATGTAGGATGCTTAAGCAATTCGGCTCATTAGCCATTGTGACAAATCCCCAGTTAACATGCATTCCTGGTTCTGACCCTTGCCTTTTTTTGACCATCCTAACTTATGTGTTCCCCGACCTCTGCTCTGTATTTTGGACTCTGCTATTGTCTGACCTGACATTTTGGCTTAGACTTCTTTTACACACCTGTGCTACCTGCCCTGTGTATAGCTTGCTTCCTCACTATGACTCTATTCAATCCTACAGGTACCGTCCCACATAACCGGGACTATCTGTGTGTGGTTTGGGGACCATGCAGCAAAGCCGATATCCCTATTGGAGGAGTTAAGCATGAAAACTGGGGTTGCACAGGTGCTCGACCTCAGAAAACCCAAAGTCAAACCGGTGTGTGGCAAGCTGGATCCACATCATCTGCCTGCCAGTTAGCACTGGGAGTTTGTGTATAGAGAGGAATCATGAGTACATTGGATCCAAGGATGCATGCATATACTGGTGTTGTATATAATGACTTCAGGGTTGTCTAGTAAATGCACAGTAATATATATGAATATACATGGAATGTAGTGTAGAGTGAAGTTGCAAGATGTTAGTTAATTGTTATGATGGGAGGGCAGTGACCAGGCAGAAGCGTCACAAGTTTTTTGCATGACACAATAAAACTTTCTAATATTGTAAATTGTCGACAACCACAACGCCCGCTCAATGCAGAACAACAGAACCTAATGCCCACAAGATCATTAGGCTAGGGCTGTAAGAGGGTCATTGCCATTTCTCCTGGTTAGCTACCCTCCATTACTCCCATGGCTTCCTGTGCCCCAGGGATGCACTATCATTACTCTTTTGGAGTAATGATCACCATGCCCTCCTTTCTGAGCCTGCGTCTCCCACCACACCAATCTGCTGCTGGTCTGCTGTGCCATCTCTCACAAGTCGAGACATCTCAGCTGACATCACCTGCTGTTTTCAACGGACATGGCACTCCTTTGCTCCCATGCACTGGTGCTCTACATGCTGGGCCGCCCAATCATCAGCGGCTATTCTCATGACCCTGGACCTATGGTGTGGTCTCCAGTTGCAGTGATTTCTTCTCTCTTCCTGGGTTCCATGGTCCCTGCTGCTCTCACTAACAACTTAGTAAAATAATATGTGAGGCTGATAAAATACTTGTCTGTCCAGTTCAGCTTATTATCCTGCATTGTTGATCCAGAGGAAGGCAAAAAGTTCCATGAGCTAGAAGCCAATTTTCCTCCTATTAAGAAAAACTTCCTTCCCCACTTTAATCTGGCAGTTGGAATAATCCCTGGGTCAGTGACCCTTCTGAAGTAATTGGTGACTATAACCTGATGCGCCCGTGAGACCGAGCCCTTACTGCAGGAAGAAGACGGCCGTACCTCAAGATGGACGACTCCCCGCAGCGCTGAAGAAAAAACACATCACTGGCAATGAAGCCGATGCGCCCGTGTGACTAAGCCCTCAGTAGATTAGCCATTCCCATGTGCTCGGGTAGAGAGCTACATAGTCTCACTACTCTTACGGTAAAGAACCCCCTTCTATGTTGGTGTACAATCCTTCTTTCCTCTAGATGTAGAGGATGGCCCCTTGGTACACTTACAGTCCTGGATATAAATAGATGATGTTAGAGATCTCTGTATTGTCCTCTGATATATTTATACATAGTTATTAGGTCGCCCCTCAGCCGTCTTTTTTTTAAACAAAATAATCCCAATTTTGATAACCTCTCTGGGTATTGTAGTCCACCCATTCCATTTATTACTTTGGTTTGCCCGCCTTTGAACCTGCTCAAGCTCTGATATGTCCTTCTTGCGTACCAGTGCCGAAAACTGTACACAATATGTGTCGTCTGACCATTAACCAGTCTTAGGAGAAGAAGGCAGAGGACTATTAAGGTTTGTTTTTTTTTTTAATTGGAAAATATGGAGAAAGTTTTGGCAAGGGGAAACTTTTTTCCCCACTGGATTAGGAAGGTGGGGAGAGATTTGGTGCTCGGTGTTATCATGCAATCGTCATCGCTGTCACTTATCAGCACTGAAGATCGGCACGGATTAGGCATCAACCGCTTCTGTATCAGAAGTCCTGTGAACACATAACAATAGAGAGAAGTGAGCAATGTACTATGTTCAATACCAGAATTCTGGGTTGTATCTATAAAACTTGGCAAATTACTCCTTACTTTTGCAAATTGATGTTTCCTTGCTTGTAGAATCATCATCAGAAATCGCAATAAGATTGTTGAAACATCACAAGTTTTATTAACTGGATTAAATCATTGATATCAGTAGATGAGAGAAGGTGAAATAATCCAGAGCCCGGGAACCAGCCGGATCTTATATGATAATAGACGCTGATGGATCTGAGCTCAGCGCCTGTAGATGTCATTGCTGGATGATGGTTTAGGTGGATTTGTAGCTGAAAAAAAAAGGCAAAAATGGATGTATTAGATAAATAATAGCAGTAATCAAAAGAAAGCAAATAGTAAAAGACATCTTATCTACCAGGAGAATTGGGACCTGACTTCAGATGTCAGTGATTCGGGGAGCAAAACCACTAAACCCGGATTATGCTGCTATTGTCTTAAATCCAGATATTGTAAAGGCAGACAGGAGCGTAATAGAGACCTTATTATATAGGAGATCAGTACCTGGTTCGCTGGGTCTTATCTTAGCTAGGAAACCTCCTTCCTGCTCTTGATCTGGAGGTTTTGGTTTCTTATTTGGATGAGACTAGAAGAAAGAAACAAGATAAGAAACTGAACTGTAAAATGTTTTCCAAGCAGCCCAATAAATATATTCTAAAGATAAATACTTAGTAACCAGTAATAAACACCTATTAGCCACTCATAGGCAAAATGAAATGTTTTAATTTCACTTTCTGTGTGAGAGAAGCTATAAGAGTTACTTAGCACTACCCCAGTCATATGTATCAGGTTGGGTGGGAGAAAAACCTGATACATATGAGACATGAGATATTAACATGTGGATGAGGAAGTTTACATACCGAACCATTAAATATTATTCTCATTATCAAATTAATGTAATTTTTGCAATTGTCCTTCATACCTTCTATATTAGTTCCACTTGGTCATCAAGATCTCTGCTTGCTGTCATACAGGATCTTCCAAAAAAAGACAAAACGCGTCCTTGATGGTATTCTATAAAGAGTGATAATTAGAATGAATTATAAATGACATATAACATATCTATTTTGCATATTTAGGCTGCCTGCAGGTGGTGGGTCGGATCCGGCTGCGAGGATTCTTGCCGCGGGACCCGACCCGAGCGCCTGCAGAGAGCGGCGCGTACTCGCCCTCGGCTCCGGCTGTTTGATGTGCCGGCTTGCCGGGCAGCCGGCGCATGCGCAGAGCAGAGCCGGCGGCCGGGCAGTGATGTTAATAGAGCATGCCGCAATTTGTTTGCCGTGCGAGATTTCGCTCAGCCAAATCGCGGCCATCTACATAGGATTGCGTTTGTTAACGCAATCCTATGGCAGCTTTTAGCGGGGATATTCCGCAAGAAATCCCGCCGCGAAATTTCCGCTCATGTGCAGGCGCCCTTACTAGATGAATACATTGAATGGGATTATTTTAAGATAAACAATGATATTTAAGACAGAATAAACTAAGAAAATGATCCTAAAGCTTCCAGTGCTGGTCAGTGCCGGGCCAGGAGAGACAGCCTGTGATTATCCAGGTAACCACATGTCATTGGAAACCTCTCCTGTAAACCTCCTTTGTGTATGATGTTACTCTACAATTTAATTATGAATAGCATATATACTTACATTTGGTAGGGCGCTTGCGTTTTATGGAACAGCCAGCAGTGAGTCTCATCCTGGTTTTTGGCTGGTTTGTTCCAGATACTGATCTTCTAGTTGGACCGCAGTTCTCTCTGGAATATTTAATTGGTCAAGTAATCGTGATACTCCTGCACTGGTGGTAGCTCCGGATGGATACGGGAGAATCTTTCTGCATAGAATATCCACAGGTGTTCATGGTTATCCTCTAGGATTCCATCAAGGAGCCAGCAGGCTGCATGACACATTTCATGTGCTAAAGTGTCTCTCAAACGGTCTAAAGATAAAAGTATACACAGTAATAAGAACACAATGTATCACAAGTATCATTAATGTAAACTCCAAAGCAGCTCCCTAATGGGTAGAGCGATTGTGGAACTTACCAGCAGAGTTACAGATGTTCTCATTTAGCTCAATCACAGAATAACAGATCCCTTTGTCATTTACACTATAACATGCTCCTGCTTCTGCCGTCATACTTTCAATCCAGGTCCCAAGTACGGAATTTGAAAGCTAAAGAAGCAGGTGAAAAAAAAAAACATTAAACCTTCATTTCCATCACCACAGAGCTAAATGCAATCACATGACCCCAGAGAGCCCAAATACCTATGTTGTGACTTGTTTCCTATCTGTTATTTCCAGCCATTCAAAACTGAAGCTACATGATCACTTAATAGTTTTAATTCCAGTGGTGATTAAAGTTAATTTTAAAAACCTTTTTCATCCCCAAATCAAGACCATACAGTTAAAACTTAACAATCTCATTAAGGGGCCTAGCTATAGGGTGCAGAGGAGGTAGCAGGCCCAACCTGGCCCTGGTGCCTAAGAGGGCAGAACACCATTCTGCCACATCAGACGACACCAGGGTTATAACTGGCACATGCTAGGTGAGAGACTCTAATACAGATTTTGCATTAGGGCTCCTGAGCTCCAAGTTCTACATCCGACCACACTTGAAGTTGATTTGGAGTCACCAATTGCTGCTAGGGATAAATCCATAAATCTCACAAATTATGACTAGAGTTAAAAATAAGACGATGGACAGCAAGATGTGTAATCCATAGACTAAATACAGTATAATGTACCTTGTTCTCAAACACAGTTTGATTGTAAAGATTGAATAGTCGCTGTGCTAGCTCCTGTTTGGTCCCCTGGAAGTTTGTGACATATGGGGATGTCGCTGCGGTAATTTCATGAAGAAAGCAGTCCTTGATGTTACAAGTAGGTCTGCTGGAAAGAATAAGAAATCATGTATCAATCAGTCCTTGTTCATTTCAAAAATAAATCACAAATAAGGGACAATTAGATTAAGAGGTGGACCTGCCGTAGGGGTAATATCGGAAAGAGGTAGAGCTGCTCTAGGGGCAATATCAGTAAAAGGTGGACCTACCATAGGGGCATGAAGCAGCAGAAATAGGTACGGACAGGTGGAGGCAGGAAAGTGTACCTTCCTCAAAACTAATTGCAGGAACATGAAACTTCAAATAACTTACCTTTCTTCTGAGGTGGGTTCATCTCCATGTTCAAATACTTCATTATCTGCATAGAAATATAAAGTAGTGAAAATCTCCCATTATGATACAATTAGTCCAGAAAGGTTTATATTAACGAAATGCGAGATTTCCGTTGGGAGAACCGCCGCGGTGTAGAAAAGGAAAACTCCTTTAATTTAAGTAATATCTATGGAGCATGTGCTACATTGTTGCACAGTTTATGACAAAAAAACAGGGACAAGCTTTACATAAATCTCTCTGCATATTGTGATTGAATTATTAAATACTCCACAAATACAGCGGCACCACAATAGATGACCCCACCAGGGGGGAGCAGCAGAACTTCACACTATGTTGCACGCTCTGTGTAAAGATCCGGACAGCAGGATCCAAAAATATCAGTCCATATATTGTATGACAGAGCAGCAGTATCAGGGGGGTTAGTTATGCATATACTCACAAGAGGATCATAGGACCAGAAGTGCTTTAATTAAAAAAATGCGTTCCACAGCACTGCAACATTTCGACCGTTCTCTGGTCTTCTGATTGAACTATTACATACATAAGGACTAACTACTTCTAGATTTTTCATGCAATGTATCGGCTTCTCTAAATGTAGTATTAGCAAAAATGTAGTATCATTGCAAAAAATAAAGGATAATGCAAATCTAAAAAAAACCTTTCCCTGTATTTGTAATAAAAAATATCAAAATAAAAACGCCTAAAAACATATTTGGTATTGCAGCATCAATAACAGTCTGATTCATCAAAGTAATGCATTATTCATCCCGAACGGGGAATGTTATAAAAAATTTAAAAAAATTACACAACACCAGAATTACATTTTTTGGTCACTCTGTCTCTAAGAGAAGATGAAATAAAAAGCGATCAAAAAGTTATATGCACTTCAAAATGGTACCAGTCCATCTCGCAAAAAAGAGCCCTCATACAGTTATATCAATGGAAAACTATAAAAGTTATGGCAATGAGAATGTGGCAAAAGTAGTATAGCAAAAAACCCCAAAACTATATAGATTTCTTATCGTCAAAATCATACTGACACAAAGAATAAAGTTATCGTGATTTTTGCTGCAAAACAAGACCCATCTGAAAAATGGTGGAATTGCATTTTTTATTGCATTTCACACTTTTTAGAATTTTTAAAAACGTTTTGCGGTTTATTATGTGGTACATTAAATGGTAGAATTGAAAAATACAACAACGTATCCTGCAAAAAACAACTACTACTTCAATGGGAAAATAAGAGTTATGATGTTTTGAAAGTGGGGAAGAAAAAAACAAAATGAACCTGGATAAGACTAAAGAGAAGTGACGGCTCACCTGATGGAAATCTTCATCCCCGCTACTGTCGTCTGCGTCAGACCATACAAGATATCTTGGACGCTTTGTCGCCATCTCTGTAGACATATAAGAGCGCGATCCTCTCTATAGAACTCCTTCAACAACCCTCAATGGAATTATCCGTTACATGGCATTTTGAGCTTCCCGATCTATTGTGACATCAAACTAGTGACATCACAAGTTGTGTGACAGTTACGTTTTGTGACATCATTAGTCATGTAACATTGATATTGTAATGTCATTGGTCAAATGGTGAGCAATGTATACTACCAATACAAGCTACTATTGTGCTTTAGCACTATTCTTGTAATTAATAGACATCACACCATTAGAGATGAGCGAGCGTACTCGGAAAAGCACTACTCGCTCCAGTAATTTGCTTTATCCGAGTATCGCTGTGCTCGTCCCTGAAGATTCGGGTGCCGGCACGGAGTGGGGAGCTGCAGGGGAGAGCCGGGAGAAACGGAGGGGAGATCTTTCTCTCCCTCTCTCCCGCCCGCTCTCCCCTGCTCCCCGCTGTGACTCACCTGTCAGCCGCAGCGGCACCCAAATCTTCAGGGACGAGCACAGCGATACTCGGATAAAGCAAATTACTGGAGCGAGTAGTGCTTTTCCGAGTACGCTCGCTCATCTCTACACACCATCTATTATATGTATATACATATAGATTACAATCTTTTGTAGATTTTGTCTTGTTTCCTTATATTTATATATTTATAGTGATTTATTCCATTGTTTTAATTTTAAGCTTATTTGAATAAATTAATGTTTTATATGTATTTTATTTTTAACAAATATTCCAGTTTTTATTGTACTGAGGCATTAGTTTCCAATGCATTCATTCACACTGGCAAATATACGGCCCGTAAAAACGTCTCACTGTAAAAAGTGGAACATACATGACCGAAATACGCGCCGACGAGTATACGGTTGGTAAAAAGATAGTTCTGGTTCTATCTTTTGACTGGTATACAGCAACGTCTCCCATAAGCTCCTATGGGAGTTGAAGAAAAAAAGGCAGGGGGGGGCATTTTAGCAGCGTCCAATGCTGCGAAAAGCTTACAAGTGCCTCTATTTGGGCAATTGAAGGCAATCCGAGGATTTATAAGGAGCGAGGGTTTTCTGAGGTGCAACGTTTTTTTTCGCTTAAAACGTCGCACCCAGTTGTGTGACTGATCAGAAAAACGCTAATTATCTCTGGCTATGATCGCAGAAAAATGTCCATTCATGCGAATATACGGCAAGAACAAGAGAATGTAAAAATGCATACGCTTGTGTGAAAGGGCTCTCACTGTGAATGGAAGCTAATGGCTGGAACGATCTTGACTTAGGTTGGACCATTCTCACAATGGATTCACAAAAGAAGGAAGCTAAACTCATCTGCTTTAGGCCTCTTTCCCACCAGCGTAGGCGTTTTTATGTTCACCGACCAGCTCCGTAAAAACACGTGGAAAGGGCGCACAAACCTAACATTTGTGCGCCCGTTAAGATGGCACAGGCCCGACACATATCCGGTTGCCTCCCCTTCCATCCCGCTTGCCGGCTCACCTCCTCTCTCCTTTCCTCTGCCTGTTTCCAATGGAAGTGGGCGGGATGGGGCGGAGCTAAGCAACCATCCTTTTCCGCTCCTTGTCTGCAGCCAGCAATAGGAGGGGGCAGAGCGTAGCTCTGCATTTGCCTTTTTTGTGAAAAAAATTTTTTTAAATCTCACATATTTGGTACCATATCTTTAATTACCTGTACACTAAATTAAACATACTATTTACCCTGCAAGGCAAAAAAAAGAAATCAAAACCCTAAAAAACAGTTAAAATGCTTATATTGTTCTTTTTGCCTTCCAAAAACGCAATAAAAGTGATCAAAAAAGCCGTGTGTATCCCTAATTGGTACAAATAAAAACTAAAGCTCATCTCGGAAAAAACAAGCTCTCACGGAGCATCAAAGTTATTTAACCCCTTAACGACGGCCCCATCGGGAAACTACGTCCTCAGAAAGTGGGCTTCAATCCTAGAAGACGTAGTTTTATGCATCCTCTTTGGATTGATGCCCACTTGCCTGTGGACGTGACAGCTCCATGCTGTCGGTGCCCACAGGTAGCCGACAGCATGGAGCTGTCATCCCAGGATGCGGGCAGTCCCCCCCGGCATTGCGATCGGCGCTATCCAATGGATAGCGGCGATCGCAAAAAAGTTTTAAAAGTTTTTAAAAAGTGTCCGTTTCACCTCCCCTCATGGATCGGATCCATGAGGGGAGGTGACAATACTCACCCCTGGTCCTCAGCGGTGTCCCGAAGTCCCCCTCTGCGCATGCGCACCCGATGATTGACATCGGGCGCATGCACAGAAGGGGCTCGAGCCCCGGAAAAAATTCCTCTGCTACTGGCTGCCATGTGTAGCCAGGAGCAGAGGGATGTCACTGCAGAGATGATCACTGTTATCCAATGGATGACAGTGATCATGTAAAGTAAAAAAAAAAGTGTAAAAAAGTTTAAAAAAGTGTAAAAAGTAAAAGAAAAAAGTTTAAAAAAGTTAAAAAAAAGTTACAAAATCTTACGTCTCATCACCCCCCACGGATCATATCCGTGAGGGAGGATGAAATGACGTACCTAAGGCCCGCGGATTTATCCGCGGACCTTACCCCAGGTCCTGCGCACGTCGCCAAAGTGGCGGACGCATGCGCAAAAGCTGCGGATTGCCAGCGTAATTTAAAATCTCCCTGCTCCTGGCTACAAAATTTAGCCGAGAGCCTGGAGATTTCACGGGGGGCCGCGGTGAGCGGTTTCTGGTCACGTGTTCGCCGTTATCCAATGGATAATGGCGATCACGTAAAAGTTAAAAAAAAGTTGAAGGTTTATCTCCCCTCACTGATGCGATCGGTGAGAGGAGATGAAACTTTTTACCGGAGGCCTCCGTATTTGCACCCTGACGCGATCCTCATCCGTGAACTTTCCCGGATTCTGCACATGCGACCGCCGGCAAAATACCGGACACATGTGCAGGGGTCGGAGAGCACAGGAAATTTAAAATCTCCTTGCTCCCAGCGACCAACGGTCGCCGAGAGCCTGGAGCAGTGACGGGTGGCCTCGTTGAGCGGTCCCCGGTCACGTGATAAAAAGGTAGCGATCTACCTTAGGTCGGTCTCACATGACCGGAAAGAATTACGGATTCTGCATGCATCTGATCCACGGTATTATGCAGATCAATTGCATTGGATTACACAATTCCGCTCACATTAGTGGGTTGGAATTGTGTAATCCACTCGCAGAAAAGAGAACGCAGCATGTTCTATTTTACTGTGGATATCCGCAACATAGAGCCCATTGTGCTCCGTGGTCGCGGATATACCCGCTGCCCATATGCAACTCACCTGTGTGAGTAGGCAGTTATGCGCAGTACATTACGCGGCCGTGCGCAGGGTCACGGCCGGCTCACAGCTGGGATCTGCTGCGGGCCTCCGCAAGCGGATTCCACCTACGGCCGTGTGAGCCCGGTGTTATTTAGACCGCTACCTGTAATACGTAATTTACAAGAAGCCCCGGGAACGCTCGCCTTCCTGCAGTTCCAGGAGCAGCTTGTTGAGCCTCTTCTGTGCGAGACCGCCGCACCTAAACAAGATTACGGAGACTCACAGAGCGCCATTTTTTACACCCCATACCCGCTATTGAGGTCACGAAATACCCTCAAAAAGCATGAGAGGAGGGGGGATACCCGGTTTTATTGCCCCATGGGCCCATCCCAACCAGCCTCCGTAGTTACCCCTGTCTTCGGAAATACTACACAGTTCACATTATTACTTTTATCTAAGATTTGGGGAACGCCAAAAAGGGCGCGGAGGGAGGGGGATATTTTTAGGGAGTCAGTTTTTATTCCGTACAAATGAGCAATGGGGTCTGGAATGTATTCAGTTGTGCCCAGAAATCCAACAGGTGTTCCCTCCATTATAGGCCTAACCATGTGTCCTATAAGTGGATTAGGGCCACAGCGGGAATATTTTTGAACACGGGACAAACGGAGGGATCCATTTTGGGGTGAACGTCTATGTACACTGTACAGAAAAAATGTTTTTAAATTGACAATATTGCCAAAAAAATGAAAATGGTTATTTTTTCCTTCTGCTTTGCTTAGATTCACTCAAATACTGTGGGGTCAAAATACGCAGTACACCCCTAGATGAATTCGTTAAGGGGTCTGGTTATTAAAATGGGGTAATTTGTGGGGGTTCTTTATCGCTTTAGACGCTCAATGGCTCTATAAGTGGGCAATGGGGCCTGGAATTTATTCCGTTATACCCTGAAATCCAACGGCTGCTCCTTCTATTAGAGGCCTAGCCATGTGTCCTTTGAGTAGATTAGGGCCACAAGGGGTATGGTTCTGAACACGGGACAAACAGGCGTATCCATTTTGGGGTGAAAGTCTTCATTCCTATTTGTGCTGTACAAAAAAAACTGTTTTTAAATTGATACAACTGCCAAATAAATGAAAATTGTAATTTTTTTCCTACTGCTTTGCTTAGATTTATTCAAAAATTGTAGGGCAAAAATACACAGTACACCCCTAGATAAATTCGTTAAGAGGTCTAGTTTTCAAAATGGGATTTTGTTGGGGTTATCTGTCGTTTTGGCTGCTCAAGGGCTCTACAAGTGTGCAGTGGGGCCTAAATCACCTTCATGCTAAATTTCAGTTCTGAAAGCCACCGATTACTCCTTTCATTTTGGGCCCCGTTGTGCATCCAGACAAAAGATTAGGGCAACAATGGGTATGTCTCTGAACATGGGAGAAACAGGGGTATCCATTTTGGGGTGCAAGTCTTCATTTATGTGTGTGCTGTACAAAAAAAGCAGTTTTTAAAATGATTGAATTGGCAAAAAAACGAAAATCACATTTTCCCCCCCCTTTGCTTTGCTTGAATTCATTCAAAAACGGTGGGGTCAAAATGGTCAGTACGCCCCTAGATAAATTCGTTAAGGGGTCTAGTTTTCAAAATGGGGTCACTTGTGGGGGTTCTTTTTGGTTTTGGCTGCTCAAGAGCTCTGCAAAAGTGCTATGGGGCCTAAAACGCCTTCAAGAAAAATTTATATTCTGAAAACCACCGACTACTCCTTTCATTTTGGGCCCCGTTGTGCATCCAGACAAAAGATTAGGGCCACAATGGGTATGTCTCTGAACACGGGACAAACAGCGGTATCTATTTTGGGGCGCAAGGCTTCATTCATGTGTGTGCTGTACAAAAAAAGCAGTTTTTAAAATGACAGAATTGACAAAAATACGAAAATCTCAATTTTTTCCTTTTGCTTTGCTAGAATTTATTCAAAAACTGTGGGGTCAAAATAGGTAGTACACCCCTAGATAGATTCGTTAACGGGTCTAGTTTTCAAAATGGGGAAACTTGTGGGGGTTCTCTATGGTTTTGGCCGCTCAAGAGCTCTACAAAAGTGCTATGGGGTCTAAAACGCCTTCAAGCAAAATTTCAGTTCTGAAAGACACCGACTACTCCTTTCATTTTAGGCCCCGTTGTGCATCCAGACATAAGATTAGGGCCACAATGGGTATGTTTCTGAACACGGGAGAAACGGGGGTATCCATTTTGAGGTGTAAATCCTCATTTTCGTGGGCACTATAGGAAAAAATATATCTTTAAAATTACATATTTGCAAAAATATGAAATTTTAATTTTTCTCCTCTAAATTTAATTAATTCCTGAAAAAAAACGGTGGGGTCAAAATACTCATGACACCTCTCAGTGGATACATTAAGGGGTGTAGTTTTTAAAATGGGGTTATTTAGGGGGGTATCTATTATTCTGACACTCATGAGCCTTTGCAAACTTGGCTTGGTGCAGGAAAACAAAGTGTTCCTCAAAATGCTGAAAAGTAATGTTAAATTTGTACGTCATCTAAATGGTTAAAAAAACCAAAAGTTTTTCAAATATGCATTCAGAATAAAGTAAACAGATGGAAATATATATCTTATCAAAAATTTGTACAGTATGTTTGGACATTAGAGATGAGCGAACGTACTCGTCCGAGCTTGATATTCGTGCGAATATTAGGGTGTTCGGGATGCTCGTTACTCGTAATGAGTACCACGCGGTGTTCTGGTTACTTTCACTTTCCTCTTTGAGACGTTAGCGCGCTTTTCTGGCCAATTGAAAGACAGGGAAGGCATTACAACTTCCCCCTGTGACGTTCAAGCCCTATACCACCCCCCTGCTGTGAGTGGCTGGGGCGATCAGATGTCACCCGAGTATAAAAGTCGTCCCCTCCCGCGGCTCGCCACACATGCCTTGTGAGTTAGCTGAGGGAAAGTACTATCGTGCTGGTGCTGCTGTAGGGAGAGCGTTAGGAGTCAGTGTAGGCTTCAAGAACCCCAAAGGTCCTTCTTAGGGCCACATCTACGTGTGTGCAGGCTGCTGCTAGCAGTGTTTTTTTTTTCTTCTCAAAATCGGCAGTGCAGAGCATTGCACCCGGTATTAGGGACAGAAGTGGTGCTTAGGCAGGGAGAGTGTTAGGAGTGAGTGTAGCCTTCAAGAACCTCAACGGTCCTTTCTAGGGCCAAATTTAACCGTGTGCAGTACTGTCCAGGCTGCTGTTAGCAGTGTTGCATTTTTTTTTCTTTCTAAAAATCGTCTGTGCAGAGCATTGCACCCTCCATTGATACTACAGGGACAGAATTGTGTAGGCAGGGCCACAACACAGTTATTGTTCATTGAATATACGCAGTGGGGCCCTCCCTTTGCAAAAAAGCGAATTCAATTAATTATATTTGGCCTGCCTGTGTCAGTCCTAAGGTCTCCGTGTACGTGTGTGCTGCGTGGAGAACGTACAAAAATCAAACGCAACCAGCTACGGTTTACTGCAGCCTTGCGCCATTGTCTTTCCTGACTGGCAAATACCTGCTCTGCTAGAGTTAATAACTCTGCTACACTATAGTTGTGTGACACTTTTTGAGGGCCACACCACGGATATTAAACTTCTTGTTCATTGAATATACGCAGTGGGGCCCTCCCTTTGCAAAAAAGCGAATTCAATTAATTATATTTGGCCTGCCTGTGTCAGTCCTAAGGTCTCCGTGTACGTGTGTGCTGCGTGGAGAACGTACAAAAATCAAACGCAACCAGCTACGGTTTACTGCAGGCTTGCGCCATTGTCTTTCCTGACTGGCAAATACCTGCTCTGCTAGAGTTAATAACTCTGCTACACTATAGTTGTGTGACACTTTTTGAGGGCCACACCACAGATATTAAACTTCTTGTTCATTGAATATACGCAGTGGGGCCCTCCCTTTGCAAAAAAGCGAATTCAATTAATTATATTTGGCCTGCCTGTGTCAGTCCTAAGGTCTCCGTGTGCGTGTGTGCTGCGTGGAGAACGTACAAAAATCAAACGCAACCAGCTACGGTTTACTGCAGGCTTGCGCCATTGTCTTTCCTGACTGGCAAATACCTGCTCTGCTAGAGTTAATAACTCTGCTACACTATAGTTGTGTGACACTTTTTGAGGGCCACACCACAGATATTAAACTTCTTGTTCATTGAATATACGCAGTGGGGCCCTCCCTTTGCAAAAAAGCGAATTCAATTAATTATATTTGGCCTGCCTGTGTCAGTCCTAAGGTCTCCGTGTGCGTGTGTGCTGCGTGGAGAACGTACAAAAATCAAACGCAACCAGCTACGGTTTACTGCAGGCTTGCGCCATTGTCTTTCCTGACTGGCAAATACCTGCTCTGCTAGAGTTAATAACTCTGCTACACTATAGTTGTGTGATACTTTTTGAGGGCCACACCACAGATATTAAACTTCTTGTTCATTGAATATACGCAGTGGGGCCCTCCCTTTGCAAAAAAGCGAATTCAATTAATTATATTTGGCCTGCCTGTGTCAGTCCTAAGGTCTCCGTGTACGTGTGTGCTGCGTGGAGAACGTACAAAAATCAAACGCAACCAGCTACGGTTTACTGCAGGCTTGCGCCATTGTCTTTCCTGACTGGCAAATACCTGCTCTGCTAGAGTTAATAACTCTGCTACACTATAGTTGTGTGACACTTTTTGAGGGCCACACCACAGATATTAAACTTCTTGTTCATTGAATATACGCAGTGGGGCCCTCCCTTTGCAAAAAAGCAAATTCAATTAATTATATTTGGCCTGCCTGTGTCAGTCCTAAGGTCTCCGTGTACGTGTGTGCTGCGTGGAGAACGTACAAAAATCAAACGCAACCAGCTACGGTTTACTGCAGGCTTGCGCCATTGTCTTTCCTGACTGGCAAATACCTGCTCTGCTAGAGTTAATAACTCTGCTACACTATAGTTGTGTGATACTTTTTGAGGGCCACACCACAGATATTAAACTTCTTGTTCATTGAATATACGCAGTGGGGCCCTCCCTTTGCAAAAAAGCGAATTCAATTAATTATATTTGGCCTGCCTGTGTCAGTCCTAAGGTCTCCGTGTACGTGTGTGCTGCGTGGAGAATGTACAAAAATCAAACGCAACCAGCTACGGTTTACTGCAGGCTTGCGCCATTGTCTTTCCTGACTGGCAAATACCTGCTCTGCTAGAGTTAATAACTCTGCTACACTATAGTTGTGTGACACTTTTTGAGGGTCACACCACAGATATTAAACTTCTTGTTCATTGAATATACGCAGTGGGGCCCTCCCTTTGCAAAAAAGCGAATTCAATTAATTATATTTGGCCTGCCTGTGTCAGTCCTAAGGTCTCCGTGTACGTGTGTGCTGCGTGGAGAACGTACAAAAATCAAACGCAACCAGCTACGGTTTACTGCAGGCTTGCGCCATTGTCTTTCCTGACTGGCAAATACCTGCTCTGCTAGAGTTAATAACTCTGCTACACTATAGTTGTGTGACACTTTTTGAGGGCCACACCACAGATATTAAACTTCTTGTTCATTGAATATACGCAGTGGGTTCTTCCCTTTGCAAAAAAGCGAAAACATTATATTTGGCCTGCAGGCTTGCGCCAATTTATTTCCTGCCTGGGAAATCAAATCACTGGTAATACAGCATGCTGAGGGGTAGGGGTAAGCCTAGAGGACGTGGACGTGGCCGAGGACGCGTAGGCCCAAGTGAGGGTGTGGGCACAGGCCGAGCTCCTGATCCAGGTGTGTCGCAGCCGACTGCTGCGCGATTAGGAGAGAGGCACGTTTCTGGCGTCCCCACATTCATCGTCCAATTAATGGGTCCACGCGGGAGACCTTTATTAGAAAATGAGCAGTGTGAGCAGGTCCTGTCCTGGATGGCAGAAAGTGCTTCGAGCAACCTATCGTCCAGCCACAGTTCTGCGCCGTCCACTGCTGGAAATCCGAATCCTCTGTCTGCTGCTCCTCCTTCCTCCCAGCCTCCTCACTCCACTACAATGACACATGCTCAGGAGCAGGAACACTCCCAGGAACTGTTCTCGGGCCCCTGCTCAGATTGGGCAGCAGTGGTTCCTCTCCCACCAGAGGAGTTTATCGTCACTGATGCCCAACCATTCGAAAGTTCCTGGGGTCCGGGGACTTCCGCCAACTGTCTCAAGAACTTTCTGTGGGTGAGGAGGACGATAACGATGAGACACAGTTGTCTTGCAGTGAGGTAGTAGTAAGGGCAGTAAGTCCGAGGGAGCAGCGCACAGAGGATTCGGAGGAAGAGCAGCAGGACGATGAGGTGACTGACCCTACCTGGTGTGCAACGCCTACACAGGACAGGTCTTCAGAGGGGGAGGCACGGGCAGCAGCAGGGCAGGTTGCAAGAGGCAGTGCGGTGGCCAGGGGTAGAGGCAGGGCCAGACCGAATAATCCACCAAGTGTTTCCCAAAGCGCACCCTCGCGCCATGCCACCCTGCAGAGGCCAAGGTGCTCTAAGGTCTGGCAGTTTTTCACAGAGACGCCTGACGACCGACGAACAGTGGTGTGCAACCTTTGTCGCGCCAAGATCAGCCGGGGAGCCACCACCAACAGCCTCACCACCACCAGCATGCGCAGACTTATGATGGCCAAGCACCCCACAAGGTGGGACGAAGGCCGTTCACCGCCTCCGGTTTGCACCGCTGCCTCTCCCCCTGTGCCCCAACCTGCCACTGAGATCCAACCCCCCTCTCAGGACACAGGCACTACCGTCTCATGGCCTGCACCCACACCCTCACCTCCGCTGTCCTCGGCCCCATCCACCAATGTCTCGCACCGCACAGTCCAGCCGTCGCTAGCGCAAGTGTTGGAGCGCAAGCGCAAGTACGCCACCACGCACCCGCACACTCAAGCGTTAACCGTCCACATAGCCAAATTTATCAGCCCTGAGATGCTGCCGTATAGGGTTGTGGAAACGGAGTCCTTCAAAGCTATGATGGCGGTGGCGGCCCCGCGCTACTCAGTTCCCAGTCGCCACTACTTTTCCCGATGTGCCGTCCCAGCCCTGCACGACCACGTCTCCCGCAACATTGTACGCGCCCTCACCAATGCGGTTAGTGGCAAGGTCCACTTAACTACGGACACGTGGACAAGCACAGGCGGGCAGGGCCGCTACATCTCCCTGACGGCACATTGGGTGAATTTAGTGGAGGCTGGGACAGAGTCAGAGCCTGGGACGGCTCACGTCCTACCCACCCCCAGAATTGCGGGCCCCAGCTCGGTGGTGGTATGTTCGGCGGTGTATGCTTCTTCCACTAAAGCACCCTCCTCCTCCTCCTCAACCTCTGTCTCGCAATCTAGATGTGTCAGCAGCAGCAGGACGTCGCCAGCAGTCGGTGTCGCGCGGCGTGGCAGCACAGCGGTGGGCAAGCGTCAGCAGGCCGTGCTGAAACTACTCAGCTTAGGAGATAGGAGGCACACGGCCCACGAATTGCTGCAGGGTCTGACAGAGCAGACGGACCGTTGGCTTGCGCCGCTGAGCCTCCAACCGGGCATGGTCGTGTGTGACAACGGCCGTAACCTGGTGGCGGCTCTGCAGCTCGGCAGCCTCACGCACGTGCCATGCCTGGCCCACGTCTTTAATTTGGTGGTTCAGCGCTTTCTGAAAAGCTACCCACGCTTGTCAGACCTGCTCGTAAAGGTGCGCCGGCTCTGTGCACATTTCCGCAAGTCCCACACGGACGCTGCCACCCTGCGCACCCTGCAACATCGCTTTAATCTGCCAGTGCACCGACTGCTGTGCGACGTGCCCACACGGTGGAACTCTACGCTCCACATGTTGGCTAGGCTCTATGAGCAGCGTAGAGCTATAGTGGAATACCAACTCCAACATGGGCGGCGCAGTGGGAGTCAGCCTCCTCAATTCTTTTCAGAAGAGTGGGCCTGGTTGGCAGACATTGCCAGGTCCTTCGAAACTTTGATCAGTCTACCCAGGTGGTGAGCGGCGATGCTGCAATCATTAGCGTCATCATTCCTCTGCTATGCATCTTGAGAAGTTCCCTGCAAACCATAAAGGCAGCCGCTTTGCGCTCGGAAACAGAGCCGGGGGAAGACAGTATGTCGCTGGATAGTCAGAGCACCCTCCTGTCTATATCTCAGCGCGTTCAGGAGGAGGAGGAGGATGAGGAGGATGAGGAGGAGGGGGAAGAGACAGCTTGGCCCACTGCTGACGGTACACATGCTGCTGGGCTGTCATCATTTCAGCGTGTATGGCCGGAGGAGGAGGAGGATCCTGAAAGTGATCTTCCTAGTGCGGACAGCCATGTGTTGCGTACAGGTACCCTGGCACACATGGCTGACTTCGTGTTAGGATGCCTTTCTCGTGACCCTCGCATTCAACGCATTCTGGCCACTACGGATTACTGGGTGTACACACTGCTCGACCCACGCTATAAGGAGAACCTTCCCAGTCTTATTCCCGAAGAGGAAAGGGGCTCGAGAGTGTTGCTATACCACAGGACCCTGGCGGACAAGCTGATGGTAAAATTCCCATCCGACAGCGGTAGTGGCAGAAGGCGCAGTTCCGAGGGCCAGGTAGCAGGGGAGGTGCGTAGATCGAGCAGCATGTACAGCCCAGACAGTGCAACAGTCTTTAAGGGCCTGGCCAGCTTTATGGCTCCCCAGCAAGACTGTGTCACCGCTCCCCAGTCAAGGCTGAGTTGGCGGGAGCACTGTAAAAGGATGGTGAGGGAGTACGTAGCGGATCGCACGACCATCCTCGGTGACGCCTCTGCCCCCTAGAACTACTGGGTGTCGAAGCTGGACACGTGGCCTGAACTAGCGCTGTATGCCCTGGAGGTGCTTGCTTGTCCTGCGGCTAGCGTCTTGTCGGAGAGGGTGTTTAGTGCGGCTGGGGGAATCATCACAGATAAGCGTACCCGCCTGTCAACCGACAGTGCCGACAGGCTAACACTCATCAAGATGAACAAAGCCTGGATTTCCCCAGACTTCTCTTCTCCACCAGCGGAGAGCAGCGATACGTAAGCAATACGTAGCCTGCACCCGCGGATGGAAGCTACGTTCTCTCTCACCATCCAAAACGGGGACATTTCTGCTTCATCAATCTGTGTCTAATATTCCTCCTCCTGCTCCTCCTCCTGAAACCTCACGTAATCACGCTGAACGGGCAATTTTTCTTAGGGCCACAAGGCTCACTCATCTAATTTTTCTAAACAATTTTTATATGTTTCAATGCTCTTAAAAGCGTTGAAACTTTAACTTGAACCAATTTTTCGTTAAACTGGGCTGCCTCCAGGCCTAGTTACCACTTAAGCCACATTAACCAAAGCGATTAATGGGTTTCACCTGCCATCTTGGTTGGGCATGCCCAATTTTTACTGAGGTACATTAGTACTGTTGGTACACCAATTTTTTGGGGCCCTCACCTACAGTGTAATCATAGCAATTTGTATGTTCTTCGCCTGCACTCATGGTACAGAAAGGTGTGTGGGGTTGGCCTACACTTTAGCTACATAAATGTAACTTGGGCCTTGGCTATACTGCAGCTACTGAAATGGAACTAAGACTGCGCTCCCACTATACTGCTGCTTCGGAATTGTTACTGGGGCCTGTCTTGAGTGCTACTATTGCTGACATGGAACTAAGACTGCGCTCCCGCTATAATGCTGCTTCGGAATTGTTACTGGGGCCTGTCTTGAGTGCTACTATTGCTGACATGGAACGAAGACTGCGCTCCCGCTATAATGCTGCTAGTGATATGTTAGTGGGGCCTGTCCTAATGCTACGGCTGAAATGTTACGAATTCTGGGCTCTGCCTATACCGCTGCTAATGGTATGTCTCTGGGGTGTGGAAACAGAGGCTTCCCAAAGACATGATGGCGGCGAGGCCATTTCCCACCAACGCGGTTACTGTTAAGGTGCATATAACCACGGACACGTGGAGAGGACACGTAGTGCCTCAAAAACATCCCCCTCCTCCTCCAACAGGGAAAACAAACATTCTTGGCAAATGCCTTTGCATTGGTTCGTCTGGTGGCAGTCCAAGAATTTCACCTTTACCGACACTACAAGAGAGCCCCCCCACCATCCCCCCGCCACGGCCCACTTAATCCTGGCCACATTCCGAAAACCAACAAAATAAAACCGCGCTACTAGGTCCGCAGTCACCACCACATTACCACCAACGCGGTTACTGTTAAGGTGCATATTACCAGTCTGACTGGGGCATTCAGAGACACCTTGACAGAATGAATAGTGTGTGGCACATAGGTTCCCCATTGCTATGCCCACGTGTGCAGCTCCTGATGGTGGTGGCACAGGATTCTATTTCTCATTGCTTCTGTACAGCATTGTGGGCTATCGCCCGGCCCCTTTTAAAGAGGGTCGCTGCCTAGCCGTGCCAACCCTCTGCAGTGTGTGCCTGCGGTTCCTCCTCATGGCAGACGCACTTCTAAATAGACATGAGTGTGGCGTGGCATGACGGCAGCTGAAGGCTGCGCAGGGACACTTTGGTGTGCGCTGTGGGGGGGAGGGGGGCGGATGGGCAGCATGTAAGCCAGGAGAAGTGGCAGTGGAGTGTCATGCAGGCAGTGATTGTGCTTTGTTGGAGGTAGTGTGGTGCTTAGCTAAGGTATGCATTGCTAATGAGGGCTTTTCAGAAGTAAAAGTTTTTGGGAGGGGGGGGGCCCACTCTTGCCGCTATTGTGGCTTAATAGTGGGACCTGTGAACTTGAGATGCAGCCCAACATGTAGCCCCTCGCCTGCCCTGTCCATTGCTGTGTCGTTCCCATCACTTTCTTGAATTGCCCAGATTTTCACACAAGGAAACCTTAGCGAGCATCGGCGAAATACAAAAATGCTCGGGTCGCCCATTGACTTCAATGGGGTTCGTTATTCGAAACGAACCCTCGGGCATCGCGAAAAGTTCCTTCTGAGTAACGAGCACCCGAGCATTTTGGTGCTCGCTCATCTCTATTGGACATATTTGAGATATTACAGTTGAAAATGTGAAAAAATGGCAATTTTTTCAAAATTTTCCCAATTTTGGCGCTTTTAATAAACATACACAAATTATATCGGTCTCTTTTTACCAAAATGAAGTACAACATGTGGCGAAAAAACAATGTCAGAATCACTTGGATATGTAAAGCCTTTACGAAGTTATGCTACGTTAAACGACGCATGTCAGATTTCCAAAATTTGATTTCCGTCACTAAGGCGCAAACAGGCTTCGTCACTAAGGGGTTAACGTTTAATGCAACTATGTGGAAAAAATAATTCCAAAATCTCCGTTTACATAAGTCTGATGTTGCTGTAAAAAAAAGGGCTCTTTTTAAAACTGATGCTCCATATGGTAATTAGGTCCAAATATTCTGTTCGAACTGGCTGGGGTTTTCTCTGTAAACACACCTAGACTTCACTTGATTGATGAGGATGATGTGCCTACATCATCCCTGACACCTCCAATACTTGAGCTGTGCATGCGCAGTTGGTTGTGCCCTGGTGTAGGTAGATATGTCTTCTTTCACTGAACATGCTCCCAGGTTGTGTGGCACAAGTGTAAGTTCCCCCATAGTGGAGCAGGAACACAGATTTGAATGTGGCCTAAAATTATCGTTTTTGGTTTTTTTTGCTGAAAAATCCCTCTGACTCTCTGGCTACTATGGGTTGCCCTTGAGTCTAATATGCTGACCACTACCTGTTGCCAAATAATGAATGACTATAAGAGCAAAGATAATAAGACAGAGAACAGGAAGTGAATTAGAATGGTGCTGACTCATGATGCTCATGGACGTCTATGGAGAGAAGAGGGGGGAGTGAACTGCAGGAGGGATAGAGATTCACACAGACACTTACTGCAGCTACTATTAAGGTTTATTTTTTATTTTTTGTTTAACTCCATAAGGACAGTGACACACCACCATATTTTAGCCGTGTTTTTGTGTCCATAATACGGACCTCTGTCCCAACCTGACTGCGGGTCTGTGTGTTATTGGCAGGGTACACAATCTTCAGTTTTCTCCATGTACAGTGTATAGAACACAGCAAAACATCTAGACTCTTCCAACTGTCTTAGAGAAAACTGAACAGTAGCTATGCAATATAGCCGGAAAAGAGTAAAACATACAGGATTCAAGTCATAGAATGGCCCAATGGAGTGTAACATTGCTCATGTATACACACAGCAACTTATTTTGAAAAGTTGAGATAAACTTTCAAATCACAAAAAATACCCCACTTATGCAGAGGGACAAACACCAGTTCCAGGATGGGTGTTACCAGGTGCAAAATACTGGTGGAACACAGACTCACACACCTACTATTTTCATGAGGGGGGGACAGCTATGTATTATACTGCACGCTCATATAGGGTGCCAGTCACCATGCAGGTTTACAGCCTATTGTTTAGGGCTCCTTCACACTGGCGAGGGCGATATCAGGCCGTGATTCCCGCTCACATATTGCACTTGTTACCATGTGAAGCCCAAGGGACACCCCGCTGCAGTTGTCACAGCTGTGGCAGAGGATCACAGAGTTCTGCCATTGTTTTCAGCAGGACCTTCCCCATTTAAAACAATGGTCGATTGCAGAATGATAGGACAAGTACTGTCACCACAGGCTCCCCCAGAATCCTAAGACTAGTCAGCTTCTTCCTAAAATAATAATCATGAGGTTTCTGTTGGTATTTTGGCCAAACTACACAAACTTCCAACCCGCATTAAGAGTCTCCTTTGTCTTGTGAGTCCCGTTATTAAAGGGGTTATGCTGGGCCAAAGTTTTGTTTGAAACTTCTTCAGCCTTCCGCGTTCTCTCCCTGCTGCCGTCTCTCTGGTCCTCGCTGGTCTTCACTTCCCGCTGTAGGCAACTGGCGATGACGTCCCCGACAAATGGGCCACATAACTGATGTAGCCAATCACTGCCTCCCTGCAGCCTGGTTAATAGCTGCAGCGCTCATGTGACCCAGGGTCGGGTCGTCATCACTCCCCATGTGGCTCACACTACAGGAAACTGCAGTCTGCTGTGCTTTCCTATGCAATTAAAAAAACCAAAACATATCGACATCCACCTAATTAAGGACTCATTCACTTAAAGGGGTGGTCTCGCGAAACAAAGTGGGGTTATACACTTCCGTATGGCCATATTAATGCACTTTGTAATATACATCGTGCATTAAATATGAGCCATACAGAAGTTATTCCACTTACCTGCTCCGTTGCTAGCGTCCTCGTCTCCATGGTTCCGTCTAAATTCGCCGGCAGCTTGCTTTTTTAGACGCGCTTGCGCAGTCCGGTCTTCTCTATTCAGCACGAGCCGCTTCAGTGTGCTCCCCGCTACAGCTCTTCTGCGCATGCGCAGACGAGCTGTCACTGCTCGGGAGCGCGCTGGAGCGGCCATTCTGTACCTTCCTCTGTTAGAGGAAGGTGCAGAGCTGCCGAGCTGTCCGGAGAAGCCGCCCAGCTGTCCCGCCGTCCAGCTGTCCTGGTAAGTGATGGGCCGGGGGGGGCTGCCGCTGCGCCGGGGGGGCTGCCGCTGTGATGGGGGGGGGGCTGTCGCTGGGCCGGGGGGGCTGCCGCTGTGATGGGGGAACTAGCGCTGGGCCGGGGGGGGGGCTGTCGCTGGGCCGGGGGGGCTGCCGCTGTGATGGGGGGGGGGCTGCGCCGGTTACCTTCTGCCTGGCGGTGGGTGACAGGTCGGCTGTGTTCACTCCAGGGGTCCGGTCGGCGGCTGCGGGGCGTCTGGTTGCCATGGAGACACAGCTGGTAGCGTCTCGGGAGCGCGCACGTCGGGCTACAGCAAGCGATGCGAAAAGAGCTGGCGGCCATCTTGGGAAAAAGTTTTATAAGTTGCTGAAACGCTGGAACGGTAAGTAGAAACCAGCTAGGAAAGTAATTTACAGGGGTAATTAGTAATGTATGTTTAATTAGGGGGACTGGGCAAAAAAAAAAAATCACTGCTTCCTCGAGACATCTCCTTTAACTGTGATTTCAGTGCGTATTACACACATGATGCACGGCCGCGTGGTATGTGGTTAATGAAAGTACATGGACTTTCATTGATCTGTTCACATTAGCGCATAGATACGTGCGAGAAATAGATCACAGCATGCTCTGTTTCTCCGTGTACAGATAGTCCCCGACTTGTGACGTTCGATTTACGAACTTTGCAAGTTGCGAACAATCTGTACTACACAGCATGGTGTAATGCAATGGCATTACATCATTCTGAGCAGGGACTGGACAGGCTTCTATTAAGCCTGTCCAGTAAGATCGTGGGACGCTGTGCGGAGGCTAGGCAGCCATGGGCCTTATGAAAGGCCCTAGGACTGCCTATGCAGAGCGCCTATCAAATCGTGCGCTTGATAGGCGCTCTGCATAGGCAGCCCTGGGGCCTTTTAGAAGACCCCCGGCTGCCTAGCTACCGCACAGCGTCCCGCGATCTTATCGCAGGACACTGTACATGACCCCTGAACGTTGGGTGCCTGCTGTTTCTTACAGCCGGCACCCGGCAGCAGCAGTTCTGACGCGCCGCTCAGCGGTATTTAAAGTGTTAACAGTACTGATGAGTGGTACGGCGCGTCGAAACTGCTGCCACCGGATGCTGGCTGTAAGAACAGCCTGCACCCAACGTTGTATGGAGCGGGAACTACCCGCGATCCCTTCCATACAACCATTTGTTCGGACATACGATAAAATGTACTTGCGAACAAGCTACTGGAATGGAACCTGTTCGCAAGTAGGGGATCATCTGTACTATGCAGCATCAGCCCTATTCTTTTCTATGGGCAGTGTATGCAATGCCGTCCATACACAATACATTGCGCATGAGCGACAATACATACGCAACGCCGCTATGAGACAGAGCATGTATAGAGCATGTATTAATAACATTTTTTTAAAAAGAGAAAAGTCGCACTGCACATGACAGCTGGCTCACGCAGCGTTTTCTGCATATGAGCCTTAAGACTAATAGCACACTGCTGGCTCCATCAGATATATTTGGTATATGCATGCTGGGGGCTTTACTGTACTTATATATCATCTATAGAGAATAGAGATGAGCGAACGTACTCGTCCGAGCTTGATATTCGTGCGAATATTACGGTGTTCGGGATGCTCGTTACTCGTAACGAGTACCACGCGGTGTTCCGGTTACTTTCAGTTTCCTCTCTGAGACGTTAGCGCGCTTTTCTGGCCAATTGAAAGACAGGGAAGGCATTACAACTTCCCCCTGTGACGTTCAAGCCCTATACCACCCCCCTGCTGTGAGTGGCTGG
Organism: Eleutherodactylus coqui; assembly: GCF_035609145.1. Taxonomy (NCBI): domain Eukaryota; kingdom Metazoa; phylum Chordata; class Amphibia; order Anura; family Eleutherodactylidae; genus Eleutherodactylus; species Eleutherodactylus coqui. Next base: position 380,529,271 of record NC_089837.1, on the reverse strand, counting down.
GGTGATCAGATGTCACCCGAGTATAAAAGTCGGCCCCTCCCGCGGCTCGGCTCAGATGCCGTGTGAGTTAGTGAGGGAAAGTGCTGTTCTATTGGAGTTGCTGTAGGGAGAGTGTTTGTAGTGAGTGTAGGCTTCAAGAACCCCAACGGTCCTTCTTAGGGCCACATCTACGTGTGTGCAGGCTGCTGTTAGCAGTGGAAAATTTATTTATTTTTTTCTCAAAATCGGCAGTGCAGAGCATTGCACCCGGTATTAGGGACAGAAGTGGTGCCTAGGCAGGGAGAGTGTTAGGAGTGAGTGTAGCCTTCAAGAACCTCAACGGTCCATTCTAGGGCCACATTTAACTGTGTGGAGTACTGTGCAGGCTGCTGTTAGCTGTGTTGCTAATTTTTTTTTTTCCTCAAAATCGGCAGTGCAGAGCATTGCACCCAGTATTAGGGACAGAAGTGGTGCGTAGGCAGGGAGAGTGTTAGGAGTGAGTGTAGCCTTCAAGAACCTCAACGGTCCTTTCTAGGGCCACATTTAACTGTGTGGAGTACTGTGCAGGCTGCTGTTAGCTGTGTTGCTTTTTTTTTTTTTTCTCAAAATCAGCGGTGCAGAGCATTGCACCCTCCATTGATACTACAGGCACAGAATTGTGTAGGCAGGGCCACAACACAGTTATTAGTCATTGAATAGACGCAGTGGGCCTATCCTTTTAAACAAAAGGGAAGAAAGTATATTTGCCCTGCCTCTGTCAGTCCTAAGGGCTCTGGGTACGTGTGTGGTGCGTGGAGAACGTAAAAAAATCAGACGCAACCAGCTACGGTTGAGTGCAGCCTTGCGCCAATTTCTTTCCTGCCTGGGAAATACCTGCTCTGCCACAGTTAATAACTCTGCAACAGTAAAGTTCTGTGACACTTTTGCAGGGCCGCAACACAGTGTCAGTTATTAAACTTATTATTCAGTGAATAGACGCAGTGGGCCTATCCTTTTAAACAAAAGGGAAGAAAGTATATTTGCCCTGCCTCTGTCAGTCCTAAGGGCTCTGGGTACGTGTGTGGTGCGTGGAGAACGTAAAAAAATCAGACGCAACCAGCTACGGTTGAGTGCAGCCTTGCGCCAATTTCTTTCCTGCCTGGGAAATACCTGCTCTGCCACAGTTAATAACTCTGCAACAGTAAAGTTCTGTGACACTTTTGCAGGGCCGCAACACAGTGTCAGTTATTAAACTTATTATTCAGTGAATAGACGCAGTGGGCCTATCCTTTTAAACAAAAGGGAAGAAAGTATATTTGCCCTGCCTCTGTCAGTCCTAAGGGCTCTGGGTACGTGTGTGGTGCGTGGAGAACGTAAAAAAATCAGACGCAACCAGCTACGGTTGAGTGCAGCCTTGCGCCAATTTCTTTCCTACCTGGGAAATCAAATCACTGGTAATACAGCATGCTGAGGGGTAGGGGTAGGCCTAGAGGACGTGGACGCGGCCGAGGACGCGGAGGGCCAAGTGAGGGTGTGGGCACAGGCCGAGCTCCTGATCCAGGTGTGTCGCAGCCGACTGCTGCGCGATTAGGAGAGAGGCACGTTTCTGGCGTCCCCACATTCATCGCCCAATTAATGGGTCCACGCGGGAGACCTTTATTAGAAAATGAGCAGTGTGAGCAGGTCCTGTCCTGGATGGCAGAAAGTGCTTCGAGCAACCTATCGTCCAGCCACAGTTCTGCGCCGTCCACTGCTGCAAATCCGAATCCTCTGTCTGCTGCTCCTCCTTCCTCCCAGCCTCCTCACTCCACTACAATGACACATGCTCAGGAGCGGGAACACTCCCAGGAACTGTTCTCGGGCCCCTGCTCAGATTGGGCAGCAGTGGTTCCTCTACCACCAGAGGAGTTTATCGTCACTGATGCCCAACCATTGGAAAGTTCCCGGGGTCCGGGGGATGAGGCTGGGGACTTCCGGCAACTGTCTCAAGACCTTTCAGTGGGTGAGGAGGACGATGACGATGAGACACAGTTGTCTTGCAGTGAGGTAGTAGTAAGGGCAGTAAGTCCGAGGGAGCAGCGCACAGAGGATTCGGAGGAAGAGCAGCAGGACGATGAGGTGACTGACCCCACCTGGTGTGCAACGCCTACACAGGACAGGTCTTCAGAGGGGGAGGCACGGGCAGCAGCAGGGCAGGTTGCAAGAGGCAGTGCGGTGACCAGGGGTAGAGGCAGGGCCAGACCGAATAATCCACCAAGTGTTTCCCAAAGCGCCCCCTCGCGCCATGCCACCCTGCAGAGGCCGAGGTGCTCTAAGGTCTGGCAGTTTTTCACCGAGACGCCTGACGACCGACGAACAGTGGTGTGCAACCTTTGTCGCGCCAAGATCAGCCGGGGAGCCACCACCAACAGCCTCACCACCACCAGCATGCGCAGACATATGATGGCCAAGCACCCCACAAGGTGGGACGAAGGCCGTTCACCGCCTCCGGTTTGCACCGCTGCCTCTCCCCCTGTGCCCCAACCTGCCACTGAGATCCAACCCCCCTCTCAGGACACAGGCACGACCGTCTCATGGCCTGCACCCACACCCTCACCTCCGCTGTCCTCGGCCCCATCCAGCAATGTCTCGCACCGCACAGTCCAGCCGTCGCTAGCGCAAGTGTTGGAGCGCAAGCGCAAGTACGCCGCCACGCACCCGCACGCTCAATCGTTAACCGTCCACATAGCCAAATTTATCAGCCTTGAGATGCTGCCGTATAGGGTTGTGGAAACGGAGTCCTTCAAAGCTATGATGGCGGCGGCGGCCCCGCGCTACTCAGTTCCCAGTCGCCACTACTTTTCCCGATGTGCCGTCCCAGCCCTGCACGACCACGTCTCCCGCAACATTGTACGCGCCCTCACCAATGCAGTTGGTGGCAAGGTCCACTTAACTACGGACACGTGGACAAGCACAGGCGGGCAGGGCCACTACATCTCCCTGACGGCACATTGGGTGAATTTAGTGGAGGCTGGGACAGAGTCAGAGCCTGGGACCGCTCACGTCCTACCCACCCCCAGAATTGCGGGCCCCAGCTCGGTGGTGGTATGTTCGGCGGTGTATGCTTCTTCCACTAAAGCACCCTCCTCCTGCTCCTCCTCCTCAACCTCTGTCTCGCAATCTAGATGTGTCAGCAGCAGCAGGACGTCGCCAGCAGTCGGTGTCGCGCGGCGTGGCAGCACAGCGGTGGGCAAGCGCGAGCAGGCCGTGCTGAAACTACTCAGCTTAGGAGATAGGAGGCACACGGCCCACGAACTGCTGCAGGGTCTGACAGAGCAGACCGACCGTTGGCTTGCGCTGCTGAGCCTCCAACCGGGCATGGTCGTGTGTGACAACGGCCGTAACCTGGTGGCGGCTCTGCAGCTCGGCAGCCTCACGCACGTGCCATGCCTGGCCCACGTCTTTAATTTGGTGGTTCAGCGCTTTCTGAAAAGCTACCCACGCTTGTCAGACCTGCTCGTAAAGGTGCGCCGGCTCTGCACACTATTCCGCAAGTCCCACACGGACGCTGCCACCCTGCGCACCCTGCAACATCGGTTTAATCTGCCAGTGCACCGACTGCTGTGCGACGTGCCCACACGGTGGAACTCTATGCTCCACATGTTGGCTAGGCTCTATGAGCAGCGTAGAGTTATAGTGGAATACCAACTCCAACATGGGCGGCGCAGTGGGAGTCAGCCTCCTCAATTATTTTTAGAAGAGTGGGCCTGGTTGGCAGACATCTGCCAGGTCCTTCGAAACTTTGAGCAGTCTACCCAGGTGGTGAGCGGCGATGCTGCAATCATTAGCGTCACCATTCCTCTGCTATGCATCTTGAGAAGTTCCCTGCAAACCATAAAGGCAGCCGCTTTGCGCTCGGAAACAGAGCCGGGGGAAGACAGTATGCCGCTGGATAGTCAGAGCACCCTCCTGTCTATATCTCAGCGCGTTCAGGAGGAGGAGGAGGAGCATGAGGAGGATGAGGAGGAGGGGGAAGAGACAGCTCGGCCCACTGCTGACGGTACCCATGCTGCTTGCCTGTCATCATTTCAGCGTGTATGGCCTGAGGAGGAGGAGGAGGATCCTGAAAGTGATCTTCCTAGTGCGGACAGCCATGTGTTGCGTACAGGTACCCTGGCACACATGGCTGACTTCATGTTAGGATGCCTTTCTCGTGACCCTCGCATTCAACGCATTCTGGCCACTACGGATTACTGGGTGTACACACTGCTCGACCCACGCTATAAGGAGAACCTTCCCACTCTCATTCCCGAAGAGGAAAGGGGTTCGAGAGTGTTGCTATACCACAGGACCCTGGCGGACAAGCTGATGGTAAGATTCCCATCCGACAGCGGTAGTGGCAGAAGGCGCAGTTCCGAGGGCCAGGTAGCAGGGGAGGTGCGTAGATCGAGCAGCATGTACAGCCCAGGCAGTGCAACAGTCTTTAAGGGCCTGGCCAGCTTTATGGCTCCCCAGCAAGACTGTGTCACCGCTCCCCAGTCAAGGCTGAGTCGGCGGGAGCACTGTAAAAGGATGGTGAGGGAGTACGTAGCCGATCGCACGACCGTCCTCGGTGACGCCTCTGCCCCCTACAACTACTGGGTGTCGAAGCTGGACACGTGGCCTGAACTAGCGCTGTATGCCCTGGAGGTGCTTGCTTGTCCTGCGGCTAGCGTCTTGTCGGAAAGGGTGTTTAGTGCGGCTGGGGGAATCATCACAGATAAGCGTACCCGCCTGTCAACCGACAGTGCCGACAGGCTAACACTCATCAAGATGAACAAAGCCTGGATTTCCCCAGACTTCTCTTCTTCACCAGCGGACAGCAGCGATATGTAAGTAATACGTAGGCTGCACCCGCGGATGGAAGCTACGTTCTCTCTCACCATCCAAAACGGGGACATTTCTGCTTCATCAATCTGTGTCTAATATTCCTCCTCCTCCTCCTGCTCCTCCTCCTGAAACCTCACGTAATCACGCTGAACGGGCAATTTTTCTTAGGGCCACAAGGCTCACTCATAATTTTTCTAAACAATTTTTATATGTTTCAATGCTCTTAAAAGCGTTGAAACTTTAACTTGAACCAATTTTTAGTTAAACTGGGCTGCCTCCAGGCCTAGTTACCACTTAAGCCACATTAACCAAAGCGATTAATGGGTTTCACCTGCCCTCTTGGTTGGCCATGGCCAATTTTTTTGATGTACATTAGTACTGTTGATACAGCAATTTTTGTGGGCCCTCGCCTACAGTGTAATCAAATGAATTTTTAGCCCACCTGCATTACAGCTGACGTTACATCCGCTGTGTTGGGCAATGCAATGTGATATTTCTGTGTACCGCCGTTGGCTTCCTGGCACCCACCCATGCTGTGGGTCCACAGGGAATTATAAATGCATCTGATTCCACTTGTAAAGAACCCCAGTCTGACTGGGGCATGCAGTGTGGGCCGAAGCCCACCTGCATTAAGCACGACATTACTACCTCAGCTGTGTTGGGCAATGCAATGGGATATTTTTGTGTACCGCCGGTGGGTTCCAGGGAGCCACCCATGCTGTGGGTCCACAGGGACTTCACAATAGGGAGTTGTACCTGCCTGTGTCTATGAATTAAAAACCCCGGTCAGGTTGGGGCATGCAGTGTGGGCCGAAGCCCACCTGCATTTAATCTGACGTTAGCTCTGCTGTCCAGGGCACTGCAATGGGATACATTTATGTACAGCCGGTGGGTTCCAGGGAGCCACCCATGCTGTGAGTGCACACGGAATTCCCATTGCGGAGTTGTACCTGCCTGTGACTATTTATAAAAAAACGCGGTCTGACTGGGGCATACAGACACCTTGACAGAATGAATAGTGTGTGGCACATAGGTTCCCCATTGCTATGCCCACATGTGCAGCTCCTGATGGCGGTGGCACAGGATTCTATTTCTCATTGCTTCTGTACAGCATTGTGGGCTATCGCCCCGCCCCTTTTAAAGAGGGTCGCTGCCTAGCCGTGCCAACCCTCTGCAGTGTGTGCCTGCGGTTCCTCGTCATGGCAGACGCACTTCTAAATAGACATGAGGGTGGTGTGGCATGAGGGCAGCTGAAGGCTGCGCAGGGACACTTTGGTGTGCGCTGTGGGGGGGAGGGGGGGCGGTTGGGCAGCATGTAACCCAGGAGAAGTGGCAGTGGAGTGTCATGCAGGCAGTGATTGTGCTTTGTTGGAGGTAGTGTGGTGCTTAGCAAAGGTATGCCATGCTAATGAGGCCTTTTCAGAAGTAAAAGTTTTTGGGAGGGGGGGGGCCCACTCTTGCCGCTATTGTGGCTTAATAGTGGGACCTGTGAACTTGAGATGCAGCCCAACATGTAGCCCCTCGCCTGCCCTATCCGTTGCTGTGTCGTTCCCATCACTTTCTTGAATTGCCCAGATTTTCACACAAGGAAACCTTAGCGAGCATCGGCGAAATACAAAAATGCTCGGGTCGCCCATTGACTTCAATGGGGTTCGTTACTCGAAACGAACCCTCGAGCATCGCGATAATTTCGTCCCGAGTAACGAGCACCCGAGCATTTTGGTGCTCGCTCATCTCTAATAGAGAACCTAAAAACAAAAGGCAGAGCACTCCCTTGGGTAGTAGTCCCCAGAAAGGGCAAATGGAATAAAGACTGAATCTGCCTCCCTTGTGATGATGGGCTTAGAGCACTACATGTATAGCGACTGGAACAATAGCTGGAGGTAAGCCACAACCAGCCAAAATAAGGACCTCTGAATAAGGCCTTAGTCAGACGAGCGTTTTTTCGCACGATTTGCACATCGCATGTCGCATGCGCAAATCGCGTGACCGGAGGCGAAAAATCGCGGGAAAAATCTGCACCTAGCCGCGTTTATCGTCGCTGCAAAACGCCCGTCTGACCAGAGAAAAATCGCCGTGCGCATCAAAATGCGCATGAAACTTCGTCTGACCAGCGAAAAAAATGATTTTGGTGCGCACATAAAACACAGAACGCAGATAGGCGCGATCTGCGAATCGTCGTGTCCTATAATTTTTCGCATATGCGCATAAAAAGCGGACATGTGACCGATACCATAGCGAACCATTGGTTCTATATATCCGCAAATCGCATGCGCAAATCGCGCGAAAAAACACTCGTCTGACTAAGGCCTAAGGGTGAATGCACATGGATGGATTTGAATTGCGGAGCTGGTGTCTGCCTTTGGATTCCACAGCAAATACCGCCAATGGCATGCTATGACAAAATAATTCTTCATGCACACAAGCAGAAACCAATTGTGGTTTCTGCTCACGATTAAAAAATTGCAGCGTGCTCCATTTTTGGTTCAAAATATTTTATTCAAAATTTTCCAACACATTACAAGAATATGCATGAACTCAATTATATTGCAAGATTCATAACTTAAATATCATGAGCTCTTCAGGGCCTCTACCGGCTTACCGAAAAGAGACCTAGTCTAATTAGAAACGGAAACAAACTGTACGCAAATAAAAAAAAAAAATTAGATAAACAGTATACAAAGACACTAGACAAGACCAGGGAACACAAACGGACATGGGGGTCAAATCATATAAGGGGTGGGGTAGAGCCGCTGGGGAAGCATGCTCCATTTTTACGCGGATTCCATGCGGATGGCTTCCATAGAAGTCAATGGGCGCCATCCGATCCGCAGCCCTTCTGCAACTGACATTATGGAAAGGTTGTGGATTCCACGTCATGGCTTAGCAACGATGCGGGAAAAGCAGGAGACAGGGAATAACTTGCTGATCGGTGGGGGTCTCAAGAACAGGACTCCCATGTCCCACTCTGCTGTTACTTCTTCCCCAGCAGTGACCTCACTCTGAATGGAGTGCTGGTTGAGCATGCTCCAGAGATGCTCTTAGCAATGATGAACAGGCTAGGCATGCTTTCTGCACTCTGAGTATGCTCTGCCTGCAATGATAAATACGCCTTTTGAAATGAAAGCTATGCTGATTAGTTGGAATTTGTGGTCTGGATCCGGACCTCATAACTGGGCTTTGCATCATACTCTCCTTGCCTTGGAAGTCAGGCTTGCATAACACCAGGGGACTCTAGTGGTCTCCAGCTGCTGCTGTTTACAGCTATTTTTTCTACTATAGCCTGGAACTGTGACACCCCAGTCATAGTCCGTAGGAAGCCCCCGAGCCGTGGCACCCCAGTTATAGTCAGTTGGAAGATCCCCGAGCCGTGGCACTCCAGTCATAGTCTGTAGGAAGACACTAAGCCGTGGCGCGCTAGTCATAGTCTGTAGGAAGACCCCTGATCCATGGCACGCCAGTCATAGTCAGTTGGAAGACGCCCAGCCGTGGCACCCCAGTCATAGTCGGTAGGAAGACCCTGAATTATAAGAAGTCTGTTGCAGTATGTAGGAATACCCTGAGCTTCTGGCATGGCAGTCACAGGCCGTACAAATACCCTGAGCTGTGCCATGTTAGCTGCAGTGTGTAGTAATAGTACATTAGCCCAGGGGGCTTCTTCCTTTCTGGCTGACAGCAAAAAAAAAACAAAACTGGTTAAAAAAACATGACTAGGTACAACGGAGTCGTCGCTGTGACCACTTACCCTTTTAAACCTAGCTTATCTAAAATAAACACCGACAACTTCTTTTTTTTTGGATTAAATTTGGCCACAGCAGCCAATTTTATTATAACATACAACAATAAATCCTGAATAACACTTTTAACCCTGATCCTAACTACTATGGAGAGATCCTTGGAGTTCCCAACAAAAATTTATATATCTGTCGCCTCACCCAAAAAACACGGAAAATAGGTGTAACTGTCTCCCGTCTCCTAAAAATCCTGACTCGGGAAACCCTATTTTCCAAACTACGCCTCCCGTCTCCAATCACCTGACTCGGGAGACTCGACATTTACCTCGAGTCACCAACCTCCCGACCCCGAGGCTATCTAGCCATACCCCGGCTATTAACAACCACAACTTTAGCAGGTAACCCCCTGCCAAAACAAGAGGCGACAGACCCACCTACAATTTAAAACTAACCAGAGGGGGGAGGAGCTAACTCTACTAACCCCTGCCTCCCCCCTTACCCCCTCGTATATTGACTCCAAGGACCCCCCCTAACCGCTGCTATGACGATATACCTAACTCCCTCCTACCCCTACTCTAAGGGCGGGTGGGTGGGACTCTTCTCCCCGTCCAGGCTCCAGGTCCGTCTTCTTCCTCTGCTGCTCCCGGAATGACTCCTCCCCCCTTCCTTCCCGCTCTTTCTATCCCATAAACCTTTTCTCCCCCTCATTACCCCCTCCCTTTTAACCTCCACCTCACCTTATTTTTATTTAAACTATTAACCCTTTCCTCCCCGTTAACCCCGTCATGTTCGCCTTCACCTACGGCCCTGCGGGCCCCGGTTCCGGCCTCCCTTGACTAGGTACAACGGAGTCGTCGCTGTGACCACTTACCCTTTTAAACCTAGCTTATCTAAAATAAACACCGACAACTTCTTTTTTTTTGGATTAAATTTGGCCACAGCAGCCAATTTTATTATAACATACAACAATAAATCCTGAATAACACTTTTAACCCTGATCCTAACTACTATGGAGAGATCCTTGGAGTTCCCAACAAAAATGTATATATCTGTTGCCTCACCCAAAAAACACGGAAAATAGGTGTAACTGTCTCCCGTCTCCTAAAAATCCTGACTCGGGAAACCCTATTTTCCAAACTACGCCTCCCGTCTCCAATCACCTGACTCGGGAGACTCGACATTTACCTCGAGTCACCAACCTCCCGACCCCGAGGCTATCTAGCCATACCCCGGCTATTAACAACCACAACTTTAGCAGGTAACCCCCTGCCAAAACAAGAGGCGACAGACCCACCTACAATTTAAAACTAACCAGAGGGGGGAGGAGGTAACTCTACTAACCCCTGCCTCCCCCCTTACCCCCTCGTATATTGACTCCAAGGACCCCCCCTAACCGCCACAGCCAGCACGGCTTGAAACCTCAAGCCTGCGCCGCCCTCCACAACAACAAGGCGCGCTCCACTCCCTCCTGCACCGCCTCCAGCCACAAATCCAAACCTATCTCATTTAAATGAACCCCATCTTGCCTCCAATAGTTCCCCCTGCCAGATTCTAGGTCTATGTGTCGAACCGTGACCCCCCCAATCCTTCCCACAAAGCGAGACACTTCTCTATTAAGTTTTATCCTGGCCTTGTCTAATCCCCTTGCTGACCGTACGAACTTCCATATCTGTCTCGGCACAATCTCCGACCACACCACCACCATCTTCTTATGTGCCGCTAACAATCTCAGGATATCATACCTGATATCCCTCGATAAATCCCTGAAGGGCCTTTTTCCCAAATCATTCCCCCCTGCATGTATAACAACTATGTCCGGGGCCCTGTCTAAAACCACCATCCTCTCAAACTCCTCCAACACTTTGCGCCAAGACATCCCTCTAACTCCCAGCCATCTCAAGACCGCCTCTGACCTAGGAAACCTCAACTGTCTCCCGTCCTGCCTTACACTAGCCCTCTCCGCCCCCCAATACACATAAGAGTGGCCCATAATCCACACTAGCGCCGATTGTGGACCTGAAACAAAAAAGGAGAAAACAAAATTGACCAACACCCCTTGATTATAATTATACCCCCTAACGCTTTTACAGCAACTGGGGGCGAACATACAATTTATATCTCCCAGATTGCCACCTACCGATTTTCCTGATCGACTCGCCCGACAAACCTTGCACCTGTGCCTCTGTGGCCGCCCCCACCCTAAACGAGTGTGTCCCAAAATGCGACTCATCTAAACCGAGCTCCCTCAGCGCCTTCTTAAAGATCGCTGTAAACTGGAAGCGTGACAAAAACTGGCCCCCCCTCGTGCTGCAATAAGGGACCTAATCTCTTGCCCGCTACCCCCGTATAGCTGACCCATGTCGACACGGGACACATCACTGACCCGTGAACCCTACCCAATCTAATCAACTGTCCCCGGCCTGCCTGATCTGTTTTTGATCGGCGTATGACCAGCTCTAAATGGTCATCAATTTTCCTAACATCCCCCACCTGTAAACCTCCCCCAACTGATTTACTAGGGGAAACCAACTCCCCCACCCTAAATGCCCCGAAAAATGCCAGTGAGAAAGCTAACCTGAGTAACGATCTTTCGAACAACGTATCGCAGAGGCCTTCCAGCACCCCCCCTATCTTTTTTAACAACTCAAACGAAACTGGTCTACGTAAATCCACACTCCCTTTTCCTTACTTAAAACCCTTCAACGCTTGTCTCACTAGAAAATTCTTCGTTATATCCACCACCCCCCTTAACTTGCACCCAAATGCTACCCCTGCCATAAACCTGGTCACTCGTGACACCAAAACTTTATCGTGTTCTACCTTCCCCAACCAGCTTAACAGCGCCCCCACTCTATCTTCCTCCGCCTCTCCTACCCTAAGCTGACCTACCCAACCTTCCCACTCCTGCCACGCTGCTATATACGCAGCTCTAGTACCCTGAGCCAGTGACCTCTCAATTAGATGCCCCACTGCTCTCTTACCACACTCCAAAGCTGAGACGGGCATGTCCTCCCTCGGTCCTCCGCCTGGGGGGCCAGGGTCCTGAACCGCTCCCACTGAAACCGAGAAAGAGCATCCGCGATTGAATTCTCAATCCCCGGCACATGCACCGCCACTAACCAAATATTCATCTTCAATGTTTCCAATACCAGGTGGCGCAACAAATTCACCACCGGGGGTGATGAGGCGGTCAAAGAATTGATCACCTGCACCATCCCCATATTGTCGCAATGGAACCTCACCTTCTTGTTCTGAAGGCGATCGCCCCAAAGCGCCACAGCCACCACAATTGGAAACAGTTCCAACAATACCAGATTCTTTGTCAAACCTTCCTCCCGCCAAGTGACCGGCCATTCCCCAACACACCATTGCCCTTGGCAATATGCCCCAAATCCAGCGCTCCCTGCCGCGTCCGTAAATAACTCGTAGTCCACATTCTCACTCACTTCCGAGATAATGATGGACCTCCCATTGTATTTGTTTAAAAAGGAGGCCCAGACTGCTAGGTCCCCTTTTAAACTCCTCCCCACTCTGATGTAGTGATGCGGGGCTCGAATTCCCGCCGTGGCCGACGCCATCCTTCGACAAAATATTCGCCCCATAGGCATTATTCTGCAAGCGAAGTTCAACTTGCCCAATAATGACTGAAGCCCCCTCAGCGTGACTTTCTTAGCGTTCCGTGTCTTTTCCACCTCGCATTTTAAATCCCGCAACTTATCTTCCGGTAATTGACATACCATCGCCACCGTGTCAATCCAGATGCCCAAAAACTGAAGAGAAGTTGCGGGACCCTCTGTCTTGTCAGGAGCCAAAGGCACCCCGAACCGGTCCGCCACCCACTGTAACGTTCCCAGCAGAGTCGCACACATGGGCGACTCTGCTGGGCCAATACACAAAAAATCGTCAAGGTAGTGAATTACTGACTGCAGCTTTGCAGTGTCTTTCACTACCCATTCCAAAAAAAGTGCAGAAGGCTTCAAAGTATGCACATGAGATTGAACATCCCATGGACAGACATCTATCGGCGAAATACTTACCTCCCCAAAAACAACCGAGTAAGTGAATACTATCTGGAGAAACCGGCAAAAGGCGAAATGCCGACTCAATGTCGGCCTTCACTAACAGCGCCCCCCTTCCGTACCTTCTTACCCATTTCAGTGCCGCATCAAACGACGTATAAACCACCGAACAGAGCTCAGGGTCTATACCATCGTTCACAGATGCCCCTTTTGGATAAGAAAGATGGTGTATTAGCCGAAACTTATTCGGTTCCTTCTTAGGTACTACTCCGAGGGGAGACACTACGAAGTTCCGGAAGGGAGGCTCCTGAAAGGGGCCTGCCATCCGCCCTAAGCTAATTTCTTTTGCCAGTTTCTCCGAAACCACTTCCGGATTCCTCATGGCCGAGAGTAAGTTCTTTGTTGATAACGGGATTTCGTGCTTCGGGGGAGGGATGTGAAACCCCCCCCGAAAACCCTCTACTAACAATTTTGCCTTCTCCCTGTCAGGATACCTATTTAGAAACCTGACCATCTCTTCCAGCCTCACTGGCGTCCTCCCTTTTTCCACCCCCTCCTGCGGCCTTTCCTTTTCCTTTCTTGAAGCATTTTGATGCTCCATGTGACCCGCCATTGCAGTGTGAGCAGATATGCTTAAATCTGCAGCCTGATCCGAATTTGCATTGGCCCTCATTGAATTGCCAACACAAACCGACTCTATTAGCCCCAGACTGCCCCCCCTGGTTTCCCCCTTGTGAGGTTGAAGCCAGGCCTGATGGCCCGGCTCCCCCGTGAAAAGGCTGCCCAAATCGACTAGGTGCCATAACCCGAAGCCACAGACCAATATCCTTTTGGTCCCAACGGATTGACGGCCTCACTGCCTTACGTTGCCTAAATTGTTCGTCGTACCTTAACCAAGTTTGACCCCCATATACCCGATACGCTTCGCCTATAGAATCTAAGTAACAGAAGAGGCCGGAACAGTTCTCCGGCGCCTTCTCCCCTATTACGCTAGCCAATATCGCGAACGCCTGCAACCAATTATTAAATGTTTGAGGAATTAAACGCCATCTGCGTTTTTCTTCCTCCTCCTTCTTATATTCGGTCCTTTTGCCTTTGTCCAAATTAAATTTCTCCAAAGGCAAGAGGGAGAATATCTCTACAAATTCGTCCCGCCAAATCTTCTCCTTCATTTCCTTCTTAAGATGTGCTCCTAATGGGCCCTCAAAACACACGTATACCTCCCCTTTCGCCCTATCATCCAACCGCACTGCTTCGCCATCTCTTTCCGTTTGAACGGCAACCGTCACCCCCGACGCCGTTTCTTCTGCCCCCCCCGAGCTGACCCCTAGCGTACTTACCCTACTGGAAGGGGTTGCCATCGAAGTACTCCATGCTGCCACCGGCGATGGCCCCGCCTGCAATCCCCCAGTCGCCCCAGCGGGGAAGACCTCCCCGCCAGATGACACGCTACCCGGCGTGTTGAACGCCGATCCAGGCAAACCGACTGACCCCGCTTCCTGCCTCCGCAGGAACTCCCACATACAACCCATAAGTGCCCTCAAATCGTTATCCCCCCCATGCGCACCAGCAAAACTGACCGCACCACTACCTATACCCCCCCCTACAGGCACAGATCTAGCAATAACATTTACAGTGTTTTGTGTGGTAGACTCACCGGGCTGCGCAGGTGCTGTGGGCCCACCAGCCGCCGCTCCGTCTTCCTGGCGTCTCATCCTGGGATCCGTCCATGTCCCGCCCGATCCGTCTGATTCCTCCGCCGACTGCCGCCTCTCCGCTGCGCGTGCAGCCGCTCCGCTGGAACTCAAAAAACCGGCATTAATAAAATCCTCCGGACCAGCCTGCTGCTGTCCCCTTCTTCCACCGAACACCTGCTCCAGCTCCCCTCCCCTGGTCCCCCGGCTAACCCTCCCGCTGAGTCCACACTGCTCACCTCCAGCAGCTCTGGACCCTCTGCTCTGTCCTGACACGGATCCTCTCGCCGAACTGGGACAAGGGCGCTCCTCTCTGCTACCCCCACCGCTGGAGCGCCCCCCCCCTCTAACTGCTCCTGGAGCCGACTGTGCAGTCGCAGGTCCCGGCCCCCTCGCAGCCCGGGTACCTGCGCTGCACGCAGCGCCACGCCGCCGATTAGGATTCCTCCCAGCCCTGGCCCCCCCGCCTGCCGCTGCGGGGGCTGGCCCGGCTGGAGGTTCCACTGATGGGCTCCCTGTGCGGCGCCGGCACACGGGCGCATGCTCGGGGCTAAGCCTCTCCGGCGCACGCGCCCGACGCGGCCTCCTCTCCCTCTCCGGAACTGCCGCCGCTCCCCCCTCTCCCTCACTTGCCAGTCTTTCGAGCCACCCGATTCCTCGCTTAGCTGCCGCTGCCCGGATCCTCTCCATCAGCGCTTCCATCTCTTCAGGCTCTTCTTGAACTGCAGTACCTCCGATCTCCACCGGGGGCAATCTTCCTTCCTCCGGTCTTCTCACAAGCTATTCCCTTCCTCCGGTCTTCTCCCCAGCGATCTTCTTGCTCCGGTCTTCTCACCAAGCAGTGTTTTGTGCTCCGGTCTTCTTAACAGCGATCTTCCTGCTCCGGTCTTCTCCCCAAGCGGTGTTTTGTGCTCCGGTCTTCTCACCAGCGGTCTTCTTGCTCCGATCTTCTCACCAGCGGTCTTCCTGCTCTGGTCTTCTCCCCGGCGGTCTTCCTGCTCCGGTCTTCAGGTAGGTCTTCTAATTTTCTCTGTCTTCACCCGATCGTCCTCAGCTCCAGGTCCTCCCGATCTTCTTCAGCTGCCACGCTTAAATTCTTATCCTGCTGTCTTTTTTCTTCGGTCTTCACTCTTCTCCCCGTCCAGGCTCCAGGTCCGTCTTCTTCCTCTGCTGCTCCCGGAATGACTCCTCCCCCCTTCCTTCCCGCTCTTTCTATCCCATAAACCTTTTCTCCCCCTCATTACCCCCTCCCTTTTAACCTCCACCTCACCTTATTTTTATTTAAACTATTAACCCTTTCCTCCCCGTTAACCCCGTCATGTTCGCCTTCACCTACGGCCCTGCGGGCCCCGGTTCCGGCCTCCCTCTCTTATTTATGACGACAGACCACCAGAACAGCTAACAGTAATATTACTCTAACCAGTACTGACTACTACTAGTAGAGGGAGCCTCACCGCAAGCTCTTACACTGCACTAATTACGATACAAGTGAGAACCTCCTCCGGATCAGGAGACGGTTTAGCAGACTGACTGCAGGTTTAGCCAACCATCGCAGAGCAGCTTTCTTTCAGTTAAACGGCTGGCAGTATGACTGCTTATCAGTACTGGAGATCAGAGGCGCCTACTTCTCACTTTTAATAGCAAATTAAGCAATTCTTGTATACATTAGGAGCGCAGGTTGTCTCTTCAACCCTTCAGTCACTGCTGCTCTGTGTGTGATGATACAATGTTACATAAGAGGTGTAATTTCTGGGATTAGGATGGTCCACGTGTGCATCTGTCTAAGGGCCCTTTCACGTCTGCATTAGGGGGATCCGTTCTCCTGCTCCATTATGGTAGCAGGAATGGGGAATCCCCTGGCTGAACGGATCCCGTTGACCATAATGGAGTCTGTTCATTTTCTGCTCAGCTGGCTGGTATTTATGTTCTGCCGTATCCGCGCAGAATCTGTGAAGCAGATGTGAAAGTAGCCTAATCGGCCTCCTTCACACAAGCGTATTTGTGCGGGTAATACGATGTCACTGAGTTTGTTCACATGAATGTTTTTTTACATGATGTGCAATCGCTTGAAAAAATGCGTAGCTTGACCTATCTTGGTGCACAACCGCTAGAGCCTATTGAAGTTGATGGGCATACGTAAATGCACATGACATGCGCAGAAAACCTGCGTATTCACTGCGCCACATACGTAAAAAAATCAACGTGATCGTGTGTATTTTTTGTGTGCACAAACACCTGTTGCATTTGCACACACAATTACACTCTGAAGCAGGCGAAATACGCAGCGTAAGTACATGTCGGTCACACCAACATGTCACTTGTACAGATTCTCCCCTACTTGCGAACATTCGACTTACGAATTTCACAAGATACGAACTATCTGTCCTGCACAGTATGATGTAATGCTATGGCATTACATCATACTGTGCAGGGACCAGGCAGACTTCTCTCAAGCCTGATAGAAGCCTGTCCGGTCAGATTGTGGTTGCTAGGCAGCAGGAGGCCTTCTGAAAGGCCCTAGGGCTGTCTATGCAGAGCACCTATCAAGCCGTGCGCTTGATGGGCACTCTGCATAGGCAGCCCTGGAGCCTTTCAGGAGGTCCCCGGCTGCCTAGCAACCACACAGCGTCCCGCAATCTCATCGTGGCACGCTGTACGGGCCCCTGAACGTCGGGTGCAGGCTCTATCTTACAGCGGGCACCCGGCGGCAGCAGTTCCGACGAGCCGCGCCGCACGTCAGAACTGCTGCCGCCAGGTGCCCGCTGTAAGAACAGCCGGCGCCGACGTTGTATGGAGCGGGATCCACCCGCGATCCCGCTCCATACAAGCATTTGTTCGACTTGCGAACTAATCAACTTGCGAACAGGTTCCTGGAACGGAACCTGTTCGCAAGTCGGGGACTATCTGTATGCCTGAAGTGCGCTTACGTGTGAACAAGCCCTGAAGAACATTGTTGCCAATTTTTTGTATGATATTTTGCTACTGTGAGTTTCATCTCCTCTTGTACAGACGTCTCCCATGTTGCCCTAAATAAATATTGTTCTTTTTGTGGCCATTTTCCTATAGCATCAGGCTGGGCTCGCACAAGCGTATCTCTCAGCGTCCCACCTGCCAGAGACAAGCGGCACGTAGCAAGTATGCAGTGACATTGTGTACTTGCTGCGTCCTGCCCATTTACAGTCTTGCAGAGTATATGCGTGTAATACGGCCCAAGATAGAACATGCTGCGATTTTTCTAGCGTGCATATTTCACACAATTTGTGTGAGTGGCACCATAGCCGCCTATGGGAGATTGGTAGAGCATATTCTGCCCGCTGTAACACACTGGTGTGAGACACCCCCTAATGCGTAGTGCTGAGTAGATGACCCATCTGTGGCTACAGCGTGTCATGGTGACGGTGGGCAGGGGGTCCTCACCGTTGTCGCTGTCTGGACCCGGAATGGTCTTTATATAGCCAACTATTAGCTGCTGTTCTTGAACGTTTCAGGGAAAAGCCCAAAAATTAGTCCCTTTCACAGTTACATAAAATAAGAATACAAGTTCATCAGCTGATCTCGTCTGTAAAGTTTGTAGTGAAGTCTCTGCCACAATGGGGTGGGCCACAGCTTTCCAAGACTCCTGAATGGCCAGTTCTCTGAGTTATGCAGTGATGTCTCTTTCACAATGCCAGATTAGGTAGGAATTAAGATTTGAGCCCCCGTAACAGAAACCTAACACTAAGGGCTCACGCGAGCGTTAGATTACCATGTATTACACGTGCGATACGCGATAACTCGCAGGCAATCAAATACATTGCCTTATGCTGTTTCGATCGTATAAGAATTGCGTAATACGTGAGTGCAAAAAGAACGCAGAGAGCCCTTTTGCTTGCGCTAACAAAGCACTACAGAAGCGCCGGAATATCAGCCGCAGGCGCATATATGTAGGCAGCACATGACGGGGTTAACGGGGAGGCTAGGGTTAACAGTAGTGTAGAGGTGGTGGGGGGTAGAATAGGGAGGGGGGAGCAGTTAGAAAGTGCGGGAAAAGCAGGAGGAGGAGTTTCAGTCGGCAGCAGAAGGAAGAAGGAGCTGAAGA
This sequence comes from Eleutherodactylus coqui, assembly GCF_035609145.1. NCBI lineage: Eukaryota > Metazoa > Chordata > Amphibia > Anura > Eleutherodactylidae > Eleutherodactylus > Eleutherodactylus coqui. The sequence goes on along the minus strand of NC_089837.1, from coordinate 380,510,940 downwards.
GAAGAAGACGGAGACAACGAGGAAGTAGAGAGAAGACACCGAGAGTTATGAAGAGTGAAGACACCGAGAGTTACGAAGAGTGAAGACACCGGGAGTTATGAAGAGTGAAGACACCGGGAGTTACGAAGAGTGAAGACACCGGGAGTTACGAAGAGCGAAGACACCAGGAGTTAAGAAGAGTGAAGACACGGGGAGTTAAGAAGAGTGAAGACACCGGGAGTTAAGAAGAGTGAAGACAGCAGGAAGCACCGAAGAGCCCGAAGAGGAGCGTCTGGAAGAGCCCAGAAGAGGACTTACCGATGGACGTCGTCATGGAGAGGATCCGGGCAGCGGTGGAGGAGCGGGGCTTAGAATGGTTGGTGAGCATCCTGGATGGAGGGGCCCCTGGCCCGGAGCACGTGGGAGCGGGTCCGGCGCAGCCTTCGGGAGCGGAGGGAGCGGCGCCCGTGGTAGCAGCAGCAGCCCCGACGAGAGGAAGAGGACGGAGCCCGGCTGCTGCTGTGAGAAGTGTGCCGGAAGTAGCAGCGGGACAGAGGCCGGGGACTGGCAATGGCCGCAATGCCACAGCAGTCGGGAGGCGCGGGGCGCCGGCAGCAGAGAGGAGAGAGCCGAGGCCACGGAGGGCTCGCGCTCCGGCGCGTCTAACCCCCGAGTTAACCCCTCAGCGTCGGCGCCGCATAGAGAGTCCCTCACGGGCCCCTCCGGGCCGGCTCCCAGCAGATTCCACAGCAGGTGGGGAGCGCAGGCCCGGGAGGAATCTCACCAGGCGGGTCGGCGCAGCGTCCGGCTCCAGGTCCCGTGCTGCCAGGGGGGCGGGGCCTGGCACCGGACTGTCGGCAGAGAGAGCTGGAGCAGCGTGGGGCCGCTCGCCGGGAGTGGTGGTGGTCGGCGAGCAGCCTCACAGTTTTCTTTCAGTCCCACAGGACGTGCGGCCCGCGGGAGCCAGTTCGAGCGGAAGAGGAGCGGCTGTGACTCCGGTGGGGCGACTGCAGCCAGATGAGGACCTCGATTGCCAGCGCGGATCAACCTTGGACAAGGATTCGGATCCGCTGGAGGGAGGATCGGCGGCTGGTGGGACTACAGCCCCTACGCAGCCAGGTGAGCGAACACACGGGGACACACATACTGCAGTTAGCCGCGTTGCGCCAGCGGCAGATAGTGGGGGGGGGCGGACAGGGGGCGGACAGGGGGCGACGGTAGGCACTCGGGGCGCAGCGAGCGAGTTGGGGTTAATTTTAGGCGGATTATTGGAGCTTTGGCGCAAGCAAGAGACAGGGCCAGGGCCGTCGCCTCTATCTGCCTGGACTTTACCGTCCAATGCGTTGAGTGGTCGCAATAGCGACACGGGGGGAGTTGCGATGGGATCGTCGGTGGGGCAGCAAACAGCACCTGTTACGGTAGGCGTTCAGACAGATAAGGACGGGGATGGAATTCGCCTGGATTACAGAGCGAAGGGGGAGGTGTACGTGTGCTTCGAGGGCCCCCTAGGCGCGCACTTGAAAAAGGAGGTCAGAGAAAAGATCTGGCGTGACGAATACGTCGAGATCTTTTCCCTTCTCCCTTTAGAAAAATATAATTTGGATAAAGGGAAAAGGGCGGAATACAAGAAGGAAGAGGAAGAGAAACGTCGGTGGCGACTGATTCCACAGACTTTCTCCAACTGGATGCAAGCCTTCGCCATTCTGGCTAGTGTTATAGGTGAAAAGGCGCCGGAGAATTGCTCCGGCCTCTTTTGTTACCTGGATGCGATAGGTGAGGCGTATAGGGTGTATGGGGGCCAGACATGGCTTAGGTATGACGAGCAGTTTCGTCAAAGAAAAGCGATCCGACCGTCTATTCGGTGGGATCAGAAAGACATAGGGCTGTGGTTGAGGGTAATGGCCCCAGTTAGGTTCGGGCAGCCCTTTCGGGGGGGGGGGGCCGGGACGAGCAGCTCAGCCACCGGTTCCCAGGGAGGAAGTCAGGGTGGACAGTTGGGGAGTCATAGGCTCGGATTGTGTTGGCAGTTTAACGACGGCCAATGCAAATTCGGAAGTAGCTGCAGGTTCAAGCACGTTTGCTCCGTGTGTAACGCTACATCACACGGAGCAGCAAAGTGCTTTAAGAAGGGAAAAGGAAAGTTTTTCGGGGCAGCGGGATAAAGGGATGACACCAGTGAAACTGGCAAAGATGGTGCCGTTTCTAAATAGGTACCCCGACCGAGATAAGGCGAGTTTATTGTTAGAAGGTTTTAGGGATGGTTTTAAAATTCCCGCCCCAGTTCATAGGGTTCCTGTTACTACAAAAAATTTACCGTCGGCGCTCCGGTACTTGGCGGTTGTAACAGAGAAATTGCGTAAGGAGGTTCAGTTAGGATGCATGGCAGGGCCGTTTAGCTCCCCTCCGGTTGCGGACTTGGTGGTTTCACCGCTTGGAGTGGTTCCTAAAAAAGAGCCAAACAAGTTCAGGCTCATACATCACTTGTCTTACCCTAAAGAGGCGTCAGTCAATGACGGTATCGATCCAGAAATATGTTCCGTGGTGTATACCTCTTTTGACGCCGCTACAAAATGGGTGCGCAAGTACGGGCAAGGGGCTAGGTTGGCTAAAGTGGACATTGAGTCCGCTTTTAGGTTACTCCCAGTGGCCCCAGAAAGTATTCGCTTGTTAGGCTGTTTTGGGGAAGGAAGTTACTTCGCGGATAGGTGTCTACCCATGGGCTGTTCTATTTTGTGCGCTTATTTTGAAGCGTTCAGCTCATTTTTAGAATGGGTAGTTAGGGATTGCACAGGGATTAGGTCGGTTATCCATTATTTGGATGACTTCCTATGCATAGGTCCGGCAAGTTCGCCACTTTGCGCAAACTTGCTGGGGTCCCTTCAATGGGTTACTGGTCAGTTCGGGGTGCCTTTGGCACCAGTGAAGACCGAAGGGCCCACAACGTGTTTAAAGTTTCTGGGCATTACCATTGACACCGTGGCAATGGAATGTAGGTTGACTGGCGGAATTAAAGTCTTAGGTGAACAGGGCAAGGGTTGTCACAAAAGTTACGTTAAGAGAGCTGCAATCGTTGTTAGGCAAGCTCAATTTCGCCTGTCGCATTATGCCGATGGGTCGGATTTTCAGTAGGAGATTAGCATCAGCCACAGCAGGGGTTCGGTTACCCCACCATTTTATACGGCTGGGCAAGGGCCACAAGAAGGACCTGGCAGTATGGGCGGCGTTTTTGGAAAACTATAACGGGAGGTCAGTGATGATGGAGGAGGTGGTGGACAATTTCGATCTGGAATTGTTTACCGACGCCGCAGGAAGTTCGGGTTTTGGAGCATACTTCCAGGGCCGGTGGTGCGCGTCTGGGTGGCCGAGCGAATGGTTTTCGTCAGGTTTGGTAAAAAACCTGGTGCTGCTTGAGCTGTTCCCCATAATAGTAGCCGTGGAGCTATGGGGAGCTCAGTTTAGAGATAAAAGGGTGCGCTTTCACTGCGACAACCTGGGGGTAGTGCAGGCAATAAACAGATTGTCTGCATCATCCCCCCCTGTGGTGGCATTATTGCGCCACCTGGTGTTGCAGGCATTGTCGCTGAATGCTTGGATTGGGGCAGTACACGTGCCAGGGGTAAGCAACTCAATAGCGGATGCTCTTTCTCGCTTTCAGTGGGAGCGATTCCGACGGTTGGCCCCAGGAGCGGAAGAAGAAGGGGTGTCCTGCCCGAGACACATATGGAGCGTGGTCAGCGAGCAGTGAGGCACCTGATAGGTGCTTCCTTGGCTCGGAGCACATGGGCGGCTTACAAGGCAGCATGGGTAGAATGGGAGAAGTGGTTGAGGCAGTGGGGTGATGTACGGACTTACGAGGACGCGGCAGGGGCATTGTTTGGGTGGCTGGCTAAAAGCGCGGAGGCTGGTTTGTCGGTGGCTACAGTTAATAGGTTTATGGGGGGGGTGGCGTTTGGCGCTAAGTTGAGGGGTGTAACGGATGTAACGAAGAACTTTGTAGTGAGGCAGGCGCTAAAAAGGTTTAGAAGGGGGCGGGGGGTCCAGATACGCGTCGCCCGGTTTCGTTTGAGTTACTACAAAAATTGGGGTTCGCGTTGCAGGAGGTTTGTGGGAATGGGTTTGAGTATTCGCTTTTTAAGTTCGCTTTTTCGTTAGCCTTTTTCGGGGTGTTACGAGTGGGGAAATTGGTTTCCCCCAGCAAAAAGATAGGGGGGGGGGGTTTGAAAGCCGAGGACACTAGAGTTATAAAGGGGCGTTTGGAAATAGTCATTCGGCATTCTAAGACGGATCAGGTCAGAAGGGGTCGTCGGGTGTCGCTGGGGCGTATTCCAGGGGAAAACATGTGCCCGGTTAGTTGTTGGGAGAACTACTGTTCTCTAGCAGGGGCCAGGGTAGGGCCCCTGTTACAGCATCAGGACGGTTGTTATTTATCAAGGTTTCAGTTTGAGGCGGTGTTTAAAAGAGCGTTAGCTGTTCTGGGACTGGATGGTTCAGGTTTCGGAACGCATTCGTTCAGAATAGGTGCGGCAACAGAGGCGGCAGCGAGGGGATTGGATAGTCAGGCGGTGATGGGAATCGGTCGGTAGAAGTCGGAGAGGTTCAGACGGTATATTAGACCGCATTTGCTGTAAGGGCGGGTAGGGGGCACATGGTGGGGCGTTATTTACGGTTAGTTTTGTTCCTTTTTTGTTACAGATCCGCGTGCTGCACTCGTGTGGATAATGGGCCACTCGTATGTTTTTTTTGGGGGGGAGAGGGCAAAGATCAGGCCTAATGGGAGGCAGCTCAGACTGAGTAAGGATGCGGCGGTAATTCGCTGGATAGGAGTGCGGGGCATGGCCTGGTTCCGGGTTTTGCAGGATGTACAGCGCCTAGTCTCTCTAGACAGGACGCCCGACATCCTAGTATTACACGTCGGGGGCAACGATTTGGGGCGTAGACCCTTCAGAGAGCTAGACAGAGACATATGGTACGATATGCTTCGGTTGTTGCAGATGTACCGGGGCTTGATCTTGGTCTGGTCCGAGATGGTCCCTCGTAAGGTTTGGCGGAATGTGCGTTCGGTGCAAGGGATAGATAAAGCAAGGATCAAGGTGAATCGTGAGGTGTCTCGCTTCGTGGTGCGGAATGGAGGAGTCGCCGTGCGGCATATTGATCTCGAGAAAGGGGTGGGAAATTATTGGAGAGGCGACGGGGTCCACCTCAACGAAATTGGGACGGATCTTTGGTTAGAGGGGATACAGGAGGGGATAGAACGCGCACTGGTTCTGTGGGGGGCTGCGCAGGCATGAGGTGGTCATGCCATGCTGGCTGTGGCAGTTGGAGGGGGGGTGGAGTTCTCGGAGCCAGTTCGGATGCGGGGCGGGGGGGGGGGGGGGGGGGGAGAGCGGAGGGCCGATGGCTGCCTGTCCCCCCTTCCCGCCCCATTGTTGGTTTACAGTGTGTGGTCGGTCTGTCGCCTCCCGGCTCTGTCAGGCCGGAGTCCCTGCGGAGACGAGTGGGCTGGCCTAGGAACGGCTAGCAGGTCTCTGAGTCGGGAGGTGGGCGACTAGGGGCAACCGTGTGTGTGTTGCCTCCCGAGTCGGCGGTCTGGCGACGGGAGGGCGGTAGCGGGAGGGATCTTCGGTCTCCCGAGGCGGATAGTGGGAGAGCGGCGGGAGGCAGTATGGAAGATCCTTTTCCCTGTAGTGAGGCGACAGAGGGGGTTGTAGGCTCCGGGGACTTCCCCCCTTTTGGTGGGTTGTCTATTCTTTAATGTGTTTTTTACCCATTGTTAAATTTAAAGTTAAATAAATGGCCGCTGTGGCCAAAAATTATCCAAGCTAGAAGTAGTAGCGTATTGTTTGGATGGTTACAAGGAAGTGGGGGGATAGGTCACAGGGGCTCACTCCGTGATACCCGCGTCATGGCTACAAGACCAGCCAAAAATCAATCTAGCATCACGATCAACTGGTAAATGTACTCAAAAGTGCCCAGAGAAACTGATTAGTATCCTTGAACGTATATCACCCTGTAGGCGCCGTGTAGCTGCAGCGACCCGGGGAGTGATAAAAAGTTTCTGCGGAGTGGCCCTTTAATAATTGTCCACCCTGGTAACACTGAGATGTGCGAGCCGTCACATGATGCACTACAAGTGAGAACGCCATCCGATCTATGCAAGGAAGCGAGAGACGTTACTTGGGCAGTAATTCTAATGAGTGATGATGATTTGGGCCAATCTCGTTATGTAGCTGCAGCTCCCTGAGAGATGCCGCTGTAATCTGCTCACTGATTCCCCAGCCGATCATTGGGTCTTCTAGCAGATTTGTCCTCAGCACATTATTATAAATTCTGCATAAAGTGGGTGGCTGACATCCCTGCTTCTCAGGTACGCAGTAGAGTTCTGGTATCCCCTATTCAGGCCCTGCTTCTGGTGCACGTTTGTTACAAGACTGCGCAGAGATGACCGGTAATAAGGCAAAGGGATAGTGGCGTAGTTTCTTAGCTTTTTATTTCTGTCTGCCTACCCTTTTTAGTTAAATACGAGGGGCTGCTGATAAGTCTTTGGCTTTACCCAGAAAGAAACGAGATAGGAAGATGAAACTTTACATTTATTCCACATACTCTCCACTGATGTCAACACACTTCTTACATCGGTATTCCAATTTCTGTAAGTCTTGCAAAAAGAAGGATTTCGGTTGTGCCTCAAACCAGTCATCCGTAGCAGCCATGGCATCAGAAATGGTGTGAAATTTGGTACCCTTGAGGTGTTTCTTCAGGTTTGGAAACAGATGATAGTCGGAGGGAGCTAGATCTGGTGAATAGGGTGGGTGGTCCACCAGCTGGAAGCCTAGCTCCACCAGTTTTGCCGTGGTCGCTTGTGTAGTGTGAGCGGAGGTGTTGTCTTGCAGGAACAAGATTCCTTTGGACAGCTTGCTACGCCTTTTGGCCTTCAGAGCTGCCTTCAATTGGTCCAAAAGTTCAATGTAATACCTTGCATTGATGGTGGAACCATTTTGAAGGTAGTTCACTAGCAGCACGCCCTCCTTATCCCAGAACACAGACGCCATCAACTTCTTTGGGCGAGGAGAACAACTGTGCCTCCACTCTTTTGACTGCTTCTTGGTTTCAAGGTCATACAAATAAATCCAGGTCTCATCCATAGTGACCAGTCGATCCAGGAAGTTCCTATCAGTCCGGAAACACTGACAAATGGACCAGGAAGTTTTCACTCACATGCTTTTCTGATCTGTTGTCAAACACTTGGGGACCCGCTTTGCAGATAGCTTCTTCATGTTCAAATGTTCAAGGATAATGAAACAAACACGTTCACGAGAAACCCCCATGATGTCTGCTATTCCTTTAGCTGAAATTGGCCGATTCTCCAGTATGAGGTTGTGCACAGCATCAACGATCTCTGGAACAACAAGCTCTCTCGGTCATCCAGGACGTTCCTCCTCATTGGTGCTGAAGTGGCCCGTTTTAAATTTGACAACCCAGTTCTTAACTGTAGAATATGAAGGGCATTAATCCCCCAATGTCTGCAACATATCACCATGAATATCCTGCGTAGACTTTCTTTGTAGAAACAAGAATTGTATCACTCCTCTGCTCTCATTTGCCGTGAATATCGCCTGAGACTCCGCCATTCTGTTTTCCTGCGTGCCTAGATCACTGTTGCCATGAACTACAAACGCAAAATTTTGAAAACATATATTAGACACATAAGGCTTTCATGTGATGTAACATTCGTTACCATAGAAACAAAAATAGAACACAAAGCCAAAGACTCATATTATATATTTAGTCCCTTTCACATGGGTGTATTTGCACGCACAAAATTTGCATATGCGGTACATAGAGAATGCCATATTTTCCTGCACGGATTTTTCCTCTACATTTCGGTGGTGTGCAAAAAAAATGCAGCTTGCTCTATTTTCTGGTGCATTTGTTCACCAAAGGTCCCCATAGAAGTCAATAGGGATGCACAAATGCGCGAACAACAGCTAGGGGATGCGTGAAACACTGCATAGTTGCGCAGCGAAAGGAACAAATCTGGAACTCATTAGACTATTTGGCCATTTCAATCAGTTTGCTGCATGCAAATGAACATGCCTGGCAGGTGGAAAAATTACAGTAAAATATACTGATGCGCTGATACCACAAATATGCAGAACTCGGACACGCGCAAATATGCATATGTTTGTGTGAAGGGGGCCTTATACACTGCTAATCCAGAACATCTGATAAACTGGCATCTGCCCGACCCTGGCCATAGCAGATTAATGGAACTGCACTACACATCATTTGCATGTTTTTTGTGGGACTTGTAGACGAAAGCTGTATGAAGAATTGCAATACGGTCAAACTGAATTCTTATTTATTTGCAGTACAGGTCAGATTGGGGGGGGGGGGGTGGATATGTCTTTCATTTTTGTTTATTTCAGCATGAACAACGTGACTTCATGAGTCTTCAAGATCTAATAAACTTTTGGATGACTTTCCAGAATAAACTGACATGTGTAAAATCATATGTAAGGCTGAAAAAATACATCTATCCATCCAGTTTAGCCTATTACCCTCCTCCACCAATGTCGACCCCCCTCCCCAATGTGTACAAATGTGTACATGGGGAATAACAGCATTTATTGCTAATATGATTTGTTTTCATTTCTAATTGTCAGTTTCCTCTAAGCTGGTGGGTGGAGACAAGCTGCTATTATGTCATATATGCACTACACATGGAGAAAACAGCAGATTCTATTTCTTAACTAGAGATGAGCGAACGTACTTGTCCGAGCTTGATATTCGTGCGAATATTAGGGTGTTCGGGATGCTCGTTACTCGTAATGAGTACCACGCGGTGTTCCGGTTACTTTCAGTTTCCTCTCTGAGACGTTAGCGTGCTTTTCTGGCCAATTGAAAGACAGGGAAGGCATTACAACTTCCCCCTGTGACGTTCAAGCCCTATACCACCCCCCTGCTGTGAGTGGCTGGGGAGATCTGATGTCACCCGAGTATAAAAATCGGCCCCTCCCGCGGCTCGCCACACATGCCTTGTGACTTAGCTGAGGGAAAGTACTATCGTGCTGGAGCTGCTGTAGGGAGAGCGTTAGGAGTTAGTGTAGGCTTCAAGAACCCCAACGGCCCTTCTTAGGGCCACATCTACTAGTGTGCAGTACTGTGTTAGCACAGTATTTTTTATTTTTTTTTCCAAAATTGGATCTGCAGAGCATTGCGCCCTGCAATAGGAACAGAAGTGGGGGTTAGGCAGGGAGAGTGTTAGGAGTTAGTGTAGGCTTCAAGAACCCCAATGGTCCTTTCTAGGGCCACATCTATCCGTGTGCAGTACTGTCCAGGCTGCTGTTAGCAGTGTTGCATTTTTTTTTTTTTTTCTCAAAACCGGCTGTGCAGAGCATTGCACCTGGCATTAATACTACAGGGATAGAATTGTGTAGGCAGGGCCAGAAGACATACATTATTCATTGAATAGACGCAGTGGGCCTATCCTTTTAAACAAAAAGGAAGAAAGTATATTTGCCCTGCCTGTGTCAGTCCTAAGGGCTCTGGGTACGTGTGTGCTGCGTGGAGAACGTAAAAAAATCAGACGCAACCAGCTACGGTTGAGTGCAGCCTTGCGCCAATTTCTTTCCTGCCTGGGAAATACCTGCTCTGCCACAGTTAGTAACTCTGCAACAGTAAAGTTCTGTGACACTTTTGCAGGGCCGCAACACAGTTATTAAACTTATTATTCAGTGAATAGACGCAGTGGGCCTATCCTTTTAAACAAAAGGGAAGAAAGTATATTTGCCCTGCCTCTGTCAGTCCTAAGGGCTCTGGGTACGTGTGTGCTGCGTGGAGAACGTAAAAAAATCAGACGCAACCAGCTACGGTTGAGTGCAGCCTTGCGCCAATTTCTTTCCTGCCTGGGAAATACCTGCTCTGCCACAGTTAGTAACTCTGCAACAGTAAAGTTCTGTGACACTTTTGCAGGGCCGCAACACAGTTATTAAACTTATTATTCAGTGAATAGACGCAGTGGGCCTATCCTTTTAAACAAAAGGGAAGAAAGTATATTTGCCCTGCCTCTGTCAGTCCTAAGGGCTCTGGGTACGTGTGTGCTGCGTGGAGAACGTAAAAAAATCAGACGCAACCAGCTACGGTTTAGTGCAGCCTTGCGCCAATTTCTTTACTGCCTGGGAAATACCTGCTCTGCCACAGTTAGTAACTCTGCAACAGTAAAGTTCTGTGACACTTTTGCAGGGCCGCAACACAGTTATTAAACTTATTATTCAGTGAATAGACGCAGTGGGCCTATCCTTTTAAACAAAAGGGAAGAAAGTATATTTGCCCTGCCTCTGTCAGTCCTAAGGGCTCTGGGTACGTGTGTGCTGCGTGGAGAACGTAAAAAAATCAGACGCAACCAGCTACGGTTGAGTGCAGCCTTGCGCCAATTTCTTTCCTGCCTGGGAAATCAAATCACTGCTAATACAGCATGCTGAGGGGTAGGGGTAGGCCTAGAGGATGTGGACGCGGCCGAGGACGCGGAGGGCCAAGTGAGGGTGTGGGCACAGGCCGAGCCAGTGCGGTGGCCAGGGGTAGAGGCAGGGCCAGACCGAATAATCCACCAACTGTTTCCCAAAGCGCCCCCTCGCGCCATGCCACCCTGCACAGGTCAAGGTGCTCTACGGTGTGGCAGTTTTTCACAGAGACGCCTGACGACTGACGAACAGTGGTGTGCAACCTTTGTCGCGCCAAGATCAGCTGGGGAGGCACCACCAACAGCATGCGCAGGCATATGATGGCCAAGCACCCCACAAGGTGGGACGATGCCCGTTCACCGCCTCCGGTTTGCACCACTTCCTCTCCCCCTGTGCCCCAACCTGCCACTGAGATCCAACCCCCCTCTGAGGACCCAGGCACTACCGTCTCCTGGCCTGCACCCACACCCTCACCTCCGCTGTCCTCGGCCCCATCCAGCAATGTCTCTCAGCGCAGCGTCCAGACGTTGCTAGTGCCACAGTTTGAGCGCAAGCGCAAGTACGCCGCCACGCACCCGCACGCTCAAGCGTTAAACGTGCACATTGCAAAATTGATCAGCCTAGAGATGCTGCCGTATAGGCTTGTGGAAACGGAGGCTTTCAAACACATGATGGCGGCGGTGGCCCTGCGCTACTCGGTTCCCAGTCGCCACTACTTTTCCCGATGTGCCGTCCCAGCCCTGCACGACCACGTCTCCCGCAACATTGTACGCGCCCTCACCAACGCGGTTACTGCCAAGGTCCACTTAACAACGGACACGTGGACAAGCACAGGCGGGCAGGGCCACTATATCTCCCTGATGGCACATTGGGTGAATTTAGTGGAGGCTGGGACAGAGTCAGAGCCTGGGACCGCTCACGTCCTACCCACACCCAGAATTACGGGCCACAGCTCGGTGGTGGTATCTGCGGCGGTGTATGCTTCCTCCACTAAAGCACCTTCCTCCTCCTCCTCCTCCAACGCAACCTCTGTCTCGCAATCAAGATGTGTCAGCAGCACGTCGGCAGCAGTCGGTGTCACGCGGCGTGGCAGCACAGCGGTGGGCAAGCGTCAGCAGGCCGTGCTGAAACTACTCAGCTTAGGAGAGAAGAGGCACACAGCCCACGAACTGCTGCAGGGTCTGACAGAGCAGACCGACCACTGGCTTGCGCCGCTGAGCCTCCAACCGGGCATGGTCGTGTGTGACAACGGCCGTAAGCTGGTGGTGGCTCTGCAGCTCGGCAGCCTCACGCACGTGCCATGCCTGGCCCATGTCTTTAATTTGGTGGTTCAGCGCTTTCTGAAAAGCTACATTTCCGCAAATCCCACACGCACGCTGCCACCCTGCGGACACTGCAACATAGGTTTAATCTGCCAGTGCACCGACTGCTGTGCGACGTGCCCACACAGTAGAACTCTACGCTCCACATGTTGGCCGGACTCTATGAGCAGTGTAGAGCTATAGTGGAATACCAACTCCAACTTGCGCGGCGCAGTGGGAGTCAGCCTCCTCAATTATTTACAGAAGAGTGGCCCTGGTTGGCAGACATCTGCCAGGTCCTTGGAAAATTTGAGGAGTCTACCCAGGTGGTGAGCGGCGATGCTGCAATCATTAGCGTCACCATTCCTCTGCTATGCATCTTGAGAAGTTCCCTGCAAAGCATAAAGGCAGACGCTTTGCGCTCGGAAACAGAGCCGGGGGAAGACAGTATGTCGCTGGATAGTCAGAGCACCCACCTGTCTATATCTCAGCGCGTTGAGGAGGAGGAGGAGGAGCATGAGGAGGATGAGGAGGAGGGGGAAGAGACAGCTTGGCCCACTGGTGAGGGTACACATGCTGCTGGGCTGTCATCCTTTCAGCGTGTATGGCCTGAGGAGGAGGAGGATCCTGAAAGTGATCTTCCTAGTGAAGACAGCCATGTGTTGCGTACAGGTACCCTGGCACACATGGCTGACTTCATGTTAGGATGCCTTTCTCGTGACCCTCGCGTTACACGCATTCTGGCCACTACGGATTACTGGGTGTACACACTGCTCGATCCACGGTATAAGGAGAGCCTTTGCACTCTCATTCCCAAAGAGGAAAGGGGTTCGAGAATGATGCTATACCACAGGGCGCTGGTGGACAAACTGATGGTAAAATTCCCATCCGACAGCGCTAGTGGCAGAAGGCGCAGTTCCGAGGGCCAGGTAGCAGGGGAGGCGCAGAGATCAGGCAGCATGTACAGCGCAGGCAGGGGAACATTCTCCAAGGCCTTTGCCAGCTTTATGGCTCCCCAGCAAGACTGTGTCACCGCTCCCCAGTCAAGACTGAGTCGGCGGGAGCACTGTAAACGGATGGTGAGGGAGTACGTAGCCGATCGCACGACCGTCCTCCGTGACGCCTCTGCCACCTACAACTACTGGGTGTCGAAGCTGGACACGTGGCCTGAACTCGCACTGTATGCCCTGGAGGTGCTTGCTTGTCCTGCGGCTAGCGTCTTGTCAGAGAGTGTGTTTAGTGTGGCTGGGGGAATCATCACGGATAAGCGTACCCACCTGTCAACCGACAGTGCCGACAGGCTTACACTCATCAAGATGAACAAAGCCTGGATTTCCCCAGACTTCTCTTCTCCACCAGCGGACAGCAGCGATACGTAAGCAATACGTAGGCTGCACCCGCGGATGGAAGCTACGTTCTCTCTCACCATCCAAAACGGGGACATTTCTGCTTCATCAATCTGTGTATAATATTCCTCATCCTCCTCTTGCTCCTCCTCCTGAAACCTCACGTAATCACACTGAACGGGCAATTTTTCTTAGGGCCACAAGGCTCACTCATATAATTTTTCTAAACAATTTTTATATGTTTCAATGCTCTTAAAAGCGTTGAAACTTTAACTTGAACCAATTTTTCGTTAGACTGGGCTGCCTCCAGGCCTAGTTACCACTTAAGCCACATTAACCAAAGCGATTAATGGGTTTCACCTGCCCTCTTGGTTGGCCATGGCCAATTTTTGGGATGTACAGTACTGTTGATACAGCAATTTTTAGCCTTCAGCTGCCCTCATGCCTCGCCACACCCATGTCTATTTAGAAGTGCGTCTGCCATAAGGAGGAACCGCAGGCACACACTGCAGAGAGTTGGCATGGCTAGGCAGCGACCCCCCCCCCCCATAAAAGGGGCGGGCTGATAGTCCACAATGCTGTACAGAAGCAATGAGAAATCCAATCCTGTGCCACCTCCATCTGGAGCTGCACACGTGGGCATAGCAATGGGGAACCTATGTGCCACACACTATTCATTCTGTCAAGGTGTCTGCATGCCCCAGTCAGACCGCGGTTTTTTATAAATAGTCACAGCCAGGTACAACTCCGCAATGGGAATTCCGTGTGCACCCACAGCATGGGTGGCTCCCTGGAACCCACCCGCTGTACATAAATGTATCCCATTGCAGTGCCCATCACAGCTGAGGTAACGTCCGATTAAATGCAGGTGGGCTTCGGCCCACACTGCATGCCCCAGTCAGACTGGGGTTCTTTACAAGTGGACAGATGTAGTAACAACTCCCTGTGGACCCACAGCATGGGTGGGTGCCAGGAAGCCACCGGCGGTACATAAAAATATCCCATTGCATTGCCCAACACAGCTGAGGTAGTAATGTCGTGCTTAATGCAGGTGGGCTTCGGCCCACACTGCATGCCCCAGTCAGTCTGGTAATATGTACCTTAGCAGTAACCTCGTTGGTGGTAATGTGGTGGTGACTGCGGACCTGGTAGCGCGGTTTTATGTAGTTGGTTTTCGGAATGTGGCCAGGATTAAGTGGGCCGTGGCGGGGGGATGGTGGTGGTGCTCTCTTGTTGTGTCGTTAAAGGTGAAATTCTTGGACTGCCACCAGACCGACCAATGCAAAGGTATTTGCCAAGAATGTTTTCATTGTTGGAGGAGGAGGGGGATGTTTTGGAGGCACTATGTGTCCTCTACACGTGTCCGTGGTTATATGCACCTTAACAGTAACAGCGTTGGTGGGAAATGGCCTCGCCACCATCATGTCTTTGTGAAGCCTCTGTTTCCACACCCCAGTGACATACCATTAGCAGCGGTATAGGCAGAGCCCACAATTATTAACATTTCAGCGGTAGCATTAGGAACAGGCCCCACTAACATATCACTAGCAGCAGTATAGGGGGAGCGCAGTCTTAGTTCCATTTCAGTAATAGTAGCACTCAAGACAGGCCCCAGTAACATTCCCATTGCAGCAGTTTAGGGAGATAACAGTCTCTTTCACATTTCAGTAGCTGCAGTATAGACAAGGCCCCAGTTACATTTATGTAGCTAAAGTGTAGGCCAACCCCACACACCTTTCTGTACCATGTGTGCAGGCGAAGAACATAGAAATTACTATGATTACACTGTAGGTGAGGGCCCAAAAAAATTGGTGTACCAACAGTAGTAATATACCTCAGAAAAAATTGGCCATGCCCAACCAAGATGGCAGGTGAAACCCATTAATCGCTTTGGTTAATGTGGCTTAAGTGGTAACTAGGCCTGGAGGCAGCCCAGTTGAACGAAAAATTGGTTCAAGTTAAAGTTTCAACGCTTTTAAGAGCATTGAAACGTATAAAAATTGTTTAGAAAAATTATATGAGTGAGCCTTGTGGCCCTAATAAAAATTGCCCGTTCGGCGTGATTACGTGAGGTTTCAGGAGGAGGAGCAGGAGGAGGAGGAGGAATATTATACACAGATTGATGAAGCAGATATGTCCCCGTTTTGGATGGTGAGAGAGAACGTAGCTTCCATCCGCGGGTGCAGCCTACGTATTGCTTACGTATCGCTGCTGTCCGCTGGTGGAGAAGAGAAGTCTGGGGAAATCCAGGCTTTGTTCATCTTGATGAGTGTAAGCCTGTCGGCACTGTCGGTTGACAGGCGGGTACGCTTATCTGTGATGATTCCCCCAGCCGCACTAAACACCCTCTCTGACAAGACGCTAGCCGCAGGACAAGCAAGCACCTCCAGGGCATACAGCGCGAGTTCAGGCCACGTGTCCAGCTTCGACACCCAGTAGTTGTAGGTGGCAGAGGCGTCAGGGAGGACGGTCGTGCGATCGGCTACGTACTCCCTCACCATCCTTTTACAGTGCTCCCGCCGACTCAGCCTTGACTGGGGAGCGGTGACACAGTCTTGCTGGGGAGCCATAAAGCTGTCCAGGGCCTTAAAGACTGTTGCACTGCCTGTGCTGTACATGCTGCTCGATCTCCGCACCTCCCCTGCTACCTGGCCCTCGGAACTGCGCCTTCTGCCACTAGCACTGTCGGATGGGAATTTTACCATCAGCTTGTATGCCAGGGTCCTTTGGTATAGCAACACTCTCGAACCCCTTTCCTCTTCGGGAATGAGAGTGGAAAGGTTCTCCTTATACCGTGGGTCGAGCAGTGTGTACACCCAGTAATCCGTAGTGGCCAGAATGCGTGTAACGCGAGGGTCACGAGAAAGGCATCCTAACATGAAGTCAGCCATGTGTGCCAGGGTACCTGTACGCAACACATGGCTGTCTTCACTAGGAAGATCACTTTCAGGATCCTCCTCCTCCTCCTCCTCCTCCTCCTCCTCAGGCCATACACGCTGAAAGGATGACAGGCAAGCTGCATGGGTACCGTCAGCAGTGGGCCAAGCTGTCTCTTCCCCCTCCTCCTCATCCTCCTCATGCTCCTCTTCCTCCTCCTGAACGCGCTGAGATATAAACAGGAGGGTGCTCTGACTATCCAGCGACATACTGTCTTCCCCCTCCTCCGTTTCCGAGCGCAAAGCATCTGCCTTTATGCTTTGCAGGGAACTTCTCAAGATGCATAGCAGAGGAATGGTGACGCTAATGATTGCAGCATCGCCGCTCACCATCTGGGTAGACTCCTCAAAGTTTCCAAGGACCTGGCAGATGTCTGCCAACCAGGCCCACTCTTCTGTAAAGAATTGAGGAGGCTGACTCCCACTGCGCCGCCCATGTTACAGTTGGTATTCCACTATAGCTCTACGAGCTCATAGAGCCTGGCCAACATGTGGAGCGTAGAGTTCCACCGTGTGGGCACGTCGCACAGCAGTCGGTGCACTGGCAGATTAAACCGATGTTGCAGGGTCCGCAGGGTGGCAGCGTCCATGTGGGACTTGTGGAAATGTGCGCAGAGCCGTCGCACCTTTACGAGCAGGTCTGACAAGCGTGGGTAGCTTTTCAGAAAGCGCTGAACCACCAAATTAAAGACGTGGGCCAGGCATGGCACGTGCGTGAGGCTGCCGAGCTGCAGAGCCGCCACCAGGTTACGGCCGTTGTCACACACGACCATGCCCGGTTGGAGGCTCAGCGGCGCAAGCCAGCGGTCGGTCTGCTCTGTCAGACCCTGCAGCAGTTTGTGGGCCGTGTGCCTCTTATCTCCTAAGCTGAGTAGTTTCAGCACGGCCTGCTGACGCTTGCCCACCGCTGTGCTGCCACGCCGCGCGACACCGACTGCTGGCGACGTGCTGCTGCTGACACATCTTGATTGCGAGATAGAGGTTGCGCTGGAGGAGGAGGAGGAGGGTGCTTTAGTGGAGGAAGCATACACCGCCGCAGATACCACCACCGAGCTGGGACCCGCAATTCTGAGGGTGGGTAGGACGTGAGCGGTCCCAGGCTCTGACTCTGTCCCAGCCTCCACTAAATTCACCCAATGTGCCGTCAGGGAGATGTAGTGGCCCTGCCCGCCTGTGCTTGTCCACGTGTCCGTTGTTAAGTGGACCTTGGCAGTAACCGCGTTGGTGAGGGCGCGTACAATGTTGCGGGAGACGTGGTCGTGCTGGGCTGGGACGGCACATCAGGAAAAGTAGGGGCGACTGGGAACTGAGTAGCGCGGGGCCCGCCGCCGCCATCATACTTTTGAAGGACTCCGTTTCCACAACCCTATACGACAGCATCTCAAGGCTGATAAATTTGGCTATGTGGACGGTTAACGTTTGAGCATGCGGGTGTGCGGCGGCGTACTTGCGCTTGCGCTCAAACACTTGTGCTAGCGACGGCTGGACGGTGCGTTGCGAGACATTGGTGGATTGGGCCGAGGACAGCGGAGGTGAGGGTGTGGGTGCAGGCCAGGAGACGGTAGTGCCTGTGTCCTCAGAACGGGGTTGGATCTCAGTGGCAGGTTGGGGCACAGGGGGAGAGGCAGCGGTGCAAACCGGAGGCGGTGAACGGCCTTCGTCCCACCTTGTGGGGTGCTTGGCCATCATATGTCTGCGCATGCTGGTGGTGGTGAGGCTGTTGGTGGTGGTTCCCCGGCTGATCTTGGCGCGACAAAGGTTGCACACCACTGTCCGTCGGTCGTCAGGCGTCTCTGTGAAAAACTGCCAGACCTTAGAGCACCTTGGCCTCTGCAGGGTGGCATGGCGCGAGGGTGCGCTTTGGGAAACAGTTGGTGGATTATTCGTTCTGGCCCTGCCTCTACCCCTGGCCACCGCACTGCCTCTTGCAACCTGCCCTGCTGCTGCCCTTGCCTCCCCCTCTGAAGACCTGTCCTGAGTAGGCGTTGCAAACCAGGTGGGGTCAGTCACCTCATCGTCCTGCTGCTCTTCCTCAGAATCCTCTGTGCGCTCCTCCCTCGGACTTACTGCCCTTACTACTACCTCACTGATAGACAACTGTGTCTCATTGTCATCGTCCTCCTCACCCACTGAAAGGTCTTGAGACAGTTGCCGGAAGTCCCCAGCCTCATCCCCCGGCCCCCGAGAACTTTCCAATGGTTGGGCATCAGTGACGATAAACTCCTCTGGTGGGAGAGAAACCACTGCTGCCCAATCTGAGCAGGGGCCCGAGAACAGTTCCTGGGAGTCTTCCCGCTCCTGAGCATGTGTCATTGTAGTGGAGTGAGGAGGCTGGGAGAAAGGAGGAGCAGCAGACAGAGGATTCGGATTTGCAGCAGTGGACGGCGCAGAACTGTGGGTGGACGATAGGTTGCTCGAAGCACTTTCTGCCATCCACGACAGGACCTGCTCACACTGCTCATTTTCTAATAAAGGTCTCCCGCGTGGACCCATTAATTGTGCGATGTATGTGGGGACGCCAGAAACGTGCCTCTCTCCTAATCGCGCAGCAGTCGGCTGCGATACACCTGGATCAGGAGTTCGGCCTGTGCCCACACCCTCACTTGGCCCTCCGCGTCCTCGGCCGCGTCCACGTCCTCTAGGCCTACCCCTACCCCTCAGCATGCTGTATTACCAGTGATTTGATTTCCCAGCCAGGAAATAAATTGGCGCAAGCCTGCTGTTAAACTTAGCTGGCTGCGTATGATTTTTGTTTAAGTTCTCCACCCAGCACACACGTACCCAGAACGCTGAGGACTGTCTGAGGCAAGCCAAATAGAATAGTTCCCTTTTTTTTTTTAAAGGAAAGGCCCACTGCGTATATTCAATCAATAATAAATGTGTTGTGGCCCTGCAGTGTGTCACAGAACTGCAGTGTTGCACAGTTATTAACTACAGCAGAGCGGTGATTTCCCAGGCAGGAAATAAATTGGCGCAAGCCTGCTGTTAAACTTAGCTGGCTGCGTATGATTTTTTTTACGTTCTCCACCCTGCACACACGTACCCAGAACGCTGAGGACTGTCAGAGGCAGGCCAAATAGAATAGTAGTTGCCCTTTTTTTATAAAGGAAAGGCCCACTGCGTATATTCAATCAATAATAAATGTGTTGTGGCCCTGCACTGTGTCACATAACTGCAGTGTTGCACTGTTATTAACTACAGCAGAGCGGTGATTTCCCAGGCAGGAAATAAATTGGCACAAGCCTGCTGTTAAACTTAGCTGGCTGCGTATGATTTTTCTTTACGTTCTCCACCCAGCATACACGTACCCAGAACGCTGAGGACTGTCAGAGGCAGGCCAAATAGAATAGTAGTTGCCCTTTTTTTTTAAAGGAAAGGCCCACTGCGTATATTCAATCAATAATAAATGTGCTGTGGCCCTGCACTGTGTCACAGAACTGCAGTGTTGCACAGTTATTAACTACAGCAGAGCAGTGATTTCCCAGGCAGGAAATAAATTGGCGCAAGCCTGCTGTTAAACTTAGCTGGCTGCGTATGATTTTTGTTTAAGTTCTCCACCTAGCACACACGTACCCCGAACGCTGAGGACTGTCAGAGGCAGGCCAAATAGAATAGTTCCCCCTTTTTTTTAAAGGAAAGGCCCACTGCGTATATTCAATCAATAATAAATGTGTTGTGGCCCTGCAGTGTGTCACAGAACTGCAGTGTTGCACAGTTATTAACTACAGCAGAGCAGTGATTTCCCAGGCAGGAAATAAATTGGCGCAAGCCTGCTGTTAAACTTAGCTGGCTGCGTATGATTTTTTTTACGTTCTCCACCCAGCACACACGTACCCAGAACGCTGAGGACTGTCAGAGGCAGGCCAAATAGAATAGTAGTTGCCCTTTTTTTTAAAAGGAAAGGCCCACTGCGTATATTCAATCAATAATAAATGTGTTGTGGCCCTGCACTGTGTCACAGAACTGCAGTGTTGCACAGTTATTAACTACAGCAGAGCGGTGATTTCCCAGCCAGGAAATAAATTGGCGCAAGCCTGCAGACCAAATAGATTTTTTGCCCTTTTTTTTTTAAAGAAAAGGCCCACTGTGTATATTCAATCAATAAAATATGTCTTCTGGCCCTGCCTACACAATTCTGTGCCTGTAGTATTACTGCAGGGCGGAATGCTCTGCACGGCTGATTTGGAAAAAAAAAAAAAGTGCAACACTGCTAACAGCAGCCTCCACAGTACTGCACACTGTTAGATGTGGCCCTAAGAAGGACCGTTGGGGTTCTTGAAGCCTACACTAACTCCTAACACTCTCCCTGCCTAACCACCACTTCTGTCCCTGTAGTATTACTGCAGGGCGCAATGCTCTGCACGGCCGATTTGGAAAAAAAAAAAAGTGCAACACTGCTAACAGCAGCCTCCACACTACTGTACACTGTTAGATGTGGCCCTAAGAAGGGCCGTTGGGGTTCTTGAAGCCTACACTAACTCCTAACGCTCTCCCTACAGCAGCTCCGGCACCAGCAGCACTGTCCCTCAGCTATCTCACAAGGCATCTGAGGCGAGCAGAGGGAGGGGCCGATTTTTATACTCGGGTGACACCTGATTTCCCCAGCCACTCACTGCAGGGGGGTGGTATAGGTCTGGAACATCACAGGGGGAAGTTGTAATGCCTTCCCTCTCTTTCAATTGGCCAGAAAAGCGCGCTAACGTCTCAGAGAGGAAACTGAAAGTAACCCGAACATCGCGTGGTACTCGTTACGAGTAACGAGCATCCCGAACACGCTAATATTCGCCCGAGCATCAATCTCGGACGAGTACGTTCGCTCATCTCTAATTTTTGCACATTCAAAGACACCTAACACTTTTTCCTATTAGACTGCCTGTCCACGGGCATTGCGGTATCCCGCAGCGGATCTCCGCCACCCGGGAGCAGGAGTCTGCAGACGAATCTTCGCGGTCAGCCTATCTGGCAGGCTGACCGTGAAGAATCGCGGCATTTCGCAGCATGCTGTGACTTGCCGGCCACAAGCGGGGAATCGCTATGATTAGAGATGAGCGAGTACCAAAATGCTCGGGTGCTCGTTAATCGAGTCAAGCTTTTCGTAATATTTGAGAGCACTATTCGAGTAACGAACCCCATTGAAGTCACTGGGGGACTCGAGAATTTTTGGCTATTCTCATGACCCTGGACCTATGGTGTGGTCTCCAGTTGCAGTGATTTCTTCTCTCTTCCTGGGTTCCATGGTCCCTGCTGCTCTCACTAACAACTTAGTAAAATAATATGTGAGACTGATAAAATACTTGTCTGTCCAGTTCAGCTTATTATCCTGCATTGTTGATCCAGAGGAAGGCAAAAAGTTCCATGAGCTAGAAGCCAATTTTCCTCCTATTAAGAAAAACTTCCTTCCCCACTTTAATCTGGCAGTTGGAATAATCCCTGGGTCAGTGACCCTTCTGAAGTAATTGGTGACTATAACCTGATGCGCCCATGTGACCGAGCCCTTACTGCAGGAAGAAGACGGCCGTACCTCAAGATGGACGACTCCCCGCAGCGCTGAAGAAAAAACACATGACTGGCAATGAAGCCGGTCACATGTTCTTTCTTCCGGCACCGCAGAGAGACGTCCGTCCTGAAGTGCGTCCGTCTTCTACCTGCAGTAACACGGGCGCCGATGCGCCCATGTGACTAAGCCCTCAGTAGATTAGCCATCCCCATGTGCTCGGGTAGAGAGCTACATAGTCTCACTACTCTTACGGTAAAGAACCCCCTTCTATGTTGGTGTACAATCCTTCTTTCCTCTAGATGTAGAGGATGGCCCCTTGGTACACTCACAGTCCTGGATATAAATAGATGATGTTAGAGATCTCTGTATTGTCCTCTGATATATTTATACATAGTTATTAGGTCGCCCCTCAGCCGTCTTTTTTTTAAACAAAATAATCCCAATTTTGATAACCTCTCTGGGTATTGTAGTCCACCCATTCCATTTATTACTTTAGTTTGCCCGCCTTTGAACCTGCTCAAGCTCTGATATGTCCTTCTTGCGTACCGGTGCCGAAAACTGTACACAATATGTGTTGGCTGACCATTAACCAGTCTTAGGAGAAGAAGGCAGAGGACTATTAAGGTTTGTTTTTTTTTTAATTGGTAAAATATGGAGAAAGTTTTGGCAAGGGGAAACTTTTTTCCCCACTGGATTAGGAAGGTGGGGAGAGATTTGGTGCTCGGTGTTATCATGCAATCGTCATCGCTGTCACTTATCAGCACTGAAGATCGGCACGGATTAGGCATCAACCGCTTCTGTATCAGAAGTCCTGTGAACACATAACAATAGAGAGAAGTGAGCAATGTACTATGTTCAATACCAGAATTCTGGGTTGTATCTATAAAACTTGGCAAATTACTCCTTACTTTTGCAAATTGATGTTTCCTCACTTGTAGAATCATCATCAGAAATCGCAATAAGATTGTTGAAACATCACAAGTTTTATTAACTGGATTAAATCATTGATATCAGTAGATGAGAGAAGGTGAAATAATCCAGAGGCCGGGAACCAGCCGGATCTTATATGATAATAGACGCTGATGGATCTGAGCTCAGTGCCTGTAGATGTCATTGCTGGATGATGGTTTAGGTGGATTTGTAGCTGAAAAAAAAGGCAAAAATGGATGTATTAGATAAATAATAGCAGTAATCAAAAGAAAGCAAATGGTAAAAGACATCTTATCTACCAGGAGAATTGAGACCTGACTTCAGATGTCAGTGATTCGGGGAGCAAAAACCACTAAACCCGGATTATGCTGCTATTGTCTTAAATCCAGATATTGTAAAGGCATACAGGAGCGTAATAGAGACCTTATTATATAGGAGATCAGTACCTGGTGCGCTGGGTCTTATCTTGGCTAGGAAACCTCCTTCCTGCTCTTGATCTGGAGGTTTTGGTTTCTTATTTGGATGAGACTAGAAGAAAGAAACAAGATAAGAAACTGAACTGTAAAATGTTTTCCAAGCAGCCCAATAAATATATTCTAAAGATAAATACTTAGTAACCAGTAATAAACACCTATTAGCCACTCATAGGCAAAATGAAATGTTTTAATTTCACTTTCTGTGTGAGAGAAGCTATAAGAGTTACTTAGCACTACCCCAGTCATATGTATCAGGTTGGGTGGGAGAAAAACCTGATACATATGAGACATGAGATATTAACATGTGGATGAGGAAGTTTACATACCGAACCATTAAATATTATTCTCATTATCAAATTAATGTAATTTTTGCAATTGTCCTTCATACCTTCTATATTAGTTCCTCTTGGTCTTCAAGATCTCTGCTTGCTGTCATACAGGATCTTCCAAAAAAAGACAAAACGCGTCCTTGATGGTATTCTATAAAGAGTGATAATTAGAATGAATTATAAATGACATATAACATATCTATTTTGCATATTTAGGCCGCCTGCAGGCGGTGGGTTGGATCCGGCTGCGAGGATTCTTGCCGCGGGACCCGACCCGAGCGCCTGCAGAGAGCGGCGCGTACTCGCCCGCGGCTCCGGCTGTTTGATGTGCCGGCTTGCCGGGCAGCCGGCGCATGCGCAGAGCGGAGCCGGCGGCCGGGCAGTGATGTTAATAGAGCATGCTGCGATTTGTTTGCCGTGCGAGATTTCGCTCAGCCAAATCGCGGCCATCTACATAGGATTGCGTTTGTTAACGCAATCCTATGGCAGCTTTCAGCGGCGGATATTCCGCGAGAAATCCCGCCGCGGAATTTCCGCTCGTGTGCAGGCGCCCTTACTAGATGAATACATTGAATGGGATTATTTTAAGATAAACAATGATATTTAAGACAGAATAAACTAAGAAAATGATCCTAAAGCTTCCAGTGCTGGTCAGTGCCGGGCCAGGAGAGACAGCCTGTGATTATCCAGGTAACCACATGTCATTGGAAACCTCTCCTGTAAACCTCCTTTGTGTATGATGTTACTCTACAATTTAATTATGAATAGCATATATACTTACATTTGGTAGGGCGCTTGCGTTTTATGGAACAGCCAGCAGTGAGTCTCATCCTGGTTTTTGGCTGGTTTGTTCCAGATACTGATCTTCTAGTTGGACCGCAGTTCTCTCTGGAATATTTAATTGGTCAAGTAATCGTGATACTCCTGCACTGGTGGTAGCTCCGGATGGATACGGGAGAATCTTTCTGCATAGAATATCCACAGGTGTTCATGGTTATCCTCTAGGATTCCATCAAGGAGCCAGCAGGCTGCATGACACATTTCATGTGCTAAAGTGTCTCTCAAACGGTCTAAAGATAAAAGTATACACAGTAATAAGAACACAATGTATCACAAGTATCATTAATGTAAACTCCAAAGCAGCTCCCTAATGGGTAGAGCGATTGTGGAACTTACCAGCAGAGTTACAGATGTTCTCATTTAGCTCAATCACAGAATAACAGATCCCTTTGTCATAAACATTACAACATGCTCCTGCTTCTGCCACCATACTTGCAATCCAGGTCCCAAGTACGGAATTTGAAAGCTAAAGAAGCAGGTGAAAAAAAAAACATTAAACCTTCATTTCCATCACCACAGAGCTAAATGCAATCACATCACCCCAGAGAGCCCAAACACCTATGTTGTGACTTGTTTCCTATCTGTTATTTCCAGCCATTCAAAACTGAAGCTACATGATCACTTAATAGTTTTAATTCCAGTGGTGATTAAAGTTAATTTTAAAAACCTTTTTCATCCCCAAATCATGACCATAAAGTTAAAACTTAACAATCTCATTACGGGGCCTAGCTATAGGGTGCAGAGGAGGTAGCAGGCCCAACCTGGCCCTGGTGCCTAAGAGGGCAGAACACCATTCTGCCACATCAGACGACACCAGGGTTATAACTGGCACATGCTAGGTGAGAGACTCTAATACAGATTTTGCATTAGGGCTCCTGAGCTCCAAGTTCTACATCCGACCACACTTGAAGTTGATTTGGAGCCACCAATTGCTGCTAGGGATAAATCCATAAATCTCACAAATTATGACTAGAGTTAAAAATAAGACGATGGACAGCAAGATGTGTAATCCATAGACTAAATACTGTATAATGTACCTTGTTCTCAAACACAGTTTGATTGTAAAGATTGAATAGTCGCTGTGCTAGCTCCTGTTTGGTCCCCTGGAAGTTTGTGACATATGGGGATGTCGCTGTGGTAATTTCATGAAGAAAGCAGTCCTTGATGTTACAAGTAGGTCTGCTGGAAAGAATAAGAAATCATGTATCAATCAGTCCTTGTTCATTTCAAAAATAAATCACAAATAAGGGACAATTAGATTAAGAGGTGGACCTGCCATAGGGGTAATATCGGAAAGAGGTAGAGCTGCTCTAGGGGCAATATCAGTAAAAGGTGGACCTACCATAGGGGCATGAAGCAGTAGAAATAGGTACAGACAGGTGGAGGCAGGAAAGTGTACCTTCCTCAAAACTAATTGCAGGAACATGAAACTTCAAATAACTTACCTTTCTTCTGAGCTGGGTTCATCTCCATGTTCAAATACTTCATTATCTGCATAGAAATATAAAGTAGTGAAAATCTCCCATTATGATACAATTAGTACAGAAAGGTTTATATTAACGAGAGCTTACGATTCAGGAAGACAAATGTATTATAGTGTGCACAGCTAATAATGTCTATTGGAAGGGCAGCTACCTACAAGACTCCTCAATAACAGGTTATCTGCCAGTATGGTGGACCAGTGTATGAGGTTATTAATGGAAAGCTGTAATACTGATGAGCGGGTGGATGCACTTGTACCCATCAGTGTCTATATGGGGACTGAAATCTCACACATGTACGGTGCATACCACCATTAGAAGTATTGTCAGGTCTATGTGTAGTTCTATCCTAACCAGGGACACTTTTTGACACTGCAGTGAAATTTGCCTCATCAGAACCCTAGAAGAACATTTTAGCTTTTCTCCATTTGGACACTCTAAAGATGATCTAATATTAGATGTGTCTTAGTGACTAACTCCATGTTATGTTCCAGGAAAAAGCGATAATTAATTATGCCTAGATTTAGTACAAGAATCACCATGGGAAGATAATATTTTGAGCTCATATTGGTGTCCGATACAGTTCAAAATATATAAAGCCTAATTGATCTTTTATTGAAGTTATCTCTAAAGATCCAGAAAACAGTTTTTGGAACTGACCAGTGATATGGGTTGTTGGTATTCTGGTGCAATCATCATCATCATCGGTGTCACTAATCGCAATGGGAGATGTGCACTGCTTGCCATCGACTGCTTCTATATCAGAAGTCTTGAGTCCTGTGAGTAACACATAAGAGTAGAAAGGAGTGAGCAATGTACTATATCCAATACCAGAAACCTGGGATGTAGCTATAAAACTTGGCTGATTACTCCTTACTTTTGCGAATTGACTCCTCGCTTGTAAAATCATCCTCATCCTCAGAAATAACAATGACTTGGTTGGATCTGTGAAAACAAATATACATACATCAGTGGATAAATTGTAATAGTGAAGCCTCACAAGTCTTATTAACTGGATGAAATCATTGATGAAGATGAAGGTGAAGTAATCCAGAACCCGGGGACCAGCAGGTCCTTATATGATGATATACACTGATGGACCTGAGCTCAGCGCCTGTAGATGTCATTTATCTCACCTGTCATTGCTACATGATGGAATAGGTGAATCTGTGTATGATAAAGAGGAAAAAACGATTGTATTAGCTAAATAATGGCATAAATCAAAAAAAACTAATTGTTTTAAGACACATCTTATCTACCAGGACAATTTGGACCTGACTTCAGATGTCAGTGATCCGGGGAGCGAAACTACTAAACACGGATTATGCTGCTATTGTTTTACATCAAGATATTGTAAAGACATACAGCAGCGTAATAGAGACCTTATTATATAGGAGATCGGTACCTGGTTTTCTTAGTGTAACCGTGCTTGGGAAACCGCTTTCCTGGTCTTTATTTGAAAGCTTCCGTTTCTTACTGGGAGGAGACTAGAAGACAAGAAGAAGATGATAAAGAAGATGAGGCGTTTAACATTAAAACTAGTATTAACCAACTATTTGCAACTAATAAAATGTCATGTTTTGACCTTGTTTTCCCTGTAATAGGAGCTGTAAGGGTGGGTTCACACAGGGCAGATTCCCGTCGAAAAACTGCGAGATTTCCGTTGGGAGAACCGCCGCGGTGTAGAAAAGGAAAACTCCTTTAATTTAAGTAATATCTATGGAGCATGTGCTACATTGTTGCACAGTTTATGACAAAAAAACAGGGACAAGCTTTACATAAATCTCTCTGCATATTGTGATTGAATTATTAAATACTCCACAAATACAGCGTCACCACAATAGATGACCCCACCAGGGGGGAGCAGCAGAACTTCACACTATGTTGCACGCTCTGTGTAAAGATCCGGACAGCAGGATCCAAAAATATCAGTCCATATATTGTATGACAGAGCAGCAGTATCAGGGGGGTTAGTTATGCATATACTCACAAGAGGATCATAAGATCAGAAGTGCTTTAATTCAAAAAATGCGTTCCACAGCACTGCAACATTTCGACCGTTCTCCGGTCTTCTGATTGAACTATTACATACATAAGGACTAACTACTTCTAGATTTTTCATGCAATGTATCGGCTTCTCTAAATGTAGTATTAGCAAAAATGTAGTATCATTGCAAAAAATAAAGGATAATGCAAATCTAAAAAAAACCTTTCCCTGTATTTGTAATAAAAAATATCAAAATAAAAACGCCTAAAAACATATTTGGTATTGCAGCATCAATAACAGTCTGACTCATCAAAGTAATGCATTATTCATCCCGAACGGGGAATGTTATAAAAAATTTTAAAAAATTACACAACACCAGAATTACATTTTTTGGTCACTCTGTCTCTAAGAGAAGATGAAATAAAAAGCGATCAAAAAGTTATATGCACTTCAAAATGGTACCAGTCCATCTCGCAAAAAAGAGCCCTCATACAGTTATATCAATGGAAAACTATAAAAGTTATGGCAAAAGTAGTATAGCAAAAAACCCCAAAACTATATAGATTTCTTATCGTCAAAATCATACTGACACAAAGAATAAAGTTATCATGTGATTTTTGCTGCAAAACAAGACCCATTTGAAAAATGATGGAATTGCATTTTTTATTGCATTTCACACTTTTTAGAATTTTTAAAAATGTTTTGCAGTATATTATGTGGTACATTAAATGGTAGAATTGAAAAATACAACAACGTATCCTGCAAAAAACAACTACTACTTCAATGGGAAAATAAGAGTTATGATGTTTTGAAAGTGGGGAAGAAAAAACCAAAATGAACCTGGATAAGACTAAAGAGAAGTGACGGCTCACCTGATGGAAATCTTCATCCCCGCTACTGTCGTCTGCGTCAGACCATACAAGATATCTTGGACGCTTTGTCGCCATCTCTGTAGACATATAAGAGCGCGATCCTCTCTATAGAACTCCTTCAACAACCCTCAATGGAATTATCCGTTACATGGCATTTTGAACTTCCCGATCTATTGTGACATCAAACTAGTGACATCACAAGTTGTGTGACAGTTACGTTTTGTGACATCATTAGTCATGTAACATTGATATTGTAATGTCATTGGTCAAATGGTGAGCAATGTATACTACCAATACAAGCTACTATTGTGCTTTAGCACTATTCTTGTAATTAATAGACATCACACCATTAGAGATGAGCGAGCGTACTCGGAAAAGCACTACTCGCTCGAGTAATTTGCTTTATCCGAGTATCGCTGTGCTCGTCCCTGAAGATTCGGGTGCCGGCACGGAGCGGGGAGCTGCAGGGGAGAGCCGGGAGAAACGGAGGGGAGATCTTTCTCTCCCTCTCTCCCGCCCGCTCTCCCCTGCTCCCCGCTGTGACTCACCTGTCAGCCGCAGCGGCACCCAAATCTTCAGGGACGAGCACAGCGATACTCGGATAAAGCAAATTACTGGAGCGAGTAGTGCTTTTCCGAGTACGCTCGCTCATCTCTACACACCATCTATTATATGTATATACATATAGATTACAATCTTTTGTAGATTTTGTCTTGTTTCCTTATATTTATATATTTATAGTGATTTATTCCATTGTTTTAATTTTAAGCTTATTTGAATAAATTAATGTTTTATATGTATTTTATTTTTAACAAATATTCCAATTTTTATTGTACTGAGGCATTAGTTTCCAATGCATTCATTCACACTGGCAAATATACGGCCCGAAAAAACGTCTCACTGTAAAAAGTGGAACATACATGACCGAAATACGCGCCGACGAGTATACGGTTGGTAAAAAGATAGTTCTGGTTCTATCTTTTGACTGGTATACAGCAACGTCTCCCATAAGCTCCTATGGGAGTTGAAGAAAAAAAGGCAGGGGGGGGCATTTTAGCAGCGTCCAATGCTGCGAAAAGCTTACAAGTGCCTCTATTTGGGCAATTGAAGGCAATCCGAGGATTTATAAGGAGCGAGGGTTTTCTGAGGTGCAACGTTTTTTTTCGCTTAAAACGTCGCACCCAGTTGTGTGACTGATCAGAAAAACGCTAATTATCTCTGGCTATGATCGCAGAAAAATGTCCATTCATGCGAATATACGGCAAGAACAAGAGAATGTAAAAATGCATACGCTTGTGTGAAAGGGCTCTCACTGTGAATGGAAGCTAATGGCTGGAACGATCTTGACTTAGGTTGGACCATTCTCACAATGGATTCACAAAAGAAAGAAGCTAAACTCATCTGCTTTAGGCCTCTTTCCCACCAGCGTAGGCGTTTTTATGTTCACCGACCAGCTCCGTAAAAACACGTGGAAAGGGCGCACAAACCTAACATTTGTGCGCCCGTTAAGATGGCACAGGCCCGACACATATCCGGTTGCCTCCCCTTCCATCCCGCTTGCCGGCTCACCTCCTCTCTCCTTTCCTCCGCCTGTTTCCAATGGAAGTGGGCGGGATGGGGCGGAGCTAAGCAACCATCCTTTTCCGCTCCTTGTCTGCAGCCAGCAATAGGAGGGGGCAGAGCGTAGCTCTGCATTTGCCTTTTTTGTGAAAAAAAAATTTTTAAATCTCACATATTTGGTACCATATCTTTAATTACCTGTACACTAAATTAAACATACTATTTACCCTGCAAGGCAAAAAAAAGAAATCAAAACCCTAAAAAACAGTTAAAATGCTTATATTGTTCTTTTTGCCTTCCAAAAACGCAATAAAAGTGATCAAAAAAGCCGTGTGTATCCCTAATTGGTACAAATAAAAACTAAAGCTCATCTCGGAAAAAACAAGCTCTCACGGAGCATTAAAGTTATTTAACCCCTTAACGACGGCCCCATCGGGAAAATACGTCCTCAGAAAGTGGGCTTCAATCCTAGAAGACGTAGTTTTATGCATCCTCTTTGGATTGATGCCCACTTGCCTGTGGACGTGACAGCTCCATGCTGTCGGTGCCCACAGGTAGCCGACAGCATGGAGCTGTCATCCCAGGATGCGGGCAGTCCCCCCCGGCATTGCGATCGGCGCTATCCAATGGATAGCGGCGATCGCAAAAAAGTTTTAAAAGTTTTTAAAAAGTGTCCGTTTCACCTCCCCTCATGGATCGGATCCATGAGGGGAGGTGACAATACTCACCCCTGGTCCTCAGCGGTGTCCCGAAGTCCCCCTCTGCGCATGCGCACCCGATGATTGACATCGGGCGCATGCACAGAAGGGGCTCGAGCCCCGGAAAAAATTCCTCTGCTACTGGCTGCCATGTGTAGCCAGGAGCAGAGGGATGTCACTGCAGAGATGATCACTGTTATCCAATGGATGACAGTGATCATGTAAAGTAAAAAAAAAAGTGTAAAAAAGTTTAAAAAAGTGTAAAAAGTAAAGGAAAAAAGTTTTAAAAAGTTAAAAAAAAGTTACAAAATCTTACGTCTCATCACCCCCCACGGATCATATCCGTGAGGGAGGATGAAATGACGTACCTAAGGCCCGCGGATTTATCCGCGGACCTTACCCCAGGTCCTGCGCACGTCGCCAAAGTGGCGGACGCATGCGCAAAAGCTGCGGATTGCCAGCGTAATTTAAAATCTCCCTGCTCCTGGCTACAAAATTTAGCCGAGAGCCTGGAGATTTCACGGGGGGCCGCGGTGAGCGGTTTCTGGTCACGTGTTCGCCGTTATCCAATGGATAATGGCGATCACGTAAAAGTAAAAAAAAAGTTGAAGGTTTATCTCCCCTCACTGATGCGATCGGTGAGAGGAGATGAAACTTTTTACCGGAGGCCTCCGTATTTGCACCCTGACGCGATCCTCATCCGTGAACTTTCCCGGATTCTGCACATGCGACCGCCGGCAAAATACCGGACACATGTGCAGGGGTCGGAGAGCACAGGAAATTTAAAATCTCCTTGCTCCCAGCGACCAACGGTCGCCGAGAGCCTGGAGCAGTGACGGGTGGCCTCGTTGAGCGGTCCCCGGTCACGTGATAAAAAGGTAGCGATCTACCTTAGGTCGGTCTCACATGACCGGAAAGAATTACGGATTCTGCATGCATCTGATCCACGGTATTATGCAGATCAATTGCATTGGATTACACAATTCCGCTCACATTAGTGGGTTGGAATTGTGTAATCCACTCGCAGAAAAGAGAACGCAGCATGTTCTATTTTACTGTGGATATCCGCAACATAGAGCCCATTGTGCTCCGTGGTCGCGGATATACCCGCTGCCCATATGCAACTCACCTGTGTGAGTAGGCAGTTATGCGCAGTACATTACGCGGCCGTGCGCAGGGTCACGGCCGGCTCACAGCTGGGATCTGCTGCGGGCCTCCGCAAGCGGATTCCACCTACGGCCGTGTGAGCCCGGTGTTATTTAGACCGCTACCTGTAATACGTAATTTACAAGAAGCCCCGGGAACGCTCGCCTTCCTGCAGTTCCAGGAGCAGCTTGTTGAGCCTCTTCTGTGCGAGACCGCCGCACCTAAACAAGATTACGGAGACTCACAGAGCGCCATTTTTTACACCCCATACCCGCTATTGAGGTCACGAAATACCCTCAAAAAGCATGAGAGGAGGGGGGATACCCGGTTTTATTGCCCCATGGGCCCATCCCAACCAGCCTCCGTAGTTACCCCTGTCTTCGGAAATACTACACAGTTCACATTATTACTTTTATCTAAGATTTGGGGAACGCCAAAAAGGGCGCGGAGGGAGGGGGATATTTTTAGGGAGTCAGTTTTTATTCCGTACAAATGAGCAATGGGGTCTGGAATGTATTCAGTTGTGCCCAGAAATCCAACAGATGTTCCCTCCATTATAGGCCTAACCATGTGTCCTATAAGTGGATTAGGGCCACAGCGGGAATATTTTTGAACACGGGACAAACGGAGGGATCCATTTTGGGGTGAACGTCTATGTACACTGTACAGAAAAAATGTTTTTAAATTGACAATATTGCCAAAAAAATGAAAATGGTTATTTTTTCCTTCTGCTTTGCTTAGATTCACTCAAATACTGTGGGGTCAAAATACGCAGTACACCCCTAGATGAATTCGTTAAGGGGTCTGGTTATTAAAATGGGGTAATTTGTGGGGGTTCTTTATCGCTTTAGACGCTCAATGGCTCTATAAGTGGGCAATGGGGCCTGGAATTTATTCCGTTATACCCTGAAATCCAACGGCTGCTCCTTCCATTAGAGGCCTAGCCATGTGTCCTTTGAGTAGATTAGGGCCACAAGGGGTATGGTTCTGAACACGGGACAAACAGGCGTATCCATTTTGGGGTGAAAGTCTTCATTCCTATTTGTGCTGTACAAAAAAAACTGTTTTTAAATTGATACAACTGCCAAATAAATGAAAATTGTAATTTTTTTCCTACTGCTTTGCTTAGATTTATTCAAAAATTGTAGGGCAAAAATACACAGTACACCCTAGATAAATTCGTTAAGAGGTCTAGTTTTCAAAATGGGATCATTTGTTGGGGTTATCTGTCGTTTTGGCTGCTCAAGGGCTCTACAAGTGTGCAGTGGGGCCTAAATCACCTTCATGCTAAATTTCAGTTCTGAAAGCCACCGATTACTCCTTTCATTTTGGGCCCCGTTGTGCATCCAGACAAAAGATTAGGGCAACAATGGGTATGTCTCTGAACATGGGAGAAACAGGGGTATCCATTTTGGGGTGCAAGTCTTCATTTATGTGTGTGCTGTACAAAAAAAGCAGTTTTTAAAATGATTGAATTGGCAACAACGAAAATCACATTTTCCCCCCCCTTTACTTTGCTTGAATTCATTCAAAAATGGTGGGGTCAAAATGGTCAGTACGCCCCTAGATAAATTCGTTAAGGGGTCTAGTTTTCAAAATGGGGTCACTTGTGGGGGTTCTTTTTGGTTTTGGCCGCTCAAGAGCTCTGCAAAAGTGCTATGGGGCCTAAAACGCCTTCAAGAAAAATTTATATTCTGAAAACCACCGACTACTCCTTTCATTTTGGGCCCCGTTGTGCATCCAGACAAAAGATTAGGGCCACAATGGGTATGTCTCTGAACACGGGACAAACAGCGGTATCTATGTTGGGGCGCAAGGCTTCATTCATGTGTGTGCTGTACAAAAAAAGCAGTTTTTAAAATGACAGAATTGACAAAAATACGAAAATCTCAATTTTTTCCTTTTGCTTTGCTAGAATTTATTCAAAAACTGTGGGGTCAAAATAGGTAGTACACCCCTAGATAGATTCGTTAACGGGTCTAGTTTTCAAAATGGGGAAACTTGTGGGGGTTCTCTATGGTTTTGGCCGCTCAAGAGCTCTACAAAAGTGCTATGGGGTCTAAAACGCCTTCAAGCAAAATTTCAGTTCTGAAAGACACCGACTACTCCTTTCATTTTAGGCCCCGTTGTGCATCCAGACATAAGATTAGGGCCACAATGGGTATGTTTCTGAACACGGGAGAAACGGGGGTATCCATTTTGAGGTGTAAATCCTCATTTTAGTGGGCACTATAGGAAAAAATATATCTTTAAAATTACATATTTGCAAAAATATGAAATTTTAATTTTTCTCCTCTAAATTTAATTAATTCCTGAAAAAAAACGGTGGGGTCAAAATACTCATGACACCCCTCAGTGGATACATTAAGGGGTGTAGTTTTTAAAATGGGGTTATTTAGGGGGGTATCTATTATTCTGACACTCATGAGCCTTTGCAAACTTGGCTTGGTGCAGGAAAACAAAGTGTTCCTCAAAATGCTGAAAAGTAATGTTAAATTTGTACGTCATCTAAATGGTTAAAAAAACCAAAAGTTTTTCAAATATGCATTCAGAATAAAGTAAACAGATGGAAATATATATCTTATCAAAAATTTGTACAGTATGTTTGGACATTAGAGATGAGCGAACGTACTCGTCCGAGCTTGATATTCGTGCGAATATTACGGTGTTCGGGATGCTCGTTACTCGTAATGAGTACCACGCGGTGTTCTGGTTACTTTCACTTTCCTCTTTGAGACGTTAGCGCGCTTTTCTGGCCAATTGAAAGACAGGGAAGGCATTACAACTTCCCCCTGTGACGTTCAAGCCCTATACCACCCCCCTGCTGTGAGTGGCTGGGGCGATCAGATGTCACCCGAGTATAAAAGTCGGCCCCTCCCGCGGCTCGCCACACATGCCTTGTGAGTTAGCTGAGGGAAAGTACTATCGTGCTGGTGCTGCTGTAGGGAGAGCGTTAGGAGTCAGTGTAGGCTTCAAGAACCCCAAAGGTCCTTCTTAGGGCCACATCTACGTGTGTGCAGGCTGCTGCTAGCAGTGTTTTTTTTTTTTTCTCAAAATCGGCAGTGCAGAGCATTGCACCCGGTATTAGGGACAGAAGTGGTGCTTAGGCAGGGAGAGTGTTAGGAGTGAGTGTAGCCTTCAAGAACCTCAACGGTCCTTTCTAGGGCCAAATTTAACCGTGTGCAGTACTGTCCAGGCTGCTGTTAGCAGTGTTGCATTTTTTTTTCTTTCTAAAAATCGTCTGTGCAGAGCATTGCACCCTCCATTGATACTACAGGGACAGAATTGTGTAGGCAGGGCCACAACACAGTTATTGTTCATTGAATATACGCAGTGGGGCCCTCCCTTTGCAAAAAAGCGAATTCAATTAATTATATTTGGCCTGCCTGTGTCAGTCCTAAGGTCTCCGTGTACGTGTGTGCTGCGTGGAGAACGTACAAAAATCAAACGCAACCAGCTACGGTTTACTGCAGGCTTGCGCCATTGTCTTTCCTGACTGGCAAATACCTGCTCTGCTAGAGTTAATAACTCTGCTACACTATAGTTGTGTGACACTTTTTGAGGGCCACACCACAGATATTAAACTTCTTGTTCATTGAATATACGCAGTGGGGCCCTCCCTTTGCAAAAAAGCGAATTCAATTAATTATATTTGGCCTGCCTGTGTCAGTCCTAAGGTCTCCGTGTGCGTGTGTGCTGCGTGGAGAACGTACAAAAATCAAACGCAACCAGCTACGGTTTACTGCAGGCTTGCGCCATTGTCTTTCCTGACTGGCAAATACCTGCTCTGCTAGAGTTAATAACTCTGCTACACTATAGTTGTGTGACACTTTTTGAGGGCCACACCACAGATATTAAACTTCTTGTTCATTGAATATACGCAGTGGGGCCCTCCCTTTGCAAAAAAGCAAATTCAATTAATTATATTTGGCCTGCCTGTGTCAGTCCTAAGGTCTCCGTGTACGTGTGTGCTGCGTGGAGAACGTACAAAAATCAAACGCAACCAGCTACGGTTTACTGCAGGCTTGCGCCATTGTCTTTCCTGACTGGCAAATACCTGCTCTGCTAGAGTTAATAACTCTGCTACACTATAGTTGAGTGATACTTTTTGAGGGCCGCACCACAGATATTAAACTTCTTGTTCATTGAATATACGCAGTGGGGCCCTCCCTTTGCAAAAAAGCGAATTCAATTAATTATATTTGGCCTGCCTGTGTCAGTCCTAAGGTCTCCGTGTGCGTGTGTGCTGCGTGGAGAACGTACAAAAATCAAACGCAACCAGCTACGGTTTACTGCAGGCTTGCGCCATTGTCTTTCCTGACTGGCAAATACCTGCTCTGCTAGAGTTAATAACTCTGCTACACTATAGTTGTGTGACACTTTTTGAGGGCCACACCACAGATATTAAACTTCTTGTTCATTGAATATACGCAGTGGGGCCCTCCCTTTGCAAAAAAGCAAATTCAATTAATTATATTTGGCCTGCCTGTGTCAGTCCTAAGGTCTCCGTGTACGTGTGTGCTGCGTGGAGAACGTACAAAAATCAAACGCAACCAGCTACGGTTTACTGCAGGCTTGCGCCATTGTCTTTCCTGACTGGCAAATACCTGCTCTGCTAGAGTTAATAACTCTGCTACACTATAGTTGAGTGATACTTTTTGAGGGCCGCACCACAGATATTAAACTTCTTGTTCATTGAATATACGCAGTGGGGCCCTCCCTTTGCAAAAAAGCGAATTCAATTAATTATATTTGGCCTGCCTGTGTCAGTCCTAAGGTCTCCGTGTACGTGTGTGCTGCGTGGAGAACGTACAAAAATCAAACGCAACCAGCTACGGTTTACTGCAGGCTTGCGCCATTGTCTTTCCTGACTGGCAAATACCTGCTCTGCTAGAGTTAATAACTCTGCTACACTATAGTTGTGTGACACTTTTTGAGGGTCACACCACAGATATTAAACTTCTTGTTCATTGAATATACGCAGTGGGGCCCTCCCTTTGCAAAAAAGCGAATTCAATTAATTATATTTGGCCTGCCTGTGTCAGTCCTAAGGTCTCCGTGTACGTGTGTGCTGCGTGGAGAACGTACAAAAATCAAACGCAACCAGCTACGGTTTACTGCAGGCTTGCGCCATTGTCTTTCCTGACTGGCAAATACCTGCTCTGCTAGAGTTAATAACTCTGCTACACTATAGTTGTGTGACACTTCTTGAGGGCCACACCACAGATATTAAACTTCTTGTTCATTGAATATACGCAGTGGGGCCCTCCCTTTGCAAAAAAGCGAATTCAATTAATTATATTTGGCCTGCCTGTGTCAGTCCTAAGGTCTCCGTGTACGTGTGTGCTGCGTGGAGAACGTACAAAAATCAAACGCAACCAGCTACGGTTTACTGCAGGCTTGCGCCATTGTCTTTCCTGACTGGCAAATACCTGCTCTGCTAGAGTTAATAACTCTGCTACACTATAGTTGTGTGATACTTTTTGAGGGCCACACCACAGATATTAAACTTCTTGTTCATTGAATATACGCAGTGGGGCCCTCCCTTTGCAAAAAAGTGAATTCAATTAATTATATTTGGCCTGCCTGTGTCAGTCCTAAGGTCTCCGTGTACGTGTGTGCTGCGTGGAGAACGTACAAAAATCAAACGCAACCAGCTACGGTTTACTGCAGGCTTGCGCCGTTGTCTTTCCTGACTGGCAAATACCTGCTCTGCTAGAGTTAATAACTCTGCTACACTATAGTTGTGTGACACTTTTTGAGGGCCACACCACAGATATTAAACTTCTTGTTCATTGAATATACGCAGTGGGGCCCTCCCTTTGCAAAAAAGCGAATTCAATTAATTATATTTGGCCTGCCTGTGTCAGTCCTAAGGTCTCCGTGTGCGTGTGTGCTGCGTGGAGAACGTACAAAAATCAAACGCAACCAGCTACGGTTTACTGCAGGCTTGCGCCATTGTCTTTCCTGACTGGCAAATACCTGCTCTGCTAGAGTTAATAACTCTGCTACACTATAGTTGTGTGACACTTTTTGAGGGCCACACCACAGATATTA
The DNA here is from genome assembly GCF_035609145.1 of Eleutherodactylus coqui. Classification (NCBI taxonomy): domain Eukaryota; kingdom Metazoa; phylum Chordata; class Amphibia; order Anura; family Eleutherodactylidae; genus Eleutherodactylus; species Eleutherodactylus coqui. The sequence continues at coordinate 380,473,048 of NC_089837.1, read as the reverse complement.
AACTTCTTGTTCATTGAATATACGCAGTGGGGCCCTCCCTTTGCAAAAAAGCAAATTCAATTAATTATATTTGGCCTGCCTGTGTCAGTCCTAAGGTCTCCGTGTACGTGTGTGCTGCGTGGAGAACGTACAAAAATCAAACGCAACCAGCTACGGTTTACTGCAGGCTTGCGCCATTGTCTTTCCTGACTGGCAAATACCTGCTCTGCTAGAGTTAATAACTCTGCTACACTATAGTTGAGTGATACTTTTTGAGGGCCGCACCACAGATATTAAACTTCTTGTTCATTGAATATACGCAGTGGGGCCCTCCCTTTGCAAAAAAGCGAATTCAATTAATTATATTTGGCCTGCCTGTGTCAGTCCTAAGGTCTCCGTGTACGTGTGTGCTGCGTGGAGAACGTACAAAAATCAAACGCAACCAGCTACGGTTTACTGCAGGCTTGCGCCATTGTCTTTCCTGACTGGCAAATACCTGCTCTGCTAGAGTTAATAACTCTGCTACACTATAGTTGTGTGACACTTTTTGAGGGTCACACCACAGATATTAAACTTCTTGTTCATTGAATATACGCAGTGGGGCCCTCCCTTTGCAAAAAAGCGAATTCAATTAATTATATTTGGCCTGCCTGTGTCAGTCCTAAGGTCTCCGTGTACGTGTGTGCTGCGTGGAGAACGTACAAAAATCAAACGCAACCAGCTACGGTTTACTGCAGGCTTGCGCCATTGTCTTTCCTGACTGGCAAATACCTGCTCTGCTAGAGTTAATAACTCTGCTACACTATAGTTGTGTGACACTTCTTGAGGGCCACACCACAGATATTAAACTTCTTGTTCATTGAATATACGCAGTGGGTCCTTCCCTTTGCAAAAAAGCAAAAACATTATATTTGGCCTGCAGGCTTGCGCCAATTTATTTCCTGCCAGGGAAATCAAATCACTGGTAATACAGCATGCTGAGGGGTAGGGGTAAGCCTAGAGGACGTGGACGTGGACGTGGCCGAGGACGCGTAGGCCCAAGTGAGGGTGTGGGCACAGGCCGAGCTCCTGATCCAGGTGTGTCGCAGCCGACTGCTGCGCGATTAGGAGAGAGGCACGTTTCTGGCGTCCCCACATTCATCGTCCAATTAATGGGTCCACGCGGGAGACCTTTATTAGAAAATGAGCAGTGTGAGCAGGTCCTGTCCTGGATGGCAGAAAGTGCTTCGAGCAACCTATCGTCCAGCCACAGTTCTGCGCCGTCCACTGCTGGAAATCCGAATCCTCTGTCTGCTGCTCCTCCTTCCTCCCAGCCTCCTCACTCCACTACAATGACACATGCTCAGGAGCGGGAACACTCCCAGGAACTGTTCTCGGGCCCCTGCTCAGATTGGGCAGCAGTGGTTCCTCTCCCACCAGAGGAGTTTATCGTCACTGATGCCCAACCATTCGAAAGTTCCTGGGGTCCGGGGACTTCCGCCAACTGTCTCAAGAACTTTCTGTGGGTGAGGAGGACGATAACGATGAGACACAGTTGTCTTGCAGTGAGGTAGTAGTAAGGGCAGTAAGTCCGAGGGAGCAGCGCACAGAGGATTCGGAGGAAGAGCAGCAGGACGATGAGGTGACTGACCCTACCTGGTGTGCAACGCCTACACAGGACAGGTCTTCAGAGGGGGAGGCACGGGCAGCAGCAGGGCAGGTTGCAAGAGGCAGTGCGGTGGCCAGGGGTAGAGGCAGGGCCAGACCGAATAATCCACCAAGTGTTTCCCAAAGCGCACCCTCGCGCCATGCCACCCTGCAGAGGCCAAGGTGCTCTAAGGTCTGGCAGTTTTTCACAGAGACGCCTGACGACCGACGAACAGTGGTGTGCAACCTTTGTCGCGCCAAGATCAGCCGGGGAGCCACCACCAACAGCCTCACCACCACCAGCATGCGCAGACTTATGATGGCCAAGCACCCCACAAGGTGGGACGAAGGCCGTTCACCGCCTCCGGTTTGCACCGCTGCCTCTCCCCCTGTGCCCCAACCTGCCACTGAGATCCAACCCCCCTCTCAGGACACAGGCACTACCGTCTCATGGCCTGCACCCACACCCTCACCTCCGCTGTCCTCGGCCCCATCCACCAATGTCTCGCACCGCACAGTCCAGCCGTCGCTAGCGCAAGTGTTGGAGCGCAAGCGCAAGTACGCCACCACGCACCCGCACACTCAAGCGTTAACCGTCCACATAGCCAAATTTATCAGCCCTGAGATGCTGCCGTATAGGGTTGTGGAAACGGAGTCCTTCAAAGCTATGATGGCGGCGGCGGCCCCGCGCTACTCAGTTCCCAGTCGCCACTACTTTTCCCGATGTGCCGTCCCAGCCCTGCACGACCACGTCTCCCGCAACATTGTACGCGCCCTCACCAATGCGGTTAGTGGCAAGGTCCACTTAACTACGGACACGTGGACAAGCACAGGCGGGCAGGGCCGCTACATCTCCCTGACGGCACATTGGGTGAATTTAGTGGAGGCTGGGACAGAGTCAGAGCCTGGGACGGCTCACGTCCTACCCACCCCCAGAATTGCGGGCCCCAGCTCGGTGGTGGTATGTTCGGCGGTGTATGCTTCTTCCACTAAAGCACCCTCCTCCTCCTCCTCAACCTCTGTCTCGCAATCTAGATGTGTCAGCAGCAGCAGGACGTCGCCAGCAGTCGGTGTCGCGCGGCGTGGCAGCACAGCGGTGGGCAAGCGTCAGCAGGCCGTGCTGAAACTACTCAGCTTAGGAGATAGGAGGCACACGGCCCACGAATTGCTGCAGGGTCTGACAGAGCAGACCGACCGTTGGCTTGCGCCGCTGAGCCTCCAACCGGGCATGGTCGTGTGTGACAACGGCCGTAACCTGGTGGCGGCTCTGCAGCTTGGCAGCCTCACGCACGTGCCATGCCTGGCCCACGTCTTTAATTTGGTGGTTCAGCGCTTTCTGAAAAGCTACCCACGCTTGTCAGACCTGCTCGTAAAGGTGCGCCGGCTCTGCGCACATTTCCGCAAGTCCCACACGGACGCTGCCACCCTGCGCACCCTGCAACATCGCTTTAATCTGCCAGTGCACCGACTGCTGTGCGATGTGCCCACACGGTGGAACTCTACGCTCCACATGTTGGCTAGGCTCTATGAGCAGCGTAGAGCTATAGTGGAATACCAACTCCAACATGGGCGGCGCAGTGGGAGTCAGCCTCCTCAATTCTTTTCAGAAGAGTGGGCCTGGTTGGCAGACATCTGCCAGGTCCTTCGAAACTTTGATCAGTCTACCCAGGTGGTGAGCGGCGATGCTGCAATCATTAGCGTCACCATTCCTCTGCTATGCATCTTGAGAAGTTCCCTGCAAACCATAAAGGCAGCCGCTTTGCGCTCGGAAACAGAGCCGGGGGAAGACAGTATGTCGCTGGATAGTCAGAGCACCCTCCTGTCTATATCTCAGCGCGTTCAGGAGGAGGAGGAGGATGAGGAGGAGGGGGAAGAGACAGCTTGGCCCACTGCTGACGGTACACATGCTGCTGGGCTGTCATCATTTCAGCGTGTATGGCCAGAGGAGGAGGAGGATCCTGAAAGTGATCTTCCTAGTGCGGACAGCCATGTGTTGCGTACAGGTACCCTGGCACACATGGCTGACTTCGTGTTAGGATGCCTTTCTCGTGACCCTCGCATTCAACGCATTCTGGCCACTACGGATTACTGGGTGTACACACTGCTCGACCCACGCTATAAGGAGAACCTTCCCAGTCTTATTCCCGAAGAGGAAAGGGGCTCGAGAGTGTTGCTATACCACAGGACCCTGGCGGACAAGCTGATGGTAAAATTCCCATCCGACAGCGGTAGTGGCAGAAGGCGCAGTTCCGAGGGCCAGGTAGCAGGGGAGGTGCGTAGATCGAGCAGCATGTACAGCCCAGACAGTGCAACAGTCTTTAAGGGCCTGGCCAGCTTTATGGCTCCCCAGCAAGACTGTGTCACCGCTCCCCAGTCAAGGCTGAGTCGGCGGGAGCACTGTAAAAGGATGGTGAGGGAGTACGTAGCGGATCGCACGACCATCCTCGGTGACGCCTCTGCCCCCTAGAACTACTGGGTGTCGAAGCTGGACACGTGGCCTGAACTAGCGCTGTATGCCCTGGAGGTGCTTGCTTGTCCTGCGGCTAGCGTCTTGTCGGAGAGGGTGTTTAGTGCGGCTGGGGGAATGATCACAGATAAGCGTACCCGCCTGTCAACCGACAGTGCCGACAGGCTAACACTCATCAAGATGAACAAAGCCTGGATTTCCCCAGACTTCTCTTCTCCACCAGCGGACAGCAGCGATACGTAAGCAATACGTAGCCTGCACCCGCGGATGGAAGCTACGTTCTCTCTCACCATCCAAAACGGGGACATTTCTGCTTCATCAATCTGTGTCTAATATTCCTCCTCCTGCTCCTCCTCCTGAAACCTCACGTAATCACGCTGAACGGGCAATTTTTCTTAGGGCCACAAGGCTCACTCATCTAATTTTTCTAAACAATTTTTATATGTTTCAATGCTCTTAAAAGCGTTGAAACTTTAACTTGAACCAATTTTTCGTTAAACTGGGCTGCCTCCAGGCCTAGTTACCACTTAAGCCACATTAACCAAAGCGATTAATGGGTTTCACCTGCCATCTTGGTTGGGCATGCCCAATTTTTACTGAGGTACATTAGTACTGTTGGTACACCAATTTTTTGGGGCCCTCACCTACAGTGTAATCATAGCAATTTGTATGTTCTTCGCCTGCACTCATGGTACAGAAAGGTGTGTGGGGTTGGCCTACACTTTAGCTACATAAATGTAACTTGGGCCTTGGCTATACTGCAGCTACTGAAATGGAACTAAGACTGCGCTCCCACTATACTGCTGCTTCGGAATTGTTACTGGGGCCTGTCTTGAGTGCTACTATTGCTGACATGGAACTAAGACTGCGCTCCCGCTATAATGCTGCTTCGGAATTGTTACTGGGGCCTGTCTTGAGTGCTACTATTGCTGACATGGAACGAAGACTGCGCTCCCGCTATAATGCTGCTAGTGATATGTTAGTGGGGCCTGTCCTAATGCTACGGCTGAAATGTTACGAATTCTGGGCTCTGCCTATACCGCTGCTAATGGTATGTCTCTGGGGTGTGGAAACAGGCTTCCCAAAGACATGATGGCGGCGAGGCCATTTCCCACCAACGCGGTTACTGTTAAGGTGCATATAACCACGGACACGTGGAGAGGACACGTAGTGCCTCAAAAACATCCCCCTCCTCCTCCAACGGGGAAAACAAACATTCTTGGCAAATGCCTTTGCATTGGTTCGTCTGGTGGCAGTCCAAGAATTTCACCTTTACCGACACTACAAGAGAGCCCCCCCACCATCCCCCCGCCACGGCCCACTTAATCCTGGCCACATTCCGAAAACCAACAAAATAAAACCGCGCTACTAGGTCCGCAGTCACCACCACATTACCACCAACGCGGTTACTGTTAAGGTGCATATTACCAGTCTGACTGGGGCATTCAGAGACACCTTGACAGAATGAATAGTGTGTGGCACATAGGTTCCCCATTGCTATGCCCACGTGTGCAGCTCCTGATGGTGGTGGCACAGGATTCTATTTCTCATTGCTTCTGTACAGCATTGTGGGCTATCGCCCGGCCCCTTTTAAAGAGGGTCGCTGCCTAGCCGTGCCAACCCTCTGCAGTGTGTGCCTGCGGTTCCTCCTCATGGCAGACGCACTTCTAAATAGACATGAGTGTGGCGTGGCATGACGGCAGCTGAAGGCTGCGCAGGGACACTTTGGTGTGCGCTGTGGGGGGGAGGGGGGCGGTTGGGCAGCATGTAAGCCAGGAGAAGTGGCAGTGGAGTGTCATGCAGGCAGTGATTGTGCTTTGTTGGAGGTAGTGTGGTGCTTAGCTAAGGTATGCATTGCTAATGAGGGCTTTTCAGAAGTAAAAGTTTTTGGGAGGGGGGGGGCCCACTCTTGCCGCTATTGTGGCTTAATAGTGGGACCTGTGAACTTGAGATGCAGCCCAACATGTAGCCCCTCGCCTGCCCTGTCCATTGCTGTGTCGTTCCCATCACTTTCTTGAATTGCCCAGATTTTCACACAAGGAAACCTTAGCGAGCATCGGCGAAATACAAAAATGCTCGGGTCGCCCATTGACTTCAATGGGGTTCGTTATTCGAAACGAACCCTCGAGCATCGCGAAAAGTTCATTCTGAGTAACGAGCACCCGAGCATTTTGGTGCTCGCTCATCTCTATTGGACATATTTGAAATATTACAGTTGAAAATGTGAAAAAATGGCAATTTTTTCAAAATTTTCCCAATTTTGGCGCTTTTAATAAACATACACTAATTATATCGGTCTCTTTTTACCAAAATGAAGTACAACATGTGGCGAAAAAACAATGTCAGAATCACTTGGATATGTAAAGCCTTTACGAAGTTATGCTACGTTAAACGACGCATGTCAGATTTCCAAAATTTGATTTCCGTCTCTAAGGCGCAAACAGGCTTCGTCACTAAGGGGTTAACGTTTAATGCAACTATGTGGAAAAAATAATTCCAAAATCTCCGTTTACATAAGTCTGATGTTGCTGTAAAAAAAAGGGCTCTTTTTAAAACTGATGCTCCATATGGTAATTAGGTCCAAATATTCTGTTCGAACTGGCTGGGGTTTTCTCTGTAAACACACCTAGACTTCACTTGATTGATGAGGATGATGTGCCTACATCATCCCTGACACCTCCAATACTTGAGCTGTGCATGCGCAGTTGGTTGTGCCCTGGTGTAGGTAGATATGTCTTCTTTCACTGAACATGCTCCCAGGTTGTGTGGCACAAGTGTAAGTTCCCCCATAGTGGAGCAGGAACACAGATTTGAATGTGGCCTAAAATTATCGTTTTTGGTTTTTTTTGCTGAAAAATCCCTCTGACTCTCTGGCTACTATGGGTTGCCCTTGAGTCTAATATGCTGACCACTACCTGTTGCCAAATAATGAATGACTATAAGAGCAAAGATAATAAGACAGAGAACAGGAAGTGAATTAGAATGGTGCTGACTCATGATGCTCATGGACGTCTATGGAGAGAAGAGGGGGGAGTGAACTGCAGGAGGGATAGAGATTCACACAGACACTTACTGCAGCTACTATTAAGGTTTATTTTTTATTTTTTGTTTAACTCCATAAGGACAGTGACACACCACCATATTTTAGCCGTGTTTTTGTGTCCATAATACGGACCTCTGTCCCAACCTGACTGCGGGTCTGTGTGTTATTGGCAGGGTACACAATCTTCAGTTTTCTCCATGTACAGTGTATAGAACACAGCAAAACATCTAGACTCTTCCAACTGTCTTAGAGAAAACTGAACAGTAGCTATACAATATAGCCGGAAAAGAGTAAAACATACAGGATTCAAGTCATAGAATGGCCCAATGGAGTGTAACATTGCTCATGTATACACACAGCAACTTATTTTGAAAAGTTGAGATAAACTTTCAAATCACAAAAAATACCCCACTTATGCAGAGGGACAAACACCAGTTCCAGGATGGGTGTTACCAGGTGCAAAATACTGGTGGAACACAGACTCACACACCTACTATTTTCATGAGGGGGGGACAGCTATGTATTATACTGCACGCTCATATAGGGTGCCAGTCACCATGCAGGTTTACAGCCTATTGTTTAGGGCTCCTTCACACTGGCGAGGGCGATATCAGGCCGTGATTCCCGCTCACATATTGCACTTGTTACCATGTGAAGCCCAAGGGACACCCCGCTGCAGTTGTCACAGCTGTGGCAGAGGATCACAGAGTTCTGCCATTGTTTTCAGCAGGACCTTCCCCATTTAAAACAATGGTCGATTGCAGAATGATAGGACAAGTACTGTCACCACAGGCTCCCCCAGAATCCTAAGACTAGTCAGCTTCTTCCTAAAATAATAATCATGAGGTTTCTGTTGGTATTTTGGCCAAACTACACAAACTTCCAACCCGCATTAAGAGTCTCCTTTGTCTTGTGAGTCCCGTTATTAAAGGGGTTATGCTGGGCCAAAGTTTTGTTTGAAACTTCTTCAGCCTTCCGCGTTCTCTCCCTGCTGCCGTCTCTCTGGTCCTCGCTGGTCTTCACTTCCCGCTGTAGGCAACTGGCGATGACGTCCCCGACAAATGGGCCACATAACTGATGTAGCCAATCACTGCCTCCCTGCAGCCTGGTTAATAGCTGCAGCGCTCATGTGACCCAGGGTCGGGTCGTCATCACTCCCCATGTGGCTCACACTACAGGAAACTGCAGTCTGCTGTGCTTTCCTATGCAATTAAAAAAACCAAAACATATCGACATCCACCTAATTAAGGACTCATTCACTTAAAGGGGTGGTCTCGCGAAACAAAGTGGGGTTATACACTTCCGTATGGCCATATTAATGCACTTTGTAATATACATCGTGCATTAAATATGAGCCATACAGAAGTTATTCCACTTACCTGCTCCGTTGCTAGCGTCCTCGTCTCCATGGTTCCGTCTAAATTCGCCGGCAGCTTGCTTTTTTAGACGCGCTTGCGCAGTCCGGTCTTCTCTATTCAGCACGAGCCGCTTCAGTGTGCTCCCCGCTACAGCTCTTCTGCGCATGCGCAGACGAGCTGTCACTGCTCGGGAGCGCGCTGGAGCGGCCATTCTGTACCTTCCTCTGTTAGAGGAAGGTGCAGAGCTGCCGAGCTGTCGGGAGAAGCCGCCCAGCTGTCCCGCCGTCCAGCTGTCCTGGTAAGTGATGGGCCGGGGGGGGCTGCCGCTGTACCGGGGGGGCTGCCGCTGTGATGGGGGGGGCTGTCGCTGGGCCGGGGGGGCTGCCGCTGTGATGGGGGAACTAGCGCTGGGCCGGGGGGGGGGCTGTCGCTGGGCCGGGGGGGCTGCCGCTGTGATGGGGGGGGGGGGCTGTGCCGGTTACCTTCTGCCTGGCGGTGGGTGACAGGTCGGCTGTGTTCACTCCAGGGGTCCGGTCAGCGGCTGCGGGGCGTCTGGTTGCCATGGAGACACAGCTGGTAGCGTCTCGGGAGCGCGCACGTCGGGCTACAGCAAGCGATGCGAAAAGAGCTGGCGGCCATCTTGGGAAAAAGTTTTATAAGTTGCTGAAACGCTGGAACGTTAAGTAGAAACCAGCTAGGAAAGTAATTTACAGGGGTAATTAGTAATGTATGTTTAATTAGGGGGACTGGGCAAAAAAAAAAATCACTGCTTCCTCGAGACATCTCCTTTAACTGTGATTTCAGTGCGTATTACACACATGATGCACGGCCGCGTGGTATGTGGTTAATGAAAGTACATGGACTTTCATTGATCTGTTCACATTAGCGCATAGATACGTGCGAGAAATAGATCACAGCATGCTCTGTTTCTCCGTGTACAGATAGTCCCCGACTTGTGACGTTCGATTTACGAACTTTGCAAGTTGCGAACAATCTGTACTACACAGCATGGTGTAATGCAATGGCATTACATCATTCTGTGCAGGGACTGGACAGGCTTCTATTAAGCCTGTCCAGTAAGATCGTGGGACGCTGTGCGGAGGCTAGGCAGCCATGGGCCTTATGAAAGGCCCTAGGACTGCCTATGCAGAGCGCCTATCAAATCGTGCGCTTGATAGGCGCTCTGCATAGGCAGCCCTGGGGCCTTTTAGAAGACCCCCGGCTGCCTAGCTACCGCACAGCGTCCCGCGATCTTATCGCAGGACACTGTACATGACCCCTGAACGTTGGGTGCCTGCTGTTTCTTACAGCCGGCACCCGGCAGCAGCAGTTCTGACGCGCCGCTCAGCGGTATTTAAAGTGTTAACAGTACTGATGAGCGGTGCGGCGCGTCGGAACTGCTGCCACCGGATGCTGGCTGTAAGAACAGCCTGCACCCAACGTTGTATGGAGCGGGAACTACCCGCGATCCCTTCCATACAACCATTTGTTCGGACATACGATAAAATGTACTTGCGAACAAGCTACTGGAATGGAACCTGTTCGCAAGTAGGGGATCATCTGTACTATGCAGCATCAGCCCTATTCTTTTCTATGGGCAGTGTATGCAATGCCGTCCATACACAATACATTGCGCATGAGCGACAATACATACGCAACGCCGCTATGAGACAGAGCATGTATAGAGCATGTATTAATAACATTTTTTTAAAAAGAGAAAAGTCGCACTGCACATGACAGCTGGCTCACGCAGCGTTTTCTGCATATGAGCCTTAAGACTAATAGCACACTGCTGGCTCCATCAGATATATTTGGTATATGCATGCTGGGGGCTTTACTGTACTTATATATCATCTATAGAGAATAGAGATGAGCGAACGTACTCGTCCGAGCTTGATATTCGTGCGAATATTACGGTGTTCGGGATGCTCGTTACTCGTAACGAGTACCACGCGGTGTTCCGGTTACTTTCAGTTTCCTCTCTGAGACGTTAGCGCGCTTTTCTGGCCAATTGAAAGACAGGGAAGGCATTACAACTTCCCCCTGTGACGTTCAAGCCCTATACCACCCCCCTGCTGTGAGTGGCTGGGGTGATCAGATGTCACCCGAGTATAAAAGTCGGCCCCTCCCGCGGCTCGGCTCAGATGCCGTGTGAGTTAGTGAGGGAAAGTGCTGTTCTATTGGAGTTGCTGTAGGGAGAGTGTTTGTAGTGAGTGTAGGCTTCAAGAACCCCAACGGTCCTTCTTAGGGCCACATCTACGTGTGTGCAGGCTGCTGTTAGCAGTGGAAAATTTATTTATTTTTTTCTCAAAATCGGCAGTGCAGAGCATTGCACCTGGTATTAGGGACAGAAGTGGTGCTTAGGCAGGGAGAGTGTTAGGAGTGAGTGTAGCCTTCAAGAACCTCAACGGTCCATTCTAGGGCCACATTTAACTGTGTGGAGTACTGTGCAGGCTGCTGTTAGCTGTGTTGCTAATTTTTTTTTTCCCTCAAAATCGGCAGTGCAGAGCATTGCACCCAGTATTAGGGACAGAAGTGGTGCTTAGGCAGGGAGAGTGTTAGGAGTGAGTGTAGCCTTCAAGAACCTCAACGGTCCTTTCTAGGGCCACATTTAACTGTGTGGAGTACTGTGCAGGCTGCTGTTAGCTGTGTTGCTTTTTTTTTTTTTTCTCAAAATCAGCGGTGCAGAGCATTGCACCCTCCATTGATACTACAGGCACAGAATTGTGTAGGCAGGGCCACAACACAGTTATTAGTCATTGAATAGACGCAGTGGGCCTATCCTTTTAAACAAAAGGGAAGAAAGTATATTTGCCCTGCCTCTGTCAGTCCTAAGGGCTCTGGGTACGTGTGTGGTGCGTGGAGAACGTAAAAAAATCAGACGCAACCAGCTACGGTTGAGTGCAGCCTTGCGCCAATTTCTTTCCTGCCTGGGAAATACCTGCTCTGCCACAGTTAATAACTCTGCAACAGTAAAGTTCTGTGACACTTTTGCAGGGCCGCAACACAGTGTCAGTTATTAAACTTATTATTCAGTGAATAGACGCAGTGGGCCTATCCTTTTAAACAAAAGGGAAGAAAGTATATTTGCCCTGCCTCTGTCAGTCCTAAGGGCTCTGGGTACGTGTGTGGTGCGTGGAGAACGTAAAAAAATCAGACGCAACCAGCTACGGTTGAGTGCAGCCTTGCGCCAATTTCTTTCCTGCCTGGGAAATACCTGCTCTGCCACAGTTAATAACTCTGCAACAGTAAAGTTCTGTGACACTTTTGCAGGGCCGCAACACAGTGTCAGTTATTAAACTTATTATTCAGTGAATAGACGCAGTGGGCCTATCCTTTTAAACAAAAGGGAAGAAAGTATATTTGCCCTGCCTCTGTCAGTCCTAAGGGCTCTGGGTACGTGTGTGGTGCGTGGAGAACGTAAAAAAATCAGACGCAACCAGCTACGGTTGAGTGCAGCCTTGCGCCAATTTCTTTCCTGCCTGGGAAATACCTGCTCTGCCACAGTTAATAACTCTGCAACAGTAAGGTTCTGTGACACTTTTGCAGGGCCGCAACACAGTGTCAGTTATTAAACTTATTATTCAGTGAATAGACGCAGTGGGCCTATCCTTTTAAACAAAAGGGAAGAAAGTATATTTGCCCTGCCTCTGTCAGTCCTAAGGGCTCTGGGTACGTGTGTGGTGCGTGGAGAACGTAAAAAAATCAGACGCAACCAGCTACGGTTGAGTGCAGCCTTGCGCCAATTTCTTTCCTGCCTGGGAAATACCTGCTCTGCCACAGTTAATAACTCTGCAACAGTAAAGTTCTGTGACACTTTTGCAGGGCCGCAACACAGTGTCAGTTATTAAACTTATTATTCAGTGAATAGACGCAGTGGGCCTATCCTTTTAAACAAAAGGGAAGAAAGTATATTTGCCCTGCCTCTGTCAGTCCTAAGGGCTCTGGGTACGTGTGTGGTGCGTGGAGAACGTAAAAAAATCAGACGCAACCAGCTACGGTTGAGTGCAGCCTTGCGCCAATTTCTTTCCTACCTGGGAAATCAAATCACTGGTAATACAGCATGCTGAGGGGTAGGGGTAGGCCTAGAGGACGTGGACGCGGCCGAGGACGCGGAGGGCCAAGTGAGGGTGTGGGCACAGGCCGAGCTCCTGATCCAGGTGTGTCGCAGCCGACTGCTGCGCGATTAGGAGAGAGGCACGTTTCTGGCGTCCCCACATTCATCGCCCAATTAATGGGTCCACGCGGGAGACCTTTATTAGAAAATGAGCAGTGTGAGCAGGTCCTGTCCTGGATGGCAGAAAGTGCTTCGAGCAACCTATCGTCCAGCCACAGTTCTGCGCCGTCCACTGCTGCAAATCCGAATCCTCTGTCTGCTGCTCCTCCTTCCTCCCAGCCTCCTCACTCCACTACAATGACACATGCTCAGGAGCGGGAACACTCCCAGGAACTGTTCTCGGGCCCCTGCTCAGATTGGGCAGCAGTGGTTCCTCTACCACCAGAGGAGTTTATCGTCACTGATGCCCAACCATTGGAAAGTTCCCGGGGTCCGGGGGATGAGGCTGGGGACTTCCGGCAACTGTCTCAAGACCTTTCAGTGGGTGAGGAGGACGATGACGATGAGACACAGTTGTCTTGCAGTGAGGTAGTAGTAAGGGCAGTAAGTCCGAGGGAGCAGCGCACAGAGGATTCGGAGGAAGAGCAGCAGGACGATGAGGTGACTGACCCCACCTGGTGTGCAACGCCTACACAGGACAGGTCTTCAGAGGGGGAGGCACGGGCAGCAGCAGGGCAGGTTGCAAGAGGCAGTGCGGTGACCAGGGGTAGAGGCAGGGCCAGACCGAATAATCCACCAAGTGTTTCCCAAAGCGCCCCCTCGCGCCATGCCACCCTGCAGAGGCCGAGGTGCTCTAAGGTCTGGCAGTCTTTCACCGAGACGCCTGACGACCGACGAACAGTGGTGTGCAACCTTTGTCGCGCCAAGATCAGCCGGGGAGCCACCACCAACAGCCTCACCACCACCAGCATGCGCAGACATATGATGGCCAAGCACCCCACAAGGTGGGACGAAGGCCGTTCACCGCCTCCGGTTTGCACCGCTGCCTCTCCCCCTGTGCCCCAACCTGCCACTGAGATCCAACCCCCCTCTCAGGACACACGCACGACCGTCTCATGGCCTGCACCCACACCCTCACCTCCGCTGTCCTCGGCCCCATCCAGCAATGTCTCGCACCGCACAGTCCAGCCGTCGCTAGCGCAAGTGTTGGAGCGCAAGCGCAAGTACGCCGCCACGCACCCGCACGCTCAATCGTTAACCGTCCACATAGCCAAATTTATCAGCCTTGAGATGCTGCCGTATAGGGTTGTGGAAACGGAGTCCTTCAAAGCTATGATGGCGGCGGCGGCCCCGCGCTACTCAGTTCCCAGTCGCCACTACTTTTCCCGATGTGCCGTCCCAGCCCTGCACGACCACGTCTCCCGCAACATTGTACGCGCCCTCACCAATGCAGTTAGTGGCAAGGTCCACTTAACTACGGACACGTGGACAAGCACAGGCGGGCAGGGCCACTACATCTCCCTGACGGCACATTGGGTGAATTTAGTGGAGGCTGGGACAGAGTCAGAGCCTGGGACCGCTCACGTCCTACCCACCCCCAGAATTGCGGGCCCCAGCTCGGTGGTGGTATGTTCGGCGGTGTATGCTTCTTCCACTAAAGCACCCTCCTCCTGCTCCTCCTCCTCAACCTCTGTCTCGCAATCTAGATGTGTCAGCAGCAGCAGGACGTCGCCAGCAGTCGGTGTCGCGCGGCATGGCAGCACAGCGGTGGGCAAGCGCCAGCAGGCCGTGCTGAAACTACTCAGCTTAGGAGATAGGAGGCACACGGCCCACGAACTGCTGCAGGGTCTGACAGAGCAGACCGACCGTTGGCTTGCGCTGCTGAGCCTCCAACCGGGCATGGTCGTGTGTGACAACGGCCGTAACCTGGTGGCGGCTCTGCAGCTCGGCAGCCTCACGCACGTGCCATGCCTGGCCCACGTCTTTAATTTGGTGGTTCAGCGCTTTCTGAAAAGCTACCCACGCTTGTCAGACCTGCTCGTAAAGGTGCGCCGGCTCTGCACACTATTCCGCAAGTCCCACACGGACGCTGCCACCCTGCGCACCCTGCAACATCGGTTTAATCTGCCAGTGCACCGACTGCTGTGCGACGTGCCCACACGGTGGAACTCTACGCTCCACATGTTGGCTAGGCTCTATGAGCAGCGTAGAGTTATAGTGGAATACCAACTCCAACATGGGCGGCGCAGTGGGAGTCAGCCTCCTCAATTATTTTCAGAAGAGTGGGCCTGGTTGGCAGACATCTGCCAGGTCCTTCGAAACTTTGAGCAGTCTACCCAGGTGGTTAGCGGCGATGCTGCAATCATTAGCGTCACCATTCCTCTGCTATGCATCTTGAGAAGTTCCCTGCAAACCATAAAGGCAGCCGCTTTGTGCTCGGAAACAGAGCCGGGGGAAGACAGTATGTCGCTGGATAGTCAGAGCACCCTCCTGTCTATATCTCAGCGCGTTCAGGAGGAGGAGGAGGAGCATGAGGAGGATGAGGAGGAGGGGGAAGAGACAGCTCGGCCCACTGCTGACGGTACCCATGCTGCTTGCCTGTCATCATTTCAGCGTGTATGGCCTGAGGAGGAGGAGGAGGAGGATCCTGAAAGTGATCTTCCTAGTGCGGACAGCCATGTGTTGCGTACAGGTACCCTGGCACACATGGCTGACTTCATGTTAGGATGCCTTTCTCGTGACCCTCGCATTCAACGCATTCTGGCCACTACGGATTACTGGGTGTACACACTGCTCGACCCACGCTATAAGGAGAACCTTCCCACTCTCATTCCCGAAGAGGAAAGGGGTTCGAGAGTGTTGCTATACCACAGGACCCTGGCGGACAAGCTGATGGTAAGATTCCCATCCGACAGCGGTAGTGGCAGAAGGCGCAGTTCCGAGGGCCAGGTAGCAGGGGAGGTGCGTAGATCGAGCAGCATGTACAGCCCAGGCAGTGCAACAGTCTTTAAGGGCCTGGCCAGCTTTATGGCTCCCCAGCAAGACTGTGTCACCGCTCCCCAGTCAAGGCTGAGTCGGCGGGAGCACTGTAAAAGGATGGTGAGGGAGTACGTAGCCGATCGCACGACCGTCCTCGGTGACGCCTCTGCCCCCTACAACTACTGGGTGTCGAAGCTGGACACGTGGCCTGAACTAGCGCTGTATGCCCTGGAGGTGCTTGCTTGTCCTGCGGCTAGCGTCTTGTCGGAAAGGGTGTTTAGTGCGGCTGGGGGAATCATCACAGATAAGCGTACCCGCCTGTCAACCGACAGTGCCGACAGGCTAACACTCATCAAGATGAACAAAGCCTGGATTTCCCCAGACTTCTCTTCTTCACCAGCGGACAGCAGCGATATGTAAGTAATACGTAGGCTGCACCCGCGGATGGAAGCTACGTTCTCTCTCACCATCCAAAACGGGGACATTTCTGCTTCATCAATCTGTGTCTAATATTCCTCCTCCTCCTCCTGCTCCTCCTCCTGAAACCTCACGTAATCACGCTGAACGGGCAATTTTTCTTAGGGCCACAAGGCTCACTCATAATTTTTCTAAACAATTTTTATATGTTTCAATGCTCTTAAAAGCGTTGAAACTTTAACTTGAACCAATTTTTAGTTAAACTGGGCTGCCTCCAGGCCTAGTTACCACTTAAGCCACATTAACCAAAGCGATTAATGGGTTTCACCTGCCCTCTTGGTTGGCCATGGCCAATTTTTTTGATGTACATTAGTACTGTTGATACAGCAATTTTTGTGGGCCCTCGCCTACAGTGTAATCAAATGAATTTTTAGCCCACCTGCATTACAGCTGACGTTACATCCGCTGTGTTGGGCAATGCAATGTGATATTTCTGTGTACCGCCGGTGGCTTCCTGGCACCCACCCATGCTGTGGGTCCACAGGGAATTATAAATGCATCTGATTCCACTTGTAAAGAACCCCAGTCTGACTGGGGCATGCAGTGTGGGCCGAAGCCCACCTGCATTAAGCACGACATTACTACCTCAGCTGTGTTGGGCAATGCAATGGGATATTTTTGTGTACCGCCGGTGGGTTCCAGGGAGCCACCCATGCTGTGGGTCCACAGGGACTTCACAATAGGGAGTTGTACCTGCCTGTGTCTATGAATTAAAAACCCCGGTCAGGTTGGGGCATGCAGTGTGGGCCGAAGCCCACCTGCATTTAATCTGACGTTAGCTCTGCTGTCCAGGGCACTGCAATGGGATACATTTATGTACAGCCGGTGGGTTCCAGGGAGCCACCCATGCTGTGGGTGCACACGGAATTCCCATTGCGGAGTTGTACCTGCCTGTGACTATTTATAAAAAACCGCGGTCTGACTGGGGCATGCAGACACCTTGACAGAATGAATAGTGTGTGGCACATAGGTTCCCCATTGCTATGCCCACATGTGCAGCTCCTGATGGCGGTGGCACAGGATTATATTTCTCATTGCTTCTGTACAGCATTGTGGGCTATCGCCCCGCCCCTTTTAAAGAGGGTCGCTGCCTAGCCGTGCCAACCCTCTGCAGTGTGTGCTTGCGGTTCCTCGTCATGGCAGACGCACTTCTAAATAGACATGAGGGTGGTGTGGCATGAGGGCAGCTGAAGGCTGCGCAGGGACACTTTGGTGTGCGCTGTGGGGGGGAGGGGGGGCGGTTGGGCAGCATGTAACCCAGGAGAAGTGGCAGTGGAGTGTCATGCAGGCAGTGATTGTGCTTTGTTGGAGGTAGTGTGGTGCTTAGCAAAGGTATGCCATGCTAATGAGGCCTTTTCAGAAGTAAAAGTTTTTGGGAGGGGGGGGGGCCCACTCTTGCCGCTATTGTGGCTTAATAGTGGGACCTGTGAACTTGAGATGCAGCCCAACATGTAGCCCCTTGCCTGCCCTATCCGTTGCTGTGTCGTTCCCATCACTTTCTTGAATTGCCCAGATTTTCACACAAGGAAACCTTAGCGAGCATCGGCGAAATACAAAAATGCTCGGGTCGCCCATTGACTTCAATGGGGTTCGTTACTCGAAACGAACCCTCGAGCATCGCGATAATTTCGTCCCGTGTAACGAGCACCCGAGCATTTTGGTGCTCGCTCATCTCTAATAGAGAACCTAAAAACAAAAGGCAGAGCACTCCCTTGGGTAGTAGTCCCCAGAAAGGGCAAATGGAATAAAGACTGAATCTGCCTCCCTTGTGATGATGAGCTTAGAGCACTACATGTATAGCGACTGGAACAATAGCTGGAGGTAAGCCACAACCAGCCAAAATAAGGACCTCTGAATAAGGCCTTAGTCAGACGAGCGTTTTTTCGCACGATTTGCACATCGCATGTCGCATGCGCAAATCGCGTGACCGGAGGCGAAAAATCGCGGGAAAAATCTGCACCTAGCCGCGTTTATCGTCGCTGCAAAACGCCCGTCTGACCAGAGAAAAATCGCCGTGCGCATCAAAATGCGCATGAAACTTCGTCTGACCAGCGAAAAAAATGATTTTGGTGCGCACATAAAACACAGAACGCAGATAGGCGCGATCTGCGAATCGTCGTGTCCTATAATTTTTCGCATATGCGCATAAAAAGCGGCCATGTGACCGATACCATAGCGAACCATTGGTTCTATATATGCGCAAATCGCATGCGCAAATCGCGCGAAAAAACACTCGTCTGACTAAGGCCTAAGGGTGAATGCACATGGATGGATTTGAATTGCGGAGCTGGTGTCTGCCTTTGGATTCCACAGCAAATACCGCCAATGGCATGCTATGACAAAATAATTCTTCATGTACACAAGCAGAAACCAATTGTTGTTTCTGCTCACGATTAAACAATTGCAGCGTGCTCCATTTTTGGTTCAAAATATTTTATTCAAAATTTTCCAACACATTACAAGAATATGCATGAACTCAATTATATTGCAAGATTCATAACTTAAATATCATGAGCTCTTCAGGGCCTCTACCGGCTTACCGAAAAGAGACCTAGTCTAATTAGAAACGAAAACAAACTGTACGCAAATAAAAAAAAAACTTAGATAAACAGTATACAAAGACACTAGACAAGACCAGGGAACACAAACGGACATGGGGGTCAAATCATATAAGGGGTGGGGTAGAGCCGCTGGGGAAGCATGCTCCATTTTTACGCGGATTCCATGCGGATGGCTTCCATAGAAGTCAATGGGCGCCATCCGATCCGCAGCCCTTCTGCAACTGACATTATGGAAAGGTTGTGGATTCCACGTCATGGCTTAGCAATGATGCGGGAAAAGCAGGAGACAGGGAATAACTTGCTGATCGGTGGGGGTCTCAAGAACAGGACTCCCATGTCCCACTCTGCTGTTACTTCTTCCCCAGCAGTGACCTCACTCTGAATGGAGTGCTGGTTGAGCATGCTCCAGAGATGCTCTTAGCAATGATGAACAGGCTAGGCATGCTTTCTGCACTCTGAGCTTGCTCTGCCTGCAATGATAAATACGCCTTTTGAAATGAAAGCTATGCTGATTAGTTGGAATTTGTGGTCTGGATCCAGACCTCATAACTGGGCTTTGCATCATACTCTCCTTGCCTTGGAAGTCAGGCTTGCATAACACCAGGGGACTCTAGTGGTCTCCAGCTGCTGCTGTTTACAGCTATTTTTTCTACTATAGCCTGGAACTGTGACACCCCAGTCATAGTCCGTAGGAAGCCCCCGAGCCGTGGCACCCCAGTTATAGTCAGTTGGAAGATCCCCGAGCCGTGGCACTAGAGTCATAGTCTGTAGGAAGACACTAAGCCGTGGCGCGCTAGTCATAGTCTGTAGGAAGACCCCTGATCCATGGCACGCCAGTCATAGTCAGTTGGGAGACGCCCAGCCGTGGCACCCCAGTCATAGTCGGTAGGAAGACCCTGAATTATAAGAAGTCTGTTGCAGTATGTAGGAATACCCTGAGCTTCTGGCATGGCAGTCACAGGCCGTACAAATACCCTGAGCCGTGCCATGTTAGCTGCAGTGTGTAGTAATAGTACATTAGCCCAGGGGGCTTCTTCCTTTCTGGCTGACAGCAAAAAAAACCAAAACTGGTTAAAAAAACACTCTTATTTATGACGACAGACCACCAGAACAGCTAACAGTAATCTTCCTCTAACCAGTACTGACTACTACTAGTAGAGGGAGCCTAACCGCAAGCTCTTACACTGCACTAATTACGATACAAGTGAGAACCTCCTCCGGATCAGGAGATGGTTTAGCAGACTGACTGCAGGTTTAGCCAACCATCGCAGAGCAGCTTTCTTTCAGTTAAACGGCTGGCAGTATGACTGCTTATCAGTACTGGAGATCAGAGGCGCCTACTTCTCACTTTTAATAGCAAATTAAGCAATTCTTGTATACATTAGGAGCGCATGTTGTCTCTTCAACCCTTCAGTCACTGCTGCTCTGTGTGTGATGATACAATGTTACATAAGAGGTGTAATTTCTGGGATTAGGATGGTCCATGTGTGCATCTGTCTAAGGGCCCTTTCACGTCTGCATTAGGGGGATCCGTTCTCCTGCTCCATTATGGTAGCAGGAATGGGGAATCCCCTGGCTGAACGGATCCCGTTGACCATAATGGAGTCTGTTCATTTTCTGCTCAGCTGGCTGTGATCTGGATTATGATTTTCTCCAGCAGGCTTTGGGGTATTTTGTCGCTTCCGAATTATATCGTGTGCAAACATCGTAGAGCAGATTGAGACACGAGCTGATCAATCTCATATTCAAAATGGCTCTCTGCCCAGAAACAGCCAGACAGGGCCTTTTATTGTACAGACACACAATGGGCGTGCAACAGGTTACATCAGTAACATATAGGATTCTCATTTGTCGGATCATATAGAATCCCCCGCCTCCCCCTCTCCCCACCTCTCTCAAGTAGGAGCCTTTGTCTTTAACAACATGTGGCAAAATCTGAAAGTGAAAGTAGATATCTCTTTGTTCAAGAAGATCCTGTGTGGGGGATGGGGAGGACTGGGAAAACACTCAAGCAATAACATATAACACTGTGATTTAACTCTTTCCTTATGCAGCAGAGTTTCACATTAGGCTGAAGTCACAAAACACACATAATACGTCTAGTGCAAATCGATAGACATTTTATGATAATTAATTATCATGTCTATCACAATCCCCCCTTAAAATGTCTATCCTCTAACTCTCTATCTAATTTTCACAGTTCTCTGCGCATGAGCCTATAACTGGAGCGCGTTGAAGGTTCGTTTTAGAGTCTTCAAGGGGGTGTAGGACTTGTCCACTCCTTCTGGGGATGCATCCAGCAAACTCATGGTGGGAGCGGCTTTTCCAGCATCAGTTTCACAGGTCTCTCTGACACAGGGGATAACACAGCAGACTAGAACAGAAAAGATAACCATCAGTTCACATACAACAGCGACGCCCATCTGTGCCAGGATCCTTTACCACCCGCTCATCCATGGCGAGTGCTGGTCCCAAAAGTTAGCTCTTTTTAGTTAGTGCAGTCAGCCTCTTAATGGCAACTGCGTCTTTACCCGCGGGTCACGTGTCGTCTGGGATGTAGGTACAACAAGTCTCCCCTATCATCTTACAGACACTCCCCTTTTTAGCTAAAGTCATATCTAAGGTCATTCTATTTTAATAGTCATAGTCGAGGTAGGTCCTATTGGTCGACTAGTCCCTATAAGGCGTCTCTACTATAATTTATAAACCACTGTTAATTATAATAAAACATAATTAATCCAATCAACGTTTATTTACCATAATGATCAGGAAAATGGACTCGAATCTAGTTTTAACTTGGTCTCTATTTTTTTAAAACTTGTCAGGTACCCCCCTTGGCTATCCTATGACGTCAATGTACACGTGTAGATCAAAACTACCACCAGGGGTCTCTCTTCTCGCTCTAGTATAATGTTACAATACTAGTAGCGTGCACAGGTACGCACGGCGTGGGACTCCCTAATCTTCACCCACACCAATGTCCCTCCTGGAGATAGTCCTAATGGTGAACACGTCCAGGTCGCCTCACCCTTGCGTCAGGGTTTTCCCACTGCCCGTAAGTCCCTACTCCTAGGAGGGGGGGATCCCTACCTCACCTCAGAGGGAGGCCATGGATTCCCTGGGCTCATTTCCGGGCATCCATACCCTCTATCTGTACAAGTTAACACCCCACAGGGTGTGCCCTCGCCGGAACCTAAGGTCTTCTGCACTATCCCTTGGCAAATGGGAATTCCACTGACAATCCATCTTAGGAGATCGGGGCAGGCACAGTACTAGTACATTTCTCCTTTTCTTTGGTAGCGTATGTGGTTGGCATTATCGGAACTGGCTCTTCATCTTTTTTAAACAAGGGAAATATTGGTTAGTTCCCCAAAAATCTCCCTCTACCCTGCCTAATTGCCTGGCAGGTGTAGTTTCCAGGGTAGTCAGTAATACTCTCTCCGGTGCAAAACACTTAAGTAGTTATAGAGTATTCCTTCTTCCATCTCTCACGGACAGTGTAATTAGCGGAAATGTTCGTGAAGAGACTAATAAACCACTCTTCAGCATCTACAGGGAGATTTAGGGGGACCATCCCCGAGTGTGGTCGGGCACTACCGCACATGCAACAGTTAGACTTGTTGCTCCTGTTAGCATTGTACCTCATCAACTCCAACCAGAGATTCTAGTCAGAGTAGCCAGTCGCTACTGTCAAGGTGTCCTCAAAGGTAGGGTCGGCTATGATCATCATGTTCGTCAAGGTCTTTATCTTACGGCGGAGGGGGTTAATTATGGGCACGGGACTAAGTGAAGGCTTCCATTCGGCTGCATCTACCATACCCCTTATTTTAAACTTCCCTAAGGGATCTGTCTTCCCGTACCGGTATGTCCCCAGACTATAAGTCTCCCCCGTCCCCCGGGCTTGGATCTCCCATGGTTAATGTAAAAACCGCATTAAAACCAAGCAACATACTAAGTTCAGCCTTCCAATACCTGTTGTCCTTATTATTCTCAAGGAGGGTTATACGACTAATTAGGGATTTCCCGCTCCTATCTTTCTTATTTAAGGCACTTCGCGGTTTATAGGACTAGTCTGTTCCTGCGTTCCATCCCACTAATCCCCAATAACGGCAGTCTTCTCCCCAGACATTATCAGTGGCGCAAACATATTGTATTCCCCGGGTATATAAGTCATATAACCAGCTGGACTGAGCTAAATCTGGCCTGCGGTGGGATCTTGCGCCTAGACACGGGACCACAGTACAATAGTCGAAGGAATATGCGGCTACTTGAGCATTAGACGAGTTATACTAGAAGGTAACCATACCCCCATATTCTTCCGACTAAGGATTCCAGTTGCCACCCTCCTCTCTCACTAGCCCTAACCAGAGTAATGTCTTTGGCACAACTAAGACTGGTCTCCCGGATCTGAAGCTTTCTTACAGTATGAAGCATGGATCCATGTAAGTCTTTCGGCTAGTTTCACAGCTGTGGCAGTAGTCAGAAGCACCTGCTAGGGGCCATCAAATCGGGGCTCAAGAGGGTGCTTCCTGGGGAACTTCTTGACGCACACCCAATTCCCAGGCTGCAAGATATGTGTCCCAGTGTCTGCCTCTGAGTCTGGAAGAGAACACCTGTGCATAGGCTTTGGTTAGTTCTTTAACAACGGAAATCACATACTCAGTCAACACATCAGATTGTAATTGTAACCACTGAGGATAGTAACAACCTAGCCTTGGGGCTAGCCCAAACAATCTCGTAGGGAGATAATGTATAATCCCCCCTGGGTTCATATCTAACACTGTATAAGGCTATTGGATGACAGTCTTTCCAAAGTGGCGTCATTTTAAAGTATCTTACTTTTTAGCGTGCCACTAAGTCTCTCCACCTTTCCATTACTCTAAAGATGGTAGAGTATGTAAAAGGCCTGGGATACACCCAGAGCAGACATGACATGTTACATTCACCTGCGAAGTTTATACCTCTGTCTGACTCTGGATCACCTCTGGTACCCCATATTCACAGTTTACCTCGTTCATGAGGTTCTTTGCGGTTACCTACTTGTTTGCCTTGGTAACAGGGTCGGCCTCCAACCTGCAAAGACATCAACAACAACAAGCACGTATTCATACTTCCCAACAAGTGGGAGCTGAACGTAGTCAATTTGCAATCCCTGAAATGGGTAGAGTGGTCCCGGCAAGTGCGATGTGGCAAATTTACTTCTGCCCTGACTTACCCATGGCATAGATCACGCTAAACAGGACAAATGATGCAGCAGCTACGGAGAACCCAGAAGTCGCCCATCCTCTTTCAAGCGTCGTCGTCATTGCTGCTTCACTAGGTGGGTCTTTCCGTCCACCAGCTGGGCCATCATGGGATACAGGAACTGTGGTGGGCAAGTGCTGTTGACTGTTCACCACACGCTGTCCTGTTTCTGCTGCTCCCATATTAGTCCATTTATTCTTTTCTTCCTTGCTGGCTTGTAACTGTAAAAGTCTTTAGCATATCAAAGTCCAAATTTTTATCAATGTCCAAAGTTTTTACCACTGACTCATGCTGTCAGTATCTTTCTTCTTTCTTCCACGGCTTGAGGGCCGCTGCCTTTGCTATGCTGTCAGCGAGGGTGTCGTCTCTCGCCTCTCCAGTGTAGGAATCGGTGCGAACTCTCAACTTTGTCAGGTAGAAGCAGGGCCTCCATGCGACTCTGTACCGCTGCACCATTCTCAATTGGTTGTCCTGCTAAGGTAAAAAAACTGTCTGGCCTTCCATATTGGGCCGTAATCATGAGCTATGCCAAATGCATACCAGGAGTCAGTGTAAAGGATTGCCGGTCTTACCTCTCGCCACTCTACTCGCCTCAGTGAGGGCCTTCAATTCCGCTTCTTGTACTGTGACATGCGGAGGCAGAGCTTCTGCTTCTAGGACATCTTGTTGTGTGACCACTGCATATCCGATGTGGAGTCATCAGTCCTCACCCTGGTACCATCTGCAAAAAGCTCAACATATGCATTATCAACAGAGGTTCTGATAACTGTTTGCATACCTGCAGTTTCTTACCGAATTAGTACTAAATAATTGTGCTGATGTTCTATTTCACATGGCTCAGAATCTTGTTATCCTATTCCATTTATTTTTATTTTTTTCAAACCCAATAGCTGATCTACAACACCTAGATCATCTATGGCCCAGATCACCTCTGCCTCCCCCCTTTTGAACCGCAATACTCAATGGAAAAAGAGTCATTGCGTTCAAACTAGTAAACCAAGAGGCACAAAAACAAGCACTTTGTAGGTCAAGGTGACATTGTATGCAGCGAAGTCTGAGCGAAAATCTCCTTACAAAAAAATGTTTTTCCTTTCAGGTCGCAGTTAGCATTTTTTAACACAAGGGGGCGCCACACAATTCAAATTTTACGTCACCCAGTGTAATAGTATTTCAGGGTATGGCCAGCGTTTAGCTTTTACTCTCCTGTCGGAATATAATTATAGCTTCAGTGTAGACTGACACTAGAATATACAAAAGACTTAAAGAAAAACTAAAGAATACGGATGAATTAACATCCTACTCTGGGCAATTCAGTCCCTCTTTCTTCACATAAAAAGTTAAATTACTTCACCAAATTGCATGAAAAAGTTTGCTGGGTGACTATAGGGAAATTATTCCATCTGTAGGAGCCTTCCATAACATCATCGGTCTGAGTATCCATTGGAGAAGCGGGCAGTGGAAAACAGAGCCCCTGGGAACATGAGAGAGCGTCCCCTGTCATGTATTCCTGGTCTCTGCCCCCCATGCATCAACTCCAATCTTCCATGCACTATAAACCAGCTTAGTCATCTACTATGTCCCAAGCTGCATCTTCACAAAGGTTTGTTTCCCTGAACTTATCACACATCCAAAGTGGCCACATCTTGGAGTGTAACAAAGGCCGGTCAAACAAAACCTTATTTCAGACAATCATGATGTTAGCACTGGATACAGTGGCATTGGGGAATATAGGCCTCCCAAGTGCAGCAAAATGGCCGCCAGAGGCAGAAAGGGGCGGGGCTACAGATCTCCCAGGTGAGGCAAAATGGCCGCTGGAGGAATGGGCGGGCCCAGGAGTAGCAGCACTTCCAGGTGAGGCAAGATGGCCGCTGGAGGAGGAAGGGGCGGGGCCAGGTCCTGTCCCGGATGGGGAGGGACCGGAAGTAACATCACACACCCTGAAAAGTGAGCACATGGGGGGAAGTAACTTCAGGGTGGGGGCAGGCCTCACTACATTTACTGCAGAGTCACACTATGTTGGATTGTAAACATTGCAAGCACGGCCGCCATTACAGGGAGGGGCTGTAGTCAACACAAAGGCATTACATTGTTCATAAGCAATACACATACCCCCCCTACATGCTTTCCCCTCTTCAATCTCTTAACTACGTTATACCTCCTCCTAGCAATCTAAAAACACCTTTCTTTCTGCTAGGCTTCCTGCTCATCTTCTGAAAACTTTCTACAACCTATCTTACCTGTCCATGACCTAACATTTCTTTCTGCAACTTTTCCTGGTCCTTTCCCATTGTTCAGTAAACTCTTCTCCCTTCAGCAACCAGATCACAAGCTCTATGACCTTTGCCCTTGCTCACTTTGCTCCCCATTCTCTAAACAACCTGTGTCTATGCCTAACCTTCTCATTCTATCTTCAAATCCTTCCAATATAACCTCTTTCCCACTCAGATTACAATGCACATTAATTCTACAAGACAAAAGGAACGGAAGGGTTAATTGGAAAAAGCTTTCAGTTCACTCTTATCAGCAGCCCTCCCACCAATAATAAACACTGCACATTCTTTCTATAATACCAGACAGACGGGATTACTGGAGAATACCCACAACAGCTCAGGGTATATATATATCTCATCCACCTTTATATCAACCCAAGGTCTACTAGCAATCCCGAAGAGCACTTCCTGTACACGTCCTAGACAGGACATTTAGCTATACACAGAGACTGACGATTATTTTCAATGACCAAGAGTTTTCTGGAAGCTTCAGCCGTCACACCACGGCTATATTCACCCGTATATACCTTTTCACATATGAGAACATAACACGCTCAATCATAAGGTAAATATACGTATCATAAATCTTCCTAACCTCACACTAGTTTTACCTAGGAGTAAGTGTCTGGCGTGTTCCCTCAGACTTAAACAGCCGAGTCCGCCCTCCTGACACATTAACCCTCACAGAATTTATCTCTTGGTCTTGTATACACAGTGTTTAACCGTCTCAGACACAACAGCATACAAAATACCCCTAGACAGGTAACATGGTGATTTTTCGAGTGGACAGACCTGTCTTTCAGTGAAGGTCCAGTCTGGATCAGATACAGGCAGATTTAGCAGTCAGAACCCAGATCACATCGGTAGATTTACATAAAGCAATCTTACCGTGTTCTGTAGATTTTCAGGCCCCTGAGTTCTGCGTGCCATCTGCCGATCTCTGTACGTTCCAGGCTGTGACCTCACAGATCCACTCGCCCACCCAGGGACGCCACTGATCTGGATTATGATTTTCTCCAGCAGGCTTTGGGGTATTTTGTCGCTTCCGAATTATATCGTGTGCACACATCGTAGAGCAGATTGAGACACGAGCTGATCAATCTCATATCCAAAATGGCTCTCTGCCCAGAAACAACCAGACAGGGCCTTTTATTGTACAGACACACAATGGGCGTGCAACAGGTTACATCAGTAACATATAGGATTCTCATTTGTCGGATCATATAGAATCCCCCGCCTCCCCCTCTCCCCACCTCTCTCAAGTAGGAGCCTTTGTCTTTAACAACATGTGGCAAAATCTGAAAGAGAAAGTAGATATCTCTTTGTTCAAGAAGATCCTGTGTGGGGGATGGGGAGGACTGGGAAAACACTCAAGCAATAACATATAACACTGTGATTTAACTCTTTCCTTATGCAGCAGAGTTTCACATTAGGCTGAAGTCACAAAACACACATAATACGTCTAGTGCAAATCGATAGACATTTTATGATAATTAATTATCATGTCTATCACAGCTGGTATTTATGTTCTGCCGTATTCACGCAGAATCTGTGAAGCAGATGTGAAAGCAGCCTAATCGGCCTCCTTCACACAAGCGTATTTGTGCGGGTAATACGATGTCACTGAGTTTGTTCACATAAACGTATTTTCACATGATGTGCAATCGCTTCAAAAAATGCGTAGCTTGACCTATCTTGGTGCACAACCACTAGAGCCTATTGAAGTTGATGGGCATACGTAAACGCACATGACATGCGCAGAAAACCTGTGTATTCACTGTGCCACGTACGTAAAAAAATCAACGTGATCGTGTGCATTTTTTGTGTGCACAAACACCTGTTGCATTTGCACACACAATTACACTCTGAAGCAGGCGAAATACGCAGCGTAAGTACATGTCGGTCACACCAACATGTCACTTGTACAGATTCTCCCCTACTTGCGAACATTCGACTTACGAATTTCGCTAGATACGAACTATCTGTCCTGCACAGTATGATGTAATGCTATGGCATTACATCATACTGTACAGGGACCGGGCAGACTTCTCTCAAGCCTGATAGAAGCCTGTTCGGTCAGATCGTGGTTGCTAGGCAGCAGGAGGCCTTCTGAAAGGCCCTAGGGCTGTCTATGCAGAGCACCTATCAAGCCGTGCGCTTGATGGGCACTCTGCATAGGCAGCCCTGGGGCCTTTCAGGAGGTCCCCGGCTGCCTAGCAACCACACAGTGTCCCGCAATCTCATCGTGGGACGCTGTACGGGCCCCCTGAACGTCGGGTGCAGGCTCTATCTTACAGCGGGCACCCGGCGGCAGCAGTTCCGACGAGCTGCGCCGCTCGTCAGAACTGTTAACACTTTAAATACCGCTGTCAGAGCGGTATTTAAAGTGTGAACAGTTCCGACAAGGGGCGCGGCACGTCAGAACTGCTGCCGCCAGGTGCCCGCTGTAAGAACAACCGGCGCCGACGTTGTATGGAGCAGGATCCACCCGCGATCCCGCTCCATACACGCATTTGTTCGACTTGCGAACTAATCAACTTGCGAACAGGTTCCTGGAACGGAACCTGTACACAAGTCGGGGACTATCTGTATGCCCGAAGTGCGCTTACGTGTGAACAAGCCCTGAAGAACATTGTTGCCAATTTTTTGTATCATATTTTGCTACTGTGAGTTTCATCTCCTCTTGTACAGACGTCTCCCATGTTGCCCTAAATAAATATTGTTCTTTTTGTGGCCATTTTCCTATAGCATCAGGCCGGGCTCGCACAAGCGTATCTCTCAGCGTCCCACCTGCCAGGGACAAGCGGCACATAGCAAGTATGCAGTGACATTGTGTACTTGCTGCGTCCTGCCCATCACCATTTACAGTCTTGCAGAGTATGTGCGTGTAATACGGCCCAAGATAGAACATGCTGCGATTTTTCTAGCGTGCATATTTCACACAATTTGTGTGAGCGGCACCATGGCCGCCTATGGGAGATTGGTAGAGCATATTCTGCCCGCTGTAACACACTGGTGTGAGACACCCCCTAATGCGTAGTGCTGAGTAGATGACCCATCTGTGGCTACAGCGTGTCATGGTGACGGTGGGCAGGGGGTCCTCACCGTTGTCGCTGTCTGGACCCCGAATGGTCTTTATATAGCCAACTATTAGCTGCTGTTCTTGAACGTTTCAGGGAAAAGCCCAAAAATTAGTCCCTTTCACAGTAACATAAAATAAGAATACAAGTTCATCAGCTGATCTCGTCTGTAAAGTTTGTAGTGAAGTCTCTGCCACAATGGGGTGGGCCACAGCTTTCCCAGACTCCTGAGTGGCCAGTTCTCTGAGTTATGCAGTGATGTCTCTTTCACAACGCCAGAGTAGGTAGGAATTAAGATTTGAGCCCCCGTAACAGAAACCTAACACTAAGGGCTCACGCGAGCGTAAGATTACCATGTATTACACGTGCGATACGCGATAACTCGCAGGCAATCAAATACATTGCCTTATGCTGTTTCGATCGTATAAGAATTGCGTAATACGTGAGTGCAAAAAGAACGCAGAGAGCCCTTTTGCTTGCGCTAACAAAGCACTACAGAAGCGCCGGAATATCAGCCGCAGGCGCATATATGTAGGCAGCACATGACGGGGTTAATGGGGAGGCTAGGGTTAACAGTAGTGTAGAGGTGGGGGGGGGTAGAATAGGGAGGGGGGAGCAGTTAGAAAGTGCGGGAAAAGCAGGAGGAGGAGTTTCAGTCGGCAGCAGAAGGAAGAAGGAGCAGAAGAGAAGAAGACGGAGACAGCGAGGAAGTAGAGAGAAGACACCGAGAGTTACGAAGAGTGAAGACACCGAGAGTTACGAAGAGTGAAGACACCGGGAGTTACGAAGAGTGAAGACACCGGGAGTTACGAAGAGTGAAGACACCGGGAGTTAAGAAGAGTGAAGACACCGGGAGTTAAGAAGAGTGAAGACACCGGGAGTTAAGAAGAGTGAAGACAGCAAGAAGCACCGAAGAGCCCGAAGAGGAGCATCTGGAAGAGCCCAGAAGAGGACTTACCGATGGACGCCGTCATGGAGAGGATCCGGGCAGCGGTGGAGGAGCGGGGCTTAGAATGGTTGGTGAGCATCCTGGATGGAGGGGCCCCTGGCCCGGAGCACGTGGGAGCGGGTCCGGCGCAGCCTTCGGGAGCGGAGGGAGCGGCGCCCGCGGTAGCAGCAGCAGCCCCGACGAGAGGAAGAGGACGGAGCCCGGCTGCTGCTGTAAGAAGTGCGCCGGAAGTAGCAGCGGGACAGAGGCCGGGGACTGGCAATGGCCGCAATGCCACAGCAGTCGGGAGGCGCGGGGCGCCGGCAGCAGAGAGGAGAGAGCCGAGGCCACGGAGGGCTCGCGCTCCGGCGCGTCTAAGCCCCGAGTTAACCCCTAAGCGTCGGCGCCGCATAGAGAGTCCCTCACGGGCCCCTCCGGGCCGGCTCCCAGCAGATTCCACAGCAGGTGGGGAGCGCAGGCCCGGGAGGAATCTCACCAGGCGGGTCGGCGCAGCGTCCGGCTCCAGGTCCCGTGCTGCCAGGGGGGCAGGGCCTAGCACCGGACTGTCGGCAGAGAGAGCTGGAGCAGCGTGGGGCCGGGAGAGGTGGTGGTCGGCGAGCAGCCTCACAGTTTTCTTTCAGTCCCACAGGATGTGCGGCCCGCGGGAGCCAGTTCGAGCGGAAGAGGAGCGGCTGTGACTCCGGTGGGGCGACTGCAGCCAGATGAGGACCTCGATTGCCAGCGCGGATCACCCTCGGACGAGGATTCGGATCCGCTGGAGGGAGGATCGGCGGCTGGTGGGACTACAGCCCCTACGCAGCCAGGTGAGCGAACACACGGGGACACACATACTGCAGTTAGCCGCATTGCGCCAGCGGCAGATAGTGTGTGGGGGGGCGGACAGGGGGCGAGAGGGCGACGGTAGGCACTCGGGGCGCAGCGAGCGAGTTGGGGTTAATTTTAGGCGGATTATTGGAGCTTTGCGCAAGCAAGAGACAGGGCCAGGGACGTCGCCTCTATCTGCCTGGACTTTACCATCCAATGCGTTGAGTGGTCGCAATAGTGACACGGGGGGAGTTGCGACGGGATCGTCGGTGGGGCAGCAAACAGCACCTGTTACGGTAGGTGTTCAGACAGATAAGGACGGGGATGGAATTCGCCTGGATGACAGAGCGAAGGGGGAGGTGTATGTGTGCTTCGAGGGCCCCCTAGGCGCGCACTTGAAAAAGAAGGTCAGAGAAAAGATCTGGCGTGATGAATACGTCGAGATCTTTTCCCTTCTCCCTTTAGAAAAATTTAATT
Organism: Eleutherodactylus coqui; assembly: GCF_035609145.1. Lineage (NCBI taxonomy): Eukaryota > Metazoa > Chordata > Amphibia > Anura > Eleutherodactylidae > Eleutherodactylus > Eleutherodactylus coqui. Next base: position 380,441,677 of record NC_089837.1, on the reverse strand, counting down.
TGGATAAAGGGAAAAGGGCGGAATACAAGAAGGAAGAGGAAGAGAAACGTCAGTGGCGACTGATTCCACAGACTTTCTCCAACTAGATGCAAGCCTTCGCCATTCTGGCTAGTGTTATAGGTGAAAAGGCGCCGGAGAATTGCTCCGGCCTCTTTTGTTACCTCGATGCGATAGGTGAGGCGTATAGGGTGTATGGGGGCCAGACATGGCTTAGGTATGACGAGCAGTTTCGTCAAAGAAAAGCGATCCGACCGTCTATTCGGTGGGATCAGAAAGACATAGGGCTGTGGTTGAGGGTAATGGCCCCAGTTAGGTTCGGGCAGCCCTTTCGGGGGGGGGCCGGGACGAGCAGCTCGGCCACCGGTTCCCAGGGAGGAAGTCAGGGCGGACAGTCGGGGAGTCATAGGCTCGGATTGTGTTGGCAGTTTAACGACGGCCAATGCAAATTCGGAAGTAGCTGCAGGTTCAAGCACGTTTGCTCCGTGTGTAACGCTACATCACACGGAGCAGCAAAGTGCATTAAGAAGGGAAAAGGAAAGTTTTTCGGGGCAGCTGGAAAAAGGGATGACACCAGTGAAACTGGCAAAGATGGTGCCGTTTCTAAATAGGTACCCCGACCGAGATAAGGCGAGTTTATTGTTAGAAGGTTTTAGGGATGGTTTTAAAATTCCTGCCCCAGTTCATAGGGTTCCTGTTACTACAAAAAATTTACCGTCGGCGCTCCGGTACTCGGCGGTTGTAACAGAGAAATTGCGTAAGGAGGTTCAGTTAGGACGCATGGCGGGGCCGTTTAGCTCCCCTCCGGTTGCGGATTTGGTGGTTTCACCGCTTGGAGTGGTTCCTAAAAAAGAGCCAAACAAGTTCAGGCTCATACATCACTTGTCTTACCCTAAAGGGGCGTCAGTCAATGACGGTATCGATCCAGAAATATGTTCCGTGGTGTATACCTCTTTTGACGCCGCTACAAAATGGGTGCGCAAGTACGGGCAAGGGGCTAGGTTGGCTAAAGTGGACATTGAGTCCGCTTTTAGGTTACTCCCAGTGGCCCCAGTAAGTATTCGCTTGTTAGGCTGTTTTTGGGAAGGAAGTTACTTCGCGGATAGGTGTCTACCCATGGGCTGTTCTATTTCGTGCGCTTATTTTGAAGCGTTCAGCTCATTTTTAGAATGGGTAGTTAGGGATTGCACAGGGATTAGGTCGGTTATCCATTATTTGGATGACTTCCTGTGCATAGGTCCGGCAAGTTCGCCACTTTGCGCAAACTTGCTGGGGTCCCTTCAATGGGTTACCGGTCAGTTCGGGGTGCCTTTGGCACCAGGGAAGACCGAAGGGCCCACAACGTGTTTAAAGTTTCTGGACATTACCATTGACACCGTGGCAATGGAATGCAGATTGCCCGAGGACAAAGTGGCGGAATTAAAGGCTGAGGTGAACAGGGCAAAGGTTGTCACAAAAGTTACGTTAAGAGAGCTGCAGTCGTTGTTAGGCAAGCTCAATTTCGCCTGTCGCATTATGCCGATGGGTCGGATTTTCAGTAGGAGATCAGCATCAGCCACAGCAGGGGTTCGGTTACCCCACCATTTTATACGGCTGGGCAAGGGCCACAAGAAGGACCTGGCAGTATGGGCGGCGTTTTTGGAAAACTATAACGGGAGGTTAGTGATGATGGAGGAGGTGGTGGACAATTTCGATCTGGAATTGTTTACCGACGCCGCAGGAAGTTCGGGTTTTGGAGCATACTTCCAGGGTCGGTGGTGCGCGTCCGGGTGGCCGAGCGAATGGTTTTCGTCAGGTTTGGTAAAAAACCTGGTGCTGCTTGAGCTGTTCCCCATAATAGTAGCCGTGGAGCTATGGGGAGCTCAGTTTAGAGATAAAAGGGTGCGCTTTCACTGCGACAACCTGGGGGTAGTGCAGGCAATAAACAGATTGTCTGCATCATCCCCCCTGTGGTGGCATTATTGCGCCACCTGGTGTTGCAGGCATTGTCGCTGAATGCTTGGATTGGGGCAGTACACGTGCCAGGGGTAAGCAACTCAATAGCGGATGCTCTTTCTCGCTTTCAGTGGGAGCGATTCCGACGGTTGGCCCGAGAAGCGGAAGAAGAAGGGGTGTCCTGCCCAAGACACATATGGAGCGTGGTCAGCGAGCAGTGAGGCACCTGATAGGTGCCTCCTTGGATCGGAGCACATGGGCGGCTTACAAGGCAGCATGGGTAGAATGGGAGGAGTGGTTGAGGCAGTGGGGTGATGTATGGACGGACGAGGACGCGGCAGGGGCATTGTTGGGGTGGCTGGCTAAAAGCGCGGAGGCTGGTTTGTCGGTGGCTACAGTTAATAGGTTTATGGGGGGGTGGCGTTTGGCGCTAAGTTGAGGGGTGTAACGGATGTAACGAAGAACTTTGTAGTGAGGCAGGCGCTAAAAGGGTTTAGAAGGGGGTGGGGGGGTCCAGATACGCGTCGCCCGGTTTCGTTTGAGTTACTACAAAAATTGGGGTTCGCGTTGCAGGAGGTTTGTGGGAATGGGTTTGAGTATTCGCTTTTTAAGTTCGCTTTTTCGTTAGCCTTTTTCGGGGCGTTACGAGTGGGGGAATAGATAGCTACAAAGCAAGTAGCGTAGGAGCGAGGGACTGGGGGGCGGGATGTTGAGCAAGGAAGGGTTAAGCGACCGGAAGAAGTGGGTGGTGTGATAATAGGAAGAGGAGGGAGGAAGAGGGGAAGAGTGGCTCATTCCACGTGGAGCAAGAGAAGAAGGAAGACGTGTGAAGGAGGACAGAAGACAATCAAGAAAAGAAGTATGGACCAACTCGTGCTACAGAACAAAGAAGCTGTTGCCAGCCAGGGACCTGAGTGGTTGATGAGGATGGCCGCGGAGTTCGGTGCCACGCCGTCGGGAGAAGCCGGGGCAGGAGAAGAACAGCCGGCGCAGATGGCTTCCAGCGCGCCCCGCGGAAGACCCCAGAGAAGGAGGATTCCCCCTACCAGGCTGACCCCGAGCCCAGCCGTGAAGAAGGGGGGCCAGTATGCAAGCCCGAGACCTGCGCGTGCAAATATCGATAGCGGAGCGCGGCCGCAGCGAGCCGCGGCGGGAAACAGCATGGGCGCGACTGGAAGAAGCGCCGGAAGAATAGAAGAAACCCCCGAGGGACTTACCAGGACTTCAGCAGCGGCATCAGGAGCGGGTAAGTCCAGCGTGGGAAGGATTTTCCCCGCGGCTATCCAGCGTCAGGCGGAGAGAGAAGGGGGACGGCCTGCGCGCCGTGGCGGCGGCGGGCAGATGGATCCGTGGGCCGAAAGAAGTTCCGGCGCCGGGACTCCTGAGCGGAGGGAGACGAGCGCCAGCGGCAGCAGCGAGGCTGGTAACAGCGCAAGCGGCCACAGCAGCGTGAGCGCAGTACAAGGGGGGTGGGGGGGTGGGGGATGAGAAGGAAGAGGCGCAGGGTGGTAAAACAGAGGGGGGGAAGGGGGGGAGTACAATTAGGCAGTATGGCCCCATTGTCGCCCCAGGGCTCATGCCCTAATATGAGGGGCAGCGGGATATATTCTAAAGACGCCTCAAGCCGGCAAGAGGGAGGGGGAGTACAATTAAACAGTATGGCCCCCTTGTCGCCCCAGGGCTCATGCCCTAATATGAGGGGCAGCGGGATATATTATAAAGACGCCTCAAGCCGGCAAGGGGCTTACGGGGTACGCAGGAAGGAGGGAGGGGCAGCGAGCAGCGGTCACATGTCGCCCCGGGGTTCTTTCCCTTTTGCGAAGGACAGTCGAGCACAAGCAGTCGAAGGCACTTCAGGCCGGCAAGGGGCTTACGGGGTGGAGCAAAGCGGACAGGTGAGACAGAGGAAGGGTAAAGGGGGGGGGAGCTACCTGCCCGGTAGTCAAGGGGCCGGTAGCGGGACGGAGGGGGGGTTAGGCGGCAGGCGGGGGGTTGGCAGCATGGCGCGAGGAAGCTGGCGCAGCGAAGCAAGGATAGATAGCTCGTCATCGGAGTCCGGTGAGCCTTGTACACGTCGGGAGGTGCCCTATTTCGCCAGAGGGTACAGGCGTTCGGAAGCGGTGGACAGGAGCGGTAGGCGCAGCGGCCACGGGACTTCGGTTTGGGCTTCGCAGCAGGCGTTACCATGTTCACCGGCTTCCTCCACAGATGAGAGGCGGGCCTCACGTACCGAAAGGCAGGGCGAGCGGGCCGCAGCCTCCAGGGCGTCCTATGGCTATAGCATGCTACCCCGTGGTGTCTCCCGTAATAGGGACAGGGTACGACACGCGGTGGCGAGTCCGGAAAGGAGCCAACCGGGACCGAGTCACCCGTCTTTCCCCTCGGCAGGGCCGGAGGACGAATTGGAGGGTGAGTCCCAATGTGATAGAGTGTGGGGTGATTCGTCGCCCAATAACGTGAATAATTTTATGGTAGCGCTGAGAGCGCTGGTGAATGAGTTTGATAAAGGTAAAGGAACAGTGTCATATGTTAACCCGGGGAGACGAGACTCGCCCGTGGTTGGTGATGTGGCTCACGCTACCGGGTGCTCGCCAGCGGTGGCGACCGGAAAAAGCGAAGAGTCGGTAAAAGATGGTCTACGTTTTTCAGATTCTCTATTTTGTGGCGTGGCCCCGCTGGGGGTGGGCCTCGCGGAGGACACAATTGAAAAAATTAAAAGTGGAATATACGTGGACATTTGGTCGCTCCTATCGGTGGAGCATGTGTCGGTTGATAAGGAGCGCTTCGCTGAACGGGACAAGAAGCCCAAAATAGCTAAAACATTTAGCAATTGGCTACAAGCCATGTTGACCCTGGCTCACGTTATATGCCAGTACCAGCCGGGTAAAGGCCCGGAGCTACTGGTATATATTTTTTTTTTTTAACAATAAGTTTTTATTATTATTATTATTATTGTTCTCATACAGTAAAGAGGTTACAACAGAGAATATAGACGTTTGTAACAAGATTTGAAAATATTGTAACATACAAAATTGGGAGTCTCTTGAAGATGAAGAAATTCCGTTGGAGAAAAATCCGCTTTAGATTCTCCTTGTTGGTTTCTTGGAAAAGAACCTAGAAAAAGTTTTATTGGGAGAAAGGGGGGAAGGAATGGAGGTTAGGAGGGGTGGGAGGGAAGGGGGGGTGAACGATGAGGGGAGTTGCGGAAAGAGGGTAAGGGGAGATGGTATAACAGTAACAACATTAAATCGGGTCTACAGTGATTAGATTTTACTTCTGGATTGGAAATAAAATGAGCCATGGGTTCCAAGATTTTTCGAAGTTGGGTAAGCTATCATTGCGGAGGGCTAAGATGTATTCGTATATACTGTGTTCGGAGATTAATTGAGTTAACTCGTTCACACTTGGTGGGCTGTCCGACCTCCATTTCCTGGCTATTAAAAGCTTTGCACACAGGAGGATATGGCCTACTAGTTTTTTACTAGTAGGGGGGATTGACCCTGGATCTAGGAGTAGGAGAGCCGTTTTTGGAGTGAATGGGATCTTCAGGCCCGTCACTTTGAGTATCAGGTCGTAGGTAGATTTCCAGAAAGGGAGGACATGGGGGCAGGCCCAAAAGATGTGAATCAGGGAGCCTTGTTGATCGCACTTCCTCCAACAGAGGTTATCGTTGGATAGACCCCTTCTAGCCAGGATAGATGGGGTGAAGTACCATCGTGTAATCAGCTTTTGGTGTGTTTCAATTAGGTTAGCGCTATGAGAAGCTTGTCCTAACCATTTAAAGGCCTTAAGCCAAGCAATAGTAGGGACTTTTTGGCCGAGGTCCTTCTCCCAGTTCAACAAATGGCTCTTACCCGCTGGCCTTAATGCTCCAGTTAAATTATCATAATAGAGACGCGTATGTGTTTTTGGGGAAATGGAGCAGAGTGTCTTGTATATGATCTCAGGTACTTTAAGCTCCCGTAGCTGGTGAATGTGAAGGATGGAGCAAACTTGCGAGTACTTAAAATAATCTGAGTTGGTCAACCGAAATTTGGTTTGTAATACTTGAAAAGATAGAGGGCCTCGCGGGGAGAGAAAGTCTGAAATAAAGTGGATACCTTTTTTGACCCAGGAGTGAAGCTGGAGATTGGGAACAAAGTATTCTAGGATTCTAATGGGAATGTGCTTTAGATTTCTAGTGTTGTTTTTATCTGTGTTGAGGAATAGATTCTTCCAGGCTTCTATAGAGGTTAGCATAGGGGGTGACAAGTTCGGAGTTGCGAAGCATGCCAGGAGTTTTGGGGACGACCATGCGGCGAGGAGAGCTATCAGCAAGCATTTCAATGGTCTTTGGTGGTTGTTTTCCGTTTCTATTGAAACCCAGCTGACTTGTTGTGTTTGGTGATTCCACGATACTATTTGGCTTAAAATTGTAGCTGTTCGGTAGGAGTCTAAGTTGGGTAATCCAAGACCACCCTGGTATCTGTTGAGGGATAGGATAGAGAGAGCAATTCTAGGCTTTTTATCGAGCCAAATGAATTTAGATAGTTGGCTTTGAAAGTTTGCCATGATTTGTTTTGGAATTACTATTGGGAGAGTTCTAAAGTAGTGTAGAATTTTAGGCAAGATGAGCATTTTGTAGATATTTATACGTCCAAGCCAAGAAATCGGGCGAGAACGGTAGGAGTCCAACTCTTTTTGGAGGTTTGCTAGAAGAGGTGGGTAGTTGACTGTGATTAAATCCGATGATGGGGAGCATAGATTAATGCCTAAGTATGGGATGCTTTTTGGTTGCCACTGGAATGGGAATTCTTTTTCTATGTCTTGTTTAAGATCTTTGCTAACGTTAATGCCCAGAATTTGGGATTTGGTTATGTTTAATTTGTAGTAGGATATGGAGGAAAATATGGACAGAGTGGTTTGGACTGTTCTCAGAGAGAGGGTTGGGTTTGTGAGGGTGAGTAAAATATCGTCAGCGAATAAGCTAATTTTATGTTGGCGGAGACCTGCAGTAATTCCCTGAATGTCTGGGTGAGTTCTTATGTGTTCCGCTAAAGGCTCCATTACCAAGGTAAATATTAGGGGTGATAAGGGGCAACCTTGGCGTGTTCCATTAGAGATCGTGAAGGGATTAGATAAGAGACCATCTACCATGATTTTTGCCGAAGGGACGGAATAAAGGGCTTTAATTGCTTTAAAGATATAACCTGAAAAGCCAAATTTGTTTAAAGTGGAGAAGGCATACCCCCAATGTAACCTATTAAATGCCTTTTCGGCGTCAAGGGCAACCAGGATTGAGGGGATTTTTGTTGATTCAGATTTATGTATAAGATTAAGGATCCTTCTGGTCCCATCCAGGGCCTGTCTCCCCTTTGTAAAGCCCACCTGGTCGGAGTGAACGATATCAGGCAAGAATTTGAGTAGTCTATCCGCCAGGACTTTAGCAAAAAGTTTTATGTCGCAATTCAAAAAGGGAGATAGGTCTGAAGTTGGCAGGTGATGTGGGGGCCTTGCCTGGTTTTGGAATTGTTATTACAGTAGCTTCCAACATTTCTTTGGGAAAGGAGCTTTGTTCTATGCCCTGGTTGAAGGCCTGAGATATATGAGGCGCTAGGGAGACGGAGAAGAGTTTGTAATAATCATTAGAAAAGCCGTCAGGACCTGGGGCTTTGTGGGATTTTAGGGTTTTAATAGTATTTAGAATCTCTGTAGGGAGTATTTGGGTGTTGAGAGAACTAAGTTGAGATGGCGAGAGTGTTGGGAGATTTGTTTCATTCAGAAAATTTTCGATAGCTTGGGTAGATGGTTGGGGTGTGTCTTTGTCTTCTTTTAGGTTGTAGAGATTGGAATAATATTGGCGAAAAGTTTCTGTGATTTGTGTTGGGTGGAAGAGTTTTGTTGAGGGATTATGGGGGTCTATGATATATGGGATCTTAGATTTGAATGTTTTTTTTTTAACCAAATTAGCCAACATACGCGTGGGTTTGTTTTTGGAGGCGTATAAGGATGTACGAGAGGCTGTCATTTCTCTTTCATAGTTGTCCATCAGGATAGATCTAAGGTTTTGTCTAGTAGCGAATAATTGTTTATGTAATGAGTCTGATGGATTTTTATTTATTTGGTTTTCTATAGAGGAGAGTTGGGCTAAGATTGTGTCCAGTTGACGGGATTTTTCTCGTTTATGTTGGGCACCGATTTTAATAAGCTCACCCCTAATGTAGGCCTTATGGGCGTTCCAGATGGTCAAAGGGGAAACATCCGGAGTGGTGTTGTGAAGAAAATATTCTTCTAACGCTAGATTAATGATGGATTGGTATTTTGGGATTTTTAGTAGGAAAATATTGTTCCGCCAAGGTTTGGGTCTTTCTTTTATTGCCTCAAGAGAGATAATGATCGAGACAGGGGAGTGGTCCGACCAAGTGGCAGGACCAATCTGGGCTTTTTCTATCAGAGGAAGGGTGGATCTGTTCACCAAGATCAAATCGATTCTAGAGGAAGATTTGTGTCTGGCTGAGTAGAAGGAGTACTCTTTAGATGATGCGTTTAGGCATCTGAACGTGTCGAAGAGGGATTCTGTTTGTAGCCAAGGGAGCAAAGAAGTCGTCGATCTCAGAAACCCTCTTGTGGAGTCTAGGGAACCGTCTGGGACCGCGTTAAAATCTCCGCATATAAATAGGTGACCCACCTCGCACCTTCTAGCTTTTTTTAATGTTTTATTTAAAAAGCGAATTTGGGCTTGGTTTGGAGCATATAAATTTACTAGAGTAAAGGGTTTGTTGTTTAATGAGCCAGATATAATGATATATCTGCCTTTGGGGTCCAAAACCTGTGTATTGACTTCCAGTTGTAGCGAATCTCTAAAGGCAATTAAAACTCCTGCTTGTTTCTTGAGGAGCAGGCCGAAAAAAATTTTGGGAATTTTTTGTGGGAGAATTTTGGACAGGCGGAAGCCGCGAAGTGGGTCTCCTGCACACAGATAACATCAGCGTTAGAGGAGAGAGCCTCCTTCCAAAGCAGGGATCTTTTAAAAGGTGAATTTAACCCATTAGCATTGATTGAAACTATCTTAACTGACATTATAGAAGCTCATAATCCCTTTGAGCCAGGATATTAGTACAAAATGAGCAGTAGACCAAAAATAGGAAGTAATAAAAGAATTAACAAGTAACAGGTAAAGAGAGCAGAGCAGATTAGAGAATGCCCTTATCATCTTGTGTAAGATGATATTTCCGTATGTGGAAATTGTTATGGACAAGAAATGAGTAGTACACTCAGAATTACAGCGTAAGATGGAGAAATACGCATAAAACTATTGCAGGCTGGAGGGCCTGAATAGCTGTAATGGGGAGCGGAAAAAGTTCGTCTGGCGGAGAACTGTCCGTATCTGCCTGAGTGCAGAGCTGGATGGGTCCCATCCTCAGTCGACGCCGTGGACTTGGACTTGGGCGGGAATTTGCGCTCTTTTGGAGGAAGGGTGATGAATGGACGAAGAAGGTATATCAATCTTCCAGGATTTGAGGAAGTGGATTGCGTCTTCTGGTTTTTGAAAAGTATGAGTGGTATCATCTCTACGAATCAGGAGTTTAACGGGAAACCCCCATCTGTAAGGGATTCTAGCTTGACGTAGAGCATCGGTGACAATGGAAAACTTTTTTCTATTCAACATGGTGGTTTGTGAGAGATCCGTGAATAAACGTATCTTTTCGTACGGTGATGGAAGATGGGATAGGTTTCGCGCTGCAGACATGGCCGCGTCTTTTATGTGGTAGAAATGAATGCGTGCTATAATGTCTCTTGGGACAGAGTTGGCAATGAATCTCGGCTTGGGAAGCCTGTGAGCTCTGTCGATAGTTAGGTCAAGGATGCTAGCATCCGGGAGCAGCGCACCCATAAGTTGTTTTAGGTATTTAGGGATATCCGAGGAGGAAACGGATTCAGAAATTCCGCGGAATTTAATGTTGTTGCGTCTATTCCTGTCTTCAATATCCGCCATTTTTGTTTTAAGTTGCTCAACTTCCTCCACTAGCTCGTAGTGAGCGTCAATTAAGGCGTTATGTGACTGAGAGAATTCACCCATTTTATTCTCCGTATGGGATACGCGGTCACCAATCTCATCTATGGTGTTTTTAATAGAGTTGTTTAGTGATTGAAAACTGACTTGAATGGAGTCACTTAGGGCTACCACCATGTCCTTTATGAAGGATTCAGATGCTGGTTGTGAAGTAGATGGCATGGATGACACAAACTCTCTCAGGGATGAAATTTGAGATACTGAGGGAGCTGCAATGTCAGTCCTAGGCTTTTGTTTTTGGGGACTATCCGATGAGGAGGAGGACTGTGACATGTGCGGGGAGGATGTCGGCGCCATTTTAGATGTGTGCTGTGAGTGGGAAAAATGTCTCTTTCCTCCTGATGTTGTTTGCAGTGAGGGCGATGTATCAGCACTCACCCGTCCCTGCTGGTGTAGATTCGGCGGGGAGCTGTCATCCGATTGAAGCGGAGCCGTTTCCTCCTCGTTCTGGATGTCAGGATCGGCTGGAAGCGGAGCGGTAGCTGCCGGAGCGCTCCGGGATGCTGTGACTGCAAAAAAGTCATCCAGGCGCTTGGGCTGAGCGCGGGAGTCCCTGCGGCGAGGCATAGCAGCTGTCACCTAGATCTCCGACACCGCTGAAGAGAGGAGAGGACCCGTTAAATGCTATGAGGTAGCTTTTAGGCAAGGACCGGAGCGGAGCTCAGGGATTAAGCGGCCATCTTCCTGCGCTGCCAGGCCACGCCCCCCAGCTACTGGTATATATTAACACTATTCATAGCGCTTACAAGCTGCACGGCGGTGCGGCATGGTGGCGCTATGACGAAGATTTTCGTCGACGGATTTCGGGATTGAGTAACGTGAGTTGGGCGACAAAAGCGACGGATGCTTGGATCCAGTTGATCCTGGCGCAAAAGCCGGCGAAGCCCCTTTTTCAGAGCAATAACGCGGTAACTGGTGGACAGCAGGCACCCGTTCCACATAAGCCCTCGGGTTCCTGCTGGGCATTCGATGAGGGTAACTGTCGGTTTCTTGCAGCATGCAAGTTCCGGCACAAGTGCTCCTTTTGCGGCGGTGCGCACACAGCGGTACGCTGTTTTCGGAGACAAAAGCAAAACTTTCCCGCGGCCACAGCGTTGCCCGGGGGCAACGCCAGTGAACGCGCTGTTCCTGGAGGAGTGGTTAGGCAAGTACCACAGGAGATGGGAAGCAAACCTTCTTAAAGAAGGTTTTAACGCGGGTTTCGTCATTCCGCATCAACCGGGTTCGGCGTTAACGCTTAGCCGCAATTTAAAATCGGCGTATGACAATAAAGAGATGGTGATGGAGAAGCTGCTAAAGGAGGTAGAACTGGGTTGGATGGCGGGGCCTTTTCAGGAACGGCCATTCGAGAACTTGCGCGTTTCACCTTTGGGCTTGGTACCAAAGAAGGAACCGGGTAAGTTCCGGCTTATCCATCACTTATCCTACCCGACGGGCGAGTCAGTCAACGATGGGATTTCCAAGGAGCAAACAGCCGTATCATAAACTTCTTTCGATAGGGCTGTCTGCCTAGTACGGCAGGCCGGAAAGGGGGCTCTGTTGGCAAAAGCTGATATCGAGTCCGCTTTTCGACTATTACCGGTGCATCCAGATTGCTTCCACTTGTTGGGCTGCCGCCTGGACGGCTTATATTTTGTGGATATGTGCTTACCGATAGGGTGTTCCATCTCTTGTTATTACTTTGAAGTGTTCAGTTCATTTCTGGACTGGATGCTTCGATATGAGACGGGCATCCGATCGGTGTTGCATTATCTGGATGATTTCCTTTTTGTCGGGCCATCAGATTCAGAGGTATGCGGGTTGTTATTGGCATCATTTCAGGATCTGATGGGAAAAGCGGGAGTACCGCTGTCACGCGAGAAAACGGTCGGTCCGGTGACATGTCTTACATTTTTAGGCAATTTAATCGATACCATGGCAATGGTATTTCGTTTACCGGACGAGAAAGTAGCGCGGTTGCGGCAAGAAGTTAAGTTGGTTGGCAGTTCTAAGAAAGTTACACTGCACCAGCTCCAAGTAATTATAGGCTTGTTAAATTTTGCGTGTCGGGTCATTCCGATGGGCCGCCCGTTTGCAAGGCGGCTGTCATTGGCGACAGTCGGGATAAAAGAGAAACACCACTTCGTCAGAGTGACAAAGGGTATGAAGGAGGACTTGCACACATAGCAAGTCTTTCTTCAAACGTTCAATGGTCAGGTGATTTGTCAAACTGCGGAACTTGCAAACGAGGAGCTGGGTCTGATGTCGGATGCATTGGGCTCCTGTGGTTTCGGTGTAATTTTGGAGGACAGTTGGTGCAGTGCACCATGGCCCAGAGAATGGTTCGAAAGACGGTGGGTGAAGAACATAACACTGCTGGAGATTTTTCCGCTAATGATGGCGGTGGAGATCTGGGGGCCGGTTTTGGAAAACAGGAATATCTGCTTCTGGTTGGATAACCAGGCAGTAGTGACAGCGGTGAACAAGCAGACATCCAGATCTCCCTTGGTTTTGGCAGTTTTACGCCATTTGGTCTTGAGATGCCTGCAGAGTAATATTAAGCTGAAGGCGAGACACGTACCCGGAGTAAACAATAACACGGCTGACGCTCTTTCTCGTTTCCAGATGGAGAGATTCAGGGAACTCCACCCGACAGCGGATGTCAAAGGGGTATGTTGCCCGGCGATCTTATGGGAGATAGTAGAAGAGAGCTCACGACTCTGATTCGCAACTCCGTTGCGGAATCGACGTGGAAGCGATATAATGCAATATGGAAAAGGTGGTTGATGGCAGCAGGGGGACAATTCCCTGATGGAGCGCGGGCAAGAGCGGTGACGTTAGACATTATGGCGGAGCTGCGGCGTCGGGGCGCATCGGCGAGCTCGGTGCGCAAGCACTTATCGGCCATTGCGTTTTTGTTGCGCCTGCACGGACGGCGCGATGTGACAAAGGATTTTGTCTTCGGACAGATTCTTAAAGGTTGGAAAAAAGAAAGGTCGTCAAGAGACGACAGGCGGCCGATAACATTTGAGCTGTTAAAGGCGATACTGAACGTTTTGGGAGCAGTGTGCAAAGACGAAAGCGAGGTGCTGCTCTTTCGGGTTGCGTTTTCGTTAGCGTTTTTCGCAGCATTGAGACTGAGTGAAATAGTGGCTCCCAGCTGTAGGAAGCTGGGGGGGCTGCGTTTCGAGGATGTTCTGTGCGGTACAGATGATATAAAGCTATGCATCAAAAAGTCCAAGACTGATGTGTATGGCGCAGGCGTGGGGACAGCTGCGTGTCCTGTGGCGTTGCTGAGACAGTTTTTGTCACGGCACAGTGGAAAAGGACAACTATTGGCGCATGCTTCAGGAGCCCCACTAACCAAGTTCCAATTTGGGGCGGTTATGCGTGCATGCTTGAAGAGATTAGGTTTCGAGCCCAGCGAGTTTGGCACGCATTCGTTCAGGATTGGCGCAGCAACGTCAGCGTTCGCTTGCAGATTAAGAGGAGACGAGGTGAAGCGGGTTGGACGCTGGAGGTCGGAGGCGTACAAGTCGTACGTCCGACCAAATTTGAGAGTGTTATAGTTAAAGTTACATTGTGGTGTGCCGTTATGTGTTTATTTTGCAGGTTCGGAGTGGACAGTTTGGGTGGTGGGCCACTCTTTCATTCATTGGGCAGAGAAAAGAGCGGGGACCCGGCCCATTGGCAGGAACCTGGGCCTGAAAGAGGTCCAGGTAAAATGGCACGGGATAAGAGGTCTACAATGGGCCAGGCTGCTACAGGAAATATTGCGTGTCAGCAGATGGTCCCAGGGGAAAGTGATATTGAGAAGGTACAGGTCCATAAAATGGAAGAATCTGTCTCAAAATGGCCGCTAGATACAAAATGGAGCATTATAAGATGTAAATAAGCTTGTGTGTAGTGAAACAATAAATTTGCAAAAATAACTTTACAGCAGGGTATTCGGTGCATTGTCTAATGATTTGTTTTTTTTTCTTTCTATTCATCCGAGAACATTTGCCTGGTACAGCCGCTATCAGAAAAACCTCCCCCATGTCCTGAGCTTTGGAAAAGAGCAAATCGTGCTGATAAGACGCTGCGATCATCCAAACTCACAAGAGAGAATAATCATTTGAAGGACATTTCACATATTTATTCTCACTGCGCTGATTGTTCAACAAAGCACAATTCTTGATGTTTTTTCTAACCCAATAAGATTAACCTCGTGACTAATGACGTATTGCTTTCCTGTATTAAGAAATATACTCAGTCAATAAAGATTCAGTGTGTACGCGCCTGAAGCAGAGTGGGCTGTATATACCCGCCGCGGCTCATCTCTACATATCTGTGAGAGCTAATTACTATAAATCATATAGTTTTTGGCCTCTCTGATGCATCCAGGTATGAACTAATTTGGAACCCAAGGCTTGAAAGGTTAATGTGACCGGTCATGTGTAACGGTCCTTAACAATATTGGTAATTCACGCGGGTGGTAATGACTTGGGGAGGGTAAGGGTAGCTGAGTTAGTGATGCTTATGAAGGAGGATATGTTGAGGTTCAAAAAATTTTTTGAGGAGACCATTATATTATGGTCCGATATAGTCGCCAGGAGAGTGTGGAAAGAAGCAAGGGACGTGGAGGCTATCGACAGGGTAAGAAAAAGTGTAAATTTTAAGATTTCTAAATTCGTTAAGTCAATAGGAGGGGTAGCCGTTAGGCACTGGGAGCTGGAGAAAAAGGTGCCAGGTATGTGGAGGAAGGATGGTGTCCATTTAAGTGATATAGGTATGGACACATTCCTATCGGGGTTGCAGGACGGGGTGGAGGCGGCTCTGTCGCTGGCATGTGGGGGGCGGATGGCAGCGTAGGCAGGCTGCATCCTTCATGGCGGTTTAGCGGTATTTCCATGCCAGCTGGAGAATTGAGGGTGCGTACAGGCCGTAACGGGCTTTCTCACGCCTCGAAAGTTTTGGTAGCGTTAGGAGTAAGAATAGGCGATAGGCATGGAAAGAAATAAATAAGTTGGATTTTATATATTAATAAATAAATAAGCTGTGGCCTTCCCACAAATTTATGCCAGCATAAAGAAATATGGTTGTTTTAATAAAGAAGTTTTTGTTAATAAGAACTGGTCCCGTGTTTTATTAAAGGGAGCGTTATAAGGTGGGAAGTCCCCCCAGTCTTGGTTTCCCCCAGCAAAAAGATAGGGGGGGGGGTTGAAAGCTGAGGACACTAGAGTTATAAAGGGGCGTTTGGAAATAGTCATTCGGCGTTCTAAGACGGATCAGGTCGGAAGGGGTCGTCGGGTGTCGCTGGGGCGTATTTCAGGGGAAAACATGTGCCCGGTTAGTTGTTGGGAGAACTACTGTTCTCTAGCAGGGGCCAGGGTAGGGCCCCTGTTACAGCATCAGGACGGTTGTTATTTATCAAGGTTTCAGTTTGAGGCGGTGTTTAAAAGAGCGTTAGCTGTTCTGGGACTGGATGGTTCAGGTTTCGGAACGCATTCGTTCAGAATAGGTGCGGCGACAGAGGCGGCAGCGAGGGAATTGGATAGTCAGGCGGTGATGGGAATCGGTCGGTGGAAGTCGGAGAGGTTCAGACGGTATATTAGACCGCATTTGCTGTAAGGGCGGGTAGGGGGCACATGGTGGGGCGTTATTTACGGTTAGTTTTGTTCCTTTTTTGTTACAGATCCGCGTGCTGCACTCGTGTGGATAATGGGCCACTCGTATGTTTTTTTTTTGGGGGGGAGGGCAAAGATCAGGCCTAATGGGAGGCAGCTCAGACTGAGTAAGGATGCGGCGGTAATTCACTGGATAGGAGTGCGGGGCATGGCCTGGTTCCGGGTTTTGCAGGATGTACAGCGCCTAGTCTCTCTAGACAGGACGCCCGACATCCTAGTATTACACGTCGGGGGCAACGATTTGGGGCGTAGACCCTTCAGAGAGCTAGGCAGAGACATACGGTACGATATGCTTCGGTTGTTGCAGATGTACCGGGGCTTGATCTTGGTCTGGTCCGAGATGGTCCCTCGTAAGGTTTGGCGGAATGTGCGTTCGGTGCAAGGGATAGATAAAGCAAGGATCAAGGTGAATCGTGAGGTGTCTCGCTTTGTGGTGCGGAATGGAGGAGTCGCCGTGCGGCATATTGATCGAGAAAGGGGTGGGAAATTTTTGGAGAGGCGACGGGGTCCACCTCAACGAAATTGGGACGGATCTTTGGTTAGAGGGGATACAGGAGGGGATAGAACGCGCACTGGTTCTGTGGGGGGCTGCGCAGGCATGAGGTGGTCATGCCATGCTGGCTGTGGCAGTTGGAGGGGGGGGGGGTGGAGTTCTCGGAGCCAGTTCGGATGCGGGGCGGGGGGGGGGGAGAGCGGAGGGCCGATGGCTGCCTGTCCCCCCCTTCCCGCCCCATTGTTGGTTTACAGTGTGTGGTCGGTCTGTCGCCTCCCGGCTCTGTCAGGCCGGAGTCCCTGCGGAGACGAGTGGGCTGGCCTAGGAACGGCTAGCAGGTCTCTGAGTCGGGAGGTGGGCGACTAGGGGCAACCGTGTGTGTGTTGCCTCCCGAGTCGGCGGTCTGGCGACGGGAGGGTGGTAGCGGGAGGGATCTTCGGTCTCCCGAGTCGGATAGTGGGAGAGCGGCGGGAGGCAGTACGGAAGATCCTTTTCCCTGTAGTGAGGCGACAGAGGGGGTTGTAGGCTCCGGGGACTTCCCCCCTTTTGGTGGGTTGTCTATTCTTTAATGTGTTTTTTACCCATTGTTAAATTTAAAGTGGCCAAAAATTATCCAAGCTAGAAGTAGTAGCGTATTGTTTGGATGGTTACAAGGAAGTGGGGGGATAGGTCACAGGGGCTCACTCCGTGATACCCGCGTCATGGCTACAAGACCAGCCAAAAATCAATCTAGCATCACGATCAACTGGTAAATATACTCAAAAGTGCCCAGAGAAACTGATGAGTATCCTTGAACGTATATCACCCTGTAGGCGCCGTGTAGCTGCAGCGACCCGGGGAGTGATAAAAAGTTTCTGCGGAGTGGCCCTTTAATAATTGTCCACCCTGGTAACACTGAGATGTGCGAGCCGTCACATGATGCACTACAAGTGAGAACGCCATCCGATCTATGCAAGGAAGCGAGAGCCGTTACTTGGGCAGTAATTCTAATGAGTGATGATGATTTGGGCCAATCTCGTTATGTAGCTGCAGCTCTCTGAGAGATGCCGCTGTAATCTGCTCACTGATTCCCCAACCGATCATTGGGTCTTCTAGCAGATTTGTCCTCAGCACATTATTATAAATTCTGCATAAAGTGGGTGAGTGACATCCCTGCTTCTCAGGTACGCAGTAGAGTTCTGGTATCCCCTATTCAGGCCCTGCTTCTGGTGCACGTTTGTTACAAGACTGCGCAGAGATGACCGGTAATAAGGCAAAGGGATAGTGGCGTAGTTTCTTAGCTTTTTATTTCTGTCTGCCTACCCTTTTTAGTTAAATACGAGGGGCTACTGATAAGTCTTTGGCTTTACCCAGAAAGAAACGAGATAGGAAGATGAAACTTTACATTTATTCCACATACTCTCCACTGATGTCAACACACTTCTTACATCGGTATTCCAATTTCTGTAAGTCTTGCAAAAAGAAGGATTTCGGTTGTGCCTCAAACCAGTCATCTGTAGCAGCCATGGCATCAGAAATGGTGTGAAATTTGGTACCCTTGAGGTGTTTCTTCAGGTTTGGAAACAGATGATAGTCGGAGGGAGCTAGATCTGGTGAATAGGGTGGGTGGTCCACCAGCTGGAAGCCTAGCTCCACCAGTTTTGCCGTGGTCGCTTGTGTAGTGTGAGCGGAGGTGTTGTCTTGCAGGAACAAGATTCCTTTGGACAGCTTGCCACGCCTTTTGGCCTTCAGAGCTGCCTTCAATTGGTCCAAAAGTTCAATGTAATACCTTGCATTGATGGTGGAACCATTTTGAAGGTAGTTCACTAGCAGCACGCCCTCCTTATCCCAGAACACAGACGCCATCAACTTCTTTGGGCGAGGAGAACAACTGTGCCTCCACTCTTTTGACTGCTTCTTGGTTTCAAGGTCATACAAATAAATCCAGGTCTCATCCATAGTGACCAGTCGATCCAGGAAGTTCCTATCAGTCCGGAAACACTGACAAATGGACCAGGAAGTTTTCACTCACATGCTTTTCTGATCTGTTGTCAAACACTTGGGGACCCGCTTTGCAGATAGCTTCTTCATGTTCAAATGTTCAAGGATAATGACTAGAGATGAGCGAGCACCAAAATGCTCGGGTGCTCGTTACTCGGAACGAACTTTTCGCGATGCTCGAGGGTTCGTTTCGAATAACGAACCCCATTGAAGTCAATGGGCGACCCGAGCATTTTTGTATTTCGCCGATGCTCGCTAAGGTTTCCTTGTGTGAAAATCTGGGCAATTCAAGAAAGTGATGGGAACGACACAGCAATGGACAGGGCAGGCGAGGGGCTACATGTTGGGCTGCATCTCAAGTTCACAGGTCCCACTATTAAGCCACAATAGCGGCAAGAGTGGGCCCCCCCCCCCCTCCCAAAAACTTTTACTTCTGAAAAGCCCTCATTAGCAATGCATACCTTAGCTAAGCACCACACTACCTCCAACAAAGCACAATCACTGCCTGCATGACACTCCACTGCCACTTCTCCTGGCTTACATGCTGCCCAACCGCCCCCCCTCCCCCCCACAGCGCACACCAAAGTGTCCCTGCGCAGCCTTCAGCTGCCCTCATGCCACGCCACACCACACTCATGTCTATTTAGAAGTGCGTCTGCCATGAGGAGGAACCGCAGGCACACACTGCAGAGGGTTGGCACGGCTAGGCAGCGACCCTCTTTAAAAGGGGCGGGGCGATAGCCCACAATGCTGTACAGAAGCACTGAGAAATAGAATCCTGTGCCACCGCCATCAGGAGCTGCACACGTGGGCATAGCAATGGGGAAGATATGTGCCACACACTATTCATTCTGTCAAGGTGTCTGCATGCCCCAGTCAGACCGCGGTTTTTAATTCATAGACACAGGCAGGTACAACTCCCTATTGTGAAGTCCCTGTGGACCGACAGCATGGGTGGCTCCCTGGAACCCACCGGCGGAACATAAAAATATCCCATTGCATTGCCCATCACAGCTGAGGTAGTAATGTCGTGCGTAATACAGGTGGGCTTCGGCCCACACTGCATGCCCCAGTCAGACTGGGGTTCTTTACAAGTGGACAGATGTAGGTTAAACTCCGTGTGCACCTACAGCATGGGTGGCTCCCTGGAACCCACCGGCGGTACATAAAAATATCCCATTGCATTGCCCAACACAGCGGATGTAACATCAGCTGTAATGCAGGTGGGCTAAAAATTCATTTGATTACACTGTAGGCGAGGGCCCACAAAAATTGCTGTATCAACAGTACTAATGTACATCCCAAAAATTGGCCATGGCCAACCAAGAGGGCAGGTGAAACCCATTAATCGCTTTGGTTATTGTGGCTTAAATGGTAACTAGGCCTGGAGGCAGCCCAGTTTAACGAAAAATTGGTTCAAGTTAAAGTTTCAACGCTTTTAAGAGCATTGAAACATATAAAAATTGTTTAGAAAAATTATATGAGTGAGCCTTGTGGCCCTAAGAAAAATTGCCCGTTCAGCGTGATTACGTGAGGTTTCAGGAGGAGGAGCAGGAGGAATATTAGACACAGATTGATGAAGCAGAAATGTTCCCGTTTTGGATGGTGAGAGAGAACGTAGCTTCCATCCGCGGGTGCAGCCTACGTATTGCTTACGTATCGCTGCTGTCCGCTGGTGGAGAAGAGAAGTCTGGGGAAATCCAGGCTTTGTTCATCTTGATGAGTGTAAGCCTGTCGGCACTGTCGGTTGACAGGTGGGTACGCTTATCCGTGGTGATTCCCCCAGCCACACTAAACACACTCTCTGACAAGACGCTAGCCGCAGGACAAGCAAGCACCTCCAGGGCATACAGCGCGAGTTCAGGCCACGTGTCCAGCTTTGACACCCAGTAGTTGTAGGGGGCAGAGGCGTCACGGAGGACGGTCGTGCGATCGGCTACGTACTCCCTCACCATCCTTTTACAGTGCTCCCGCCGACTCAGCCTTGACTGGGGAGCGGTGACACAGTCTTGCTGGGGAGCCAGAATGCTGGCAAAGGCCTTGGAGAATGTTCCCCTGCCTGCGCTGTACATGCTGCCTGATCTCTGCGCCTCCCCTGCTACCTGGCCCTCGGAACTGCGCCTTCTGCCACTAGCGCTGTCGGATGGGAAGTTTACCATCAGTTTGTCCACCAGCGCCCTGTGGTATAGCATCACTCTCGAACCCCTTTCCTCTTTGGGAATCAGAGTGGAAAAGTTCTCCTTATACCGTGGGTCGAGCAATGTGTACACCTAGTAATCTGTAGTGGCCAGAATGCGTGTAACGCGAGGGTCACGAGAAAGGCATCCTAACATGAAGTCCGCCATGTGTGCCAGAGTACCAGTACGCAACACATGGCTGTCCTCACTAGGAAGATCACTTTCAGGATCCTCCTCCTCCTCCTCTTCCTCCTCCTCAGGCCATACACGCTGAAAGGATGACAGCCCAGCAGCATCTGTACCCTCAGCAGTGGGCCAAGCTGTCTCTTCCCCCTCCTCCTCATCCTCCTCATGCTCCTCCTCCTCCTCAACGCGCTGAGATATAGATAGGCGGGTGCTCTGACTATCCAGCGACATACTGTCTTCCCCCGGCTCTGTTTCCGAGCGCAAAGCGTCTGCCTTTATGCTTTGCAGGGAACTTCTCAAGATGCATAGCAGAGGAATGGTGACGCTAATGATTGCAGCATCGCCGCTCACCACCTGGGTAGACTCCTCAAATGTTCCAAGGACCTGACAGATGGCTGCCAACCAGGGTCACTCTTCTGTAAATAATTGAGGAGGCTGACTACCACTGCGCCGCCCATGTTGGAGTTGGTATTCCACTATAGCTCTACGCTGCTCATAGAGTCTGGCCAACATGTGGAGCGTAGAGTTCCACTGTGTGGGCACGTCGCACAGCAGTCAGTGCACTGGCAGATTAAACCTATGTTGCAGTGTCCGCAGGGTGGCAGCGTGCGTGTGGGATTTGCGGAAATGTGCGCAGAGCTGGCGCACCTTTCCGAGCAGGTATGACAAGTGGGGGAAGCTTTTCAGAAAGCGCTGAACCACCAAATTAAAGACATGGGCCAGGCATGGCACGTGCGTGAGGCTGCCGAGCTGCAGAGCCGCCACCAGCTTACGGCCGTTGTCACACACGACCATGCCCGGTTGGAGGCTCAGCGGCGCAAGCCAGCGGTCGGTCTGCTCTGTCAGACCCTGCAGCAGTTCGTGGGCCGTGTGCCTCTTCTCTCCTAAGCTGAGTAGTTTCAGCACGGCCTGCTGACGCTTGCCCACCGCTGTGCTGCCACGCCGGGTGACACCGACTGCTGTCGACGTACTGCTGACACATCTTGATTGCGAGACAGAGGTTGCGTTGGAGGAGGAGGAGGAGGAAGGTGCTTTAGTGGAGGAAGCATACACCGCCGCAGATACCACCACCGAGCTGTGGCCCGCAATTCTGGGGGTGGGTAGGACGTGAGCGGTCCCAGGCTCTGACTCTGTCCCAGCCTCCACTAAATTCACCCAATGTGCCGTCAGGGAGATATAGTGGCACTGCCCGCCTGTGCTTGTCCACGTGTCCGTTGTTAAGTGGACCTTGGCAGTAACCGCGTTGGTGAGGGCGCGTACAATGTTGCGGGAGACGTGGTCGTGCAGGGCTGGGACGGCACATCGGGAAAAGTAGTGGCGACTGGGAACCGAGTAGCGCGGGGCAGCTGCCGCCATCATGCTTTTGAAAGCCTCCGTTTCCACAAGCCTATACGGCAGCATCTGTAGGCTGATCAATTTTGCAATGTGCACGTTTAACGCTTGAGCGTGCGGGAGCGTGGCGTCGTACTTGCGCTTGCGCTCAAACTGTGGCACTAGCGACGTCTGGACGCTGCGCTGAGAGCCATTGCAGGATGAGGCCGAGGACAGCGCAGGTGATAGTGTGGGTGCAGGCCAGGAGACGGTAGTGCCTGTGTCCTCAGAGGGGGGTTGGATCTCAGTGGCAGGTTGGGGCACAGGGGGAGAGGCAGTGGTGCAAACCGGAGGCGGTGAACAGGCATCGTCCCACCTTGTGGGGTGCTTGGCCATCATATGCCTGCGCATGCTGTTGGTGGTGCCTCCCCAGCTGATCTTGGCGCGACAAAGGTTGCACACCACTGTTCGTCGGTCGTCAGGCGTCTCTGTGAAAAACTGCCACACCGTAGAGCACCTTGACCTGTGCAGGGTGGCATGGCGCGAAGGGGCGCTTTGGGAAACAGTTGGTGGATTATTCGGTCTGGCTCTGCCTCTACCCCTGGCCACCGCACTGGCTCGGCCTGTGCCCACACCCTCACTTGGCCCTCCGCGTCCTCGGCGGCGTCCACATCCTCTAGGCCTACCCCTACCCCTCAGCATGCTGTATTACCAGTGATTTGATTTCCCAGGCAGGGAAGAAATTGGCGCAAGGCTGCACTCAACCGTAGCTGGTTGCGTCTGATTTTTGTACGTTCTCCACGCAGCACACACGTACACGGAGACCTTAGGACTGACACAGGCAGGCCAAATATAATTAATTCGCTTTTTTGCAAAGGGAGGGCCCCACTGCGGATATTCAATGAACAATACGTTTAATAACTGTGGTGTGGCCCTGAAAAAGTGTCACACAACTTTAGTGTAGCAGAGTTATTAACTCTGGCAGAGCAGGTATTTGCCAGTCAGGAAAGACAATGGCGCAAGCCTGCAGTAAACCGTAGCTGGTTGCGTTTGATTTTTGTACGTTCTCCACGCAGCACACACGTACACGGAGACCTTAGGACTGACACAGGCAGGCCAAATATAATTAATTGAATTCGCTTTTTTGCAAAGGGAGGGCCCCACTGCGTATATTCAATGAACAAGAAGTTTAATATCTGTGGTGTGGCCCTCAAAAAGTGTCACACAACTATAGTGTAGCAGAGTTATTAACTCTAGCAGAGCAGGTATTTGCCAGTCAGGAAAGACAATGGCGCAAGCCTGCAGTAAGCTGTAGCTGGTTGCGTTTGATTTTTGTACGTTCTCCACGCAGCACACACGTACACGGAGACCTTAGGACTGACACAGGCAGGCCAAATATAATTAATTGAATTCGCTTTTTTGCAAAGGGAGGGCCCCACTGCGTATATTCAATGAACAAGAAGTTTAATATCTGTGGTGTGGCCCTCAAAAAGTGTCACACAACTATAGTGTAGCAGAGTTATTAACTCTAGCAGAGCAGGTATTTGCCAGTCAGGAAAGACAATGGCGCAAGCCTGCAGTAAACGTAGCTGGTTGCGTTTGATTTTTGTACGTTCTCCACGCAGCACACACGTACACGGAGACCTTAGGACTGACACAGGCAGGCCAAATATAATTAATTGAATTCGCTTTTTTGCAAAGGGAGGGCCCCACTGCGTATATTCAATGAACAAGAAGTTTAATATCTGTGGTGTGGCCCTCAAAAAGTGTCACACAACTATAGTGTAGCAGAGTTATTAACTCTAGCAGAGCAGGTATTTGCCAGTCAGGAAAGACAATGGCGCAAGCCTGCAGTAAACCGTAGCTGGCTGCGTTTGATTTTTGTACGTTCTCCACGCAGCACACACGTACACGGAGACCTTAGGACTGACACAGGCAGGCCAAATATAATTAATTGAATTCGCTTTTTTGCAAAGGGAGGGCCCCACTGCGTATATTCAATGAACAAGAAGTTTAATATCTGTGGTGTGGCCCTCAAAAAGTGTCACACAACTATAGTGTAGCAGAGTTATTAACTCTAGCAGAGCAGGTATTTGCCAGTCAGGAAAGACAATGGCGCAAGCCTGCAGTAAACCGTAGCTGGTTGCGTTTGATTTTTGTACGTTCTCCACGCAGCACACACGTACACGGAGACCTTAGGACTGACACAGGCAGGCCAAATATAATTAATTGAATTCGCTTTTTTGCAAAGGGAGGGCCCCACTGCGTATATTCAATGAACAAGAAGTTTAATATCTGTGGTGTGGCCCTCAAAAAGTGTCACACAACTATAGTGTAGCAGAGTTATTAACTCTAGCAGAGCAGGTATTTGCCAGTCAGGAAAGACAATGGCGCAAGCCTGCAGTAAACCGTAGCTGGTTGCGTTTGATTTTTGTACGTTCTCCACGCAGCACACACGTACACGGAGACCTTAGGACTGACACAGGCAGGCCAAATATAATTAATTGAATTCGCTTTTTTGCAAAGGGAGGGCCCCACTGCGTATATTCAATGAACAAGAAGTTTAATATCTGTGGTGTGGCCCTCAAAAAGTGTCACACAACTATAGTGTAGCAGAGTTATTAACTCTAGCAGAGCAGGTATTTGCCAGTCAGGAAAGACAATGGTGCAAGCCTGCAGTAAAACGTAGCTGGTTGCGTTTGATTTTTGTACGTTCTCCACGCAGCACACACGTACACGGAGACCTTAGGACTGACACAGGCAGGCCAAATATAATTTCTTTTCGCTTTTTTGCAAAGGGAAGGACCCACTGCGTATATTCAATGAACAATAACTGTGTTGTGGCCCTGCCTACACAATTCTGTCCCTGTAGTATCAATGGAGGGTGCAATGCTCTGCACAGACAATTTTTAGAAAAAAAAAAATATGCAACACTGCTAACAGCAGCCAGCACAGTACTCCACACAGTTAAATGTGGCCCTAGAAAGGACCGTTGAGGTTCTTGAAGGCTACACTCACTCCTAACACTCTCCCTGCCTAAGCACCACTTCTGTCCCTAATACCGGGTGCAATGCTCTGCACTGCCGACTTTGAGAAAAAAAAAAAAAAAAACACTGCTAGCAGCAGCCTGCACACAGGTAGATGTGGCCCTAAGAAGGACCTTTGGGGTTCTTGAAGCCTACACTGACTCCTAACGCTCTCCCTACAGCAGTACCAGCACGATAGTACTTTCCCTCAGCTAACTCACAAGGCATGTGTGGCGAGCCGCGGGAGGGGCCGACTTTTATACTCGGGTGACATCTGATCGCCCCAGCCACTCACAGCAGGGGGGTGGTATAGGGCTTGAACGTCACAGGGGGAAGTTGTAATGCCTTCCCTGTCTTTCAATTGGCCAGAAAAGCGCGCTAACGTCTCAGAGAGGAAACTGAAAGTAACCGGAACACCGCGTGGTGCTCGTTAAGAGTAACGAGCGACTTCCGCCCAGGACACAGAAGGAGCAGGACGTGTCTAACAGAGCTCCTGAAGACACCAACCCCCAAAGACACCAGGGCCCTATAGTGTCCGGAGAAAAAAGGCAGCTGCAAGGGACAAACATCCCCCCTGCTTGCCCGGCGGAAGCCCCCCCCCAGAGCCACCGGAAAAATACCGGGGGAACCCACCGCATACCCCCAAACGCGGCCCGCAGAAGTAAGGCGCCGGAGAGCGGCCGCGGGAGGAGGAGGACCGCGCTGCTCGCGAACCGCTGGGACCTTACCTCGTCAGAAGAACCCCGGTAAGCGCTACCGAGACCCCGAACCCCGCTCGAGACGCGCCGGGAGGCTCCAGAGCGCCGCGGCCTAAACGACATCCAGGGCCGCGGCCTAGATTTCCGGCCAGGAAGGCCGCGATAGACCCCGGCGGAAACCAGGGAGAAGAGAGGTGACCCCAAAAGGCTGCGGGGAGACGCGGGAGACCACCGGTGGGCCGGGAACCCACCAGGGGATCGCCGGAGCGTCAGGACCGGACGGCGGAGGAGGCCGCGATCCTGCCCCCCAGCCGCGGCGACATCCGCCCGACACAGCGAGGAGAGTGAGACATCGGGAGACGTCCGGGCGGTCCGAGGGTCTCCCCCAGGGCAGGGACTCCACCGGAGGCCTCCGGAGGCACTGCGGCCTAGCGGCGCCTGAAGCCACGGCCTAAATTTCCGGCCACAACACCTGCGGCAAGCCCCGCCCACCACAACAGGGAAGGGGAGGAGCGGCGAAGCACAGCCACACAGCACAGACCCACCAGCGCTGCAGAGTGGGCCCCAGGGCAAAACTAGAAAGAAGCCCAGGAGCCTCACATAAAAAAAAAAAAACAAGCGGCACAGCCCAACAGGGCAATCGCCACAGCGCCACAAACACTGAACAACAAGGCAAATAACCCCCACTTAGACGTGATCCTAAAGAGGGACTTAACAATATAGCAACAGCACAACTTCTGAGCCAGACAGAAAACAGTACACAGCAAAACAGCTGAGCACCTCGGAGGCAGGAGAGTGGGGAGAAAGAGACCAAAAGAAACCCAACAGAAACAAAGCCGTTAACCAAAATACCGAGCACAAGCAAACGGAAATGAATAGATAAATACCAGATGAGAAGTCACATCCACAACAAAGAACCAACAACAAAGCAGCAGCAATCTTGGAAATAGGGAAGGACCCCTCTGTGAACCTAACCCGCAAAATCACCTGACCTTGAGCAGTCAAAATATGGACAAATATCTAAACGACAGAAGTGCGGGCACCTCAACACGAACAACACGTCAGCTCAATACAGACAAAACAACCACAGGAGGACAAGAAAAGAATAGACCCGCCAAACACATCAAGGAAAAAGAGAGTAAGACCACACAGCAACCAAGATCCCCTCCAAAGAACACCCCACCTCGCGCCATGGCCTCACCAGACTCTGACCACGAAACAATAGACACCTCCCCCATACAAACCAACGAGCAATCAACAATCAACAGCGTGGAAATGACACAGGCGGCACTAGTGGCACAAGAGGTCTCAAAGTTGCTCCTCCCACTATTCGACAATAGGCTTGAGACACTGCACAAATCTATAAATTCAGCATTATCACAAATCACAGATAACACTCAAAGGCTGACAGAACTAGAAACAAGAACACAGAGTACAGAACAAACCATTACAACTCTAGAAGCCGCGCTACAAAGAAGCCAATCAGAAACAGAAATGCTTCGGGAAAAGATCGACGACCTAGAGAACAGGCACCGTCGCAACAATTTACGTTTCGTGGGAATACCAGAGACGGTAACCAATAATCAGCTTACAGCCTACCTAACCAAAGACCGGCCGCAAGCACTCCAGCTCGACATATCCAAGGACCCCCTAACAATAGAATGAGTCCACAGAATTGGCCCACCAGGAGACGGACACAATAACAGAAATAGACCCCGCCCAGTGATAGCAAAATATATGCACTGGGCAACAAAAGAAATAATTCTGCAAGCCTACAGAAGACGAGGGGAATTAACAATACAGGGGACAAAGATCCTTATGTTCCAGGACTTTTCGGCGGCAGTGTCACAAAAACGTAAGCTATTCACCCCGATCTGTCAAGCCTTGCACGAACGAAACACCCGTTTTCAACTATTATATCCAGCAAAACTCCGAATCCAAGACGGCAATAGATCGTTGGTGTTCAACACGCCGGAGGAAGCAAGAAGGCACCTACAAAGGGAAGGGCTAGGAGAACAGGGATGAAAACGCCGAAGGGAAGGAAACGCACCACAGCTTCTTACTATAACCCTTTTCCAAGTACTGTGGATGTGACGCCTGTTATGCAAAAGAAAAGGCAAAATAGATGCTAAATGTTTATGCGTTTATTGCCATGTTTTTCATGTTTTTTATGTTTTTTGATTTTCTCTTGATCTGTCTGACCTCTAGGAATCAGAACAAAGGGAGGATTGGAGGGCCCCGTGGACACGGCACAACCAACACCCAGTCACGCCCGCGGCTCGCTGGGACCGAGGGAAGTGGCGAGGACAAAAAGGCAAAAACAACGGTGAATAAGACCAACACACGCACACTAATATGCCTATAGATACAGAGACAAACGAATACCAAACACCCACAACGATACAAATATTGTCTTGGAACGTGGACGGACTAAACACACCCATTAAAAGAAAAAAAGTGCTTACGCATCTAAAACGACACAAACCAGATATAGTGTTTTTACAAGAAACACACTGGAAAAAAGAGGGGAAGGGAGAACTAAAAGCACCATGGATAGAAACATGCTACGTAGCCTCACACACATCAGCATCACGAGGGGTGGCCACCCTGATCAGGAGAAACATCCCACACACAATAATACAAAATATAGCTGACCCACAGGGAAGATACTTAATAACAAGAATAACCATGGATGAACAAACATATGCCCTGACAAACATCTACGCCCCTAACACAAACCAATCAACATTTTACACCGCACTAATAGAACAGCTACAACCATACCCAAATGACAGAATAATCATGGGAGGGGACTTTAACGGTACACAAGACGAAACGCTGGACAGAACAGGACCGTCCACCCAGACAATAGCAACCACACACGCACTATTAACCCTAAAAGAACAACTCTGCGTATGTGACCCATGGCGACTCCTCAATCCTACTAACAAGGAGTACACATGCTGCTCTAATGCCCATCACTCATTCTCACGCATTGACTTCTTCCTAATCTCAGACAACATTTTCCAACATCACCATCAATCGGTAATACACCCAATAGCCTTAAGCGATCACGCGCCAATAGCAATAAAACTACAACTGATCACCCCACGAAAGCTGACAAAAACGTGGCGCTTTCCCTCATATTTGTGGGAATCGGAGGACTTCAGATCATACCTGAAGATCAACTGGAACAATTACGTAGATGACAACAGCACACATATAGACAACATAAACCTGTTCTGGCAGGCATCAAAGGCAGTAATGAGAGGCCATATAATAAGCTATCAGTTCCACAGGAGGAAAAAATTTCAAACGGAGTTTGAGGCACTGCATCACTCCCTCCTGACAGCACAAAAAGAGCATATGAACCTCCATAATGATAACTCATACCAAACCTTTATTACAGCAAAACACCTGCTAGACACGTTCGTGCATGCCCACGCACACTGGCAAACCCAGCTGACGAAAAACAAATTCTACAGATGGGGAAATAGGGCAGGACGTTTGTTAGCGAACCTCGCCAAACAAAAACAACCACATAAACCAATACTGACCCTAAGGCAAATTAACGGAGATAACATAGCAACAAAACAGGAGGAGGTGGCTCAAATACTACAAGAATACTTCGAGGATTTATACAGGGCAGAACCAACGAACACACAGGACATAAACAACTTCCTAGACTCCATAAACCTACCAAAACTGACTGAAGAACAAAAGTCACTACTAGACGCCGACATACAGGAAGAAGAGATACGGAGGGTAATAGCGACGGCGGTAGGGGGGAAAACGCCGGCCCCCGATGGATTCTCGGCAGAATATTATAAAATACTAACCACCGACATCGTACCAATAATGACCCAACTTTACAATACAATATACATAAATGGTACACAAACAGAAGACTTTGGGACCTCTAGAACCATTCTACTTCCAAAACCAAACAAAGACATAACGGACCCAAGGTCTTATAGACCAATAGCGTTGTTGAACTGCGATTACAAATTTCTGTCCAAGATCCTAGCCGACAGGCTTCAGCGGATTCTTCCGTCCATACTAGACCCAGCACAGAAAGGCTTCACACAAGGGCGAAGTGCTCTAAAAAACATCAGAGCCGCCATAGCGGCAACGGTCATAGCACAGAACCCTGAAAGCCAGACGATGATGCTGCTGAGCTTAGACGCGGAGAAAGCTTTTGATAAGATGGCCTGGCCATTCTTGAATATGCTACTAGAAAGAAGAGGCTTTGGACAGACCTTTGTAAGTTACATAGACACAACGCACACAAATGCCACCACGACCCTTACAGTTAATGGACTTAATACCCCCAAAATAGATCTATTCAGAGGGGCCAGACAGGGATGCCCACTTTCACCGTTACTGTTTAATCTATCTATAGACCCGTTACTTAGACATCTAACACACACAACATTATACACAGGGGCAATCTGTGGAAGCACAAAGATAAAGACAGAGGCATTCGCGGACGACATCCTTTTGGTGGTAAATAACCCCAGGGAGACACTAACACCTTTAATACGGAATATTGAGAGAATTGGTAAATTATCAGGCTACACCATAAACCTGGACAAAACAGAAGCTTTACTTCTTAGAGGCCCGGCCAAACCTACGTGGGCAGCACAATATCCATTTCGATGGGAAAAAAAAGCTATACAATACCTGGGAATACAAATTACAAGAAATCCTTCCAAACTATATGACGCGAATATAGAACCCCATATCAAAAAATTAGAAATAACTTTGAACACATGGAAAAATTTTACAATCTCCTTCCTGGGGAGGATTAGTCTAATAAAAATGATAGAATTCCCACGCTTACTATATATATTACACACGTTGCCCATACTCTTAAGACTAAAAGATATAAAGAAAATTAACTATTTATACAGGAAATTTATATGGGGGGGGAAAAGACCCCGTATTGCGCTCAAAACACTGCACAAACACAGAGAGAATGGAGGAACCAACCTACCTAACGTCCGAGATTACAACTTAGCAGCACAGGCACGAATCATCCATGACTGGATCTACTCGAAGACATACTTTACAAACAAACCCCTTGAACAGGAAATGGCCGGCCCAGTTAAACTCCAGAACATTTTACACCGCCCATATGCGGAACTCCCAGAAAAAATCAAAAGGAATCCCCTGATACTAATAGCTTGGAAGACGTGGAACAAATTACGTAAAGACAGCCAAACCTCACCATTAATATCACCACACATATCATTAATAGACAACCCCGACTTCCAAAACGGTAAACCCCATAACACTTTCACGGAATGGGAGACCCAGGGAATACACTCAATAGACAAACTATTGCACACAAGAGAAAGACGGATCTTAACATATGACGAAATGAAACAAAAATACCCGGAACTTAGAGTCCCACTATTCTCATACCTACAAGCTAGGCACTACATTACAGAACTCATACCAAAATTCCGAGAAAACGACTGGAAACAGACAGGGGACACATGGACCACTAGGAGAACAGGGCCAAGGGGCATGATCTCCAAGCTGTATAGAACAATACGAAACATGAGAGAGGAAGACGATATTGACCCGGGGGTGGGCAAATGGTCTGTGGACAACCCGGAATTCACACCCTCATTGATAATGAAATCCCTGACCGCAGCACACAGATTCCTGCCATCGGCAAGGTTTCTGGAAATGAGACTGCAGATTGTCCACAGATCATACTTAACCCCAAATAGAGGATTCCACATGGGAATCTACGCCACTTCAAAATGCTTTAAATGCCAGAGACCTCATGCAAATCTATATCACAGCTTGTGGACATGCCCCATAATACAAGCCTTTTGGACACGTATAGGAGAATACACAAAAGCACATCTAACGAACTTCTGCCCACAAGAGCCGATATGGGCAATATTTGGATATCTAGACCCAGAAACATACCACTGCACAAGAGGCGTAAGAAAACTACTATACTTCATAGCAGCAGCAGGACAGAAAGCCATACTGCAAACATGGATTCAGCCAACAGGGCCCCCATTCAGATTGTTCCTAGACAAACTAGCATTCCTGTTCCAAATGGACTGGGCAGAAACATCACTATTCAAGGAAAAAAAGGTACAAGCCTTCTTCGAAACTTGGGAGAGCTTTATCCAACAACTACCACAAAGGGTAAAAGATAAACTGAGGGACTGCTTTAGCTATACCTGCTGGTTCCAGGAACAAATGGCAGCTGGGGAAATACCTGTTTAGGGTGACACATGAGTTGTGCTGTGGACGCGGGAGGCCTCCATAAATTTGAAGATCCTCAACACACAGGTCAGTAGACCAAAAACATAGGTGGTCGTAGTAGATCAAGAGTCTGAGTTAATGTATGTCAATTATGTGTTTTAAAGTTTAGTTTGTTATGTTTTATAGTAATTGAAAGAAAAAGAAAAAAAGCAGGTTAGGACTAACACACACATACAAAGGAAGAAAGATTCTAACAAATATATGACATTACTATTTGTGTAACCTGATCTGTGCAATAAAGACATTTATAAAAAAAAAAAGAGTAACGAGCATCCCGAACACCCTAATATTCGCACGAATATCAAGCTCGGACGAGTACGTTCGCTCATCTCTAATAATGACACAAACACGTTCACGAGAAACCCCCATGATGTCTGCTATTCCTTTAGCTGAAATTGGCCGATTCTCCAGTATGAGGTTGTGCACAGCATCAACGATCTCTGGAACAACAAGCTCTCTCGGTCATCCAGGACGTTCCTCCTCATTGGTGCTGAAGTGGCCCGTTTTAAATTTGACAACCCAGTTCTTAACTGTAGAATATGAAGGGCATTGATCCCCCAATGTCTGCAACATATCACCATGAATATCCTGCGTAGACTTTCTTTGTAGAAACAAGAATTGTATCACTCCTCTGCTCTCATTTGCCGTGAATATCGCCTGAGACTCCGCCATTCTGTTTTCCTGTGTGCCTAGATCACTGTTGCCATGAACTACAAACGCAAAATTTTGAAAACATATATTAGACACATAAGGCTTTCATGTGATGTAACATTCGTTACCATAGAAACAAAAATAGAACACAAAGCCAAAGACTCATATTATATATTTAGTCCCTTTCACATGGGTGTATTTGCACGCACAAAATTTGCATATGCGGTACATAGAGAATGGCATATTTTCCTGCACGCATTTATCCTCTACATTTCAGTGGCGTGCAAAAAAAATGCAGCTTGCTCTGTTTTCTGGTGCATTTGTTCACCAAAGGTCCCCATAGAAGTCAATAGGGATGCACAAATGCGCGAACAACAGCTAGGGGATGCGTGAAACACTGCGTAGTTGCGCAGCGAAAGGAACAAATCTGGAACTCATTAGACTATTTGGCCATTTCAATCAGTTTGCTGCATGCAAATGAACATGCCTGGCAGGTGGAAAAATTACAGTAAAATATACTGATGCGCTGATCCCACAAATATGCAGAACTCGGACACGCGCAAATATGCATATGTTTGTGTGAAGGGGGCCTTATACACTGCTAATCCAGAACATCTGATAAACTGGCATCTGCCCGACCCTGGCCATAGCAGATTAATGGAACTGCACTACACATCATTTGCATGTTTTTTGTGGGACTTGTAGACAAAAGCTGTATGAAGAATTGCAATACGGTCAAACTGAATTCTTATTTATTTGCAGTACAGGTCAGATTGGAGGGGGGTATGTCTTTCATTTTTGTTTATTTCAGCAAGAACAACGTGACTTCATGAGTCTTCATGATCTAATAAACTTTTGGATGACTTTCCAGAATAAACTGACATGTGTAAAATCATATGTAAGGCTGAAAAAATACATCTATCCATCCAGTTTAGCCTATTACCCTCCTCCACCAATGTTGACCCCCCTCCCCAATGTGTACAAATGTGTACATGGGGAATAACAGCATTTATTGCTACCGTATATACCGGCGTATAAGGCGACGGGGCGTATAAGACGACCCCCCAACTGTCACCTTATACGCCGGTATTCAGTGGAGAAAAAAAAATAATTTCATTACTCACCTCCCCCGGCGTTCTGTCGCGCTCCGGCAGGATGTCGCTCGCTCCGGCAGGCTGTCGCTCGCTCCTCGTCCCCGGCGCAGCATAGCTTTCTGAATGCGGGGCTTGAGATCCCCGCTTCCAGAAAGCTAATACACACGCCGGCAGCCATGACATCATTGAATGGCTGTGATTGGCTAAGGCGCACGTGGCTTCAGCCAATCACACTATTCAATGACATCATTGAATGGGTGTGATTGCTAACACGTGCGCCTTCAGCCAATCACAGCCATTCAATGCTGTCATGGCTACCGGCGTGTGTATTAGCTTTCTGGAAGCGGGGATCTCAAGCCCCGCATTCAGAAAGCTATGCTGCGCCGGGGACGAGGAGCGAGCGACAGCCTGCCGGAGCGAGCGACATCCTGCCGGAGCGCGACAGAACGCCGGGGGAGGTGAGTAATAAATTTTTTTTTTTTACACTTTTTTTTTTTTGTATTACCGGCGCATAAGACGACCCCCGACTGCAGAGCAGATTTTTCGGGGTTCAAAAGTCGTCTTATACGCCGGTATATACGGTAATATGATTTGTTTTCATTTCTAATTGTCAGTTTCCTCTAAGCTGGTGGGTGGAGACAAGCTGCTATTATGTCATATATGCACTACACATGGAGAAAACAGCAGATTCTATTTCTTAACTGTTTGTAGCACACACACAATAATATGAAAGACATTTTACAGCAGTACTAAGCAGTGTAGCTGTGAATCTACAACTGGGGTGAACTAGAACTCTTACTAGATGCTGCAGTTGAATGTATGTGTGTGTCTCTATGCCTTAGTTTTCCTCCAGAAGCCTACTTCTCCCACTCTCCCTCCCTTCACTTTTATGGGCTGAGACTATAACCTGATCTGTTTTTATATAAATTTGGGGGAGATTTGTCATACTTTTTTTAATGTAAAAAAACTCACAAAAATCACAAAATTTGACGCAAGTCATGCTTGTGCAAAAATTTTACAACTTTTTGATAGCTACAGCTACAACTCTATACCGCTTTCTCGCAAAAGGAGTGTATCTTGTAGGGGAAAAGCAGCAAGGCCGCCCTGGACCACTACCCCTTCGTCTGTAGCAGTATCAGTGCCCTTGTCTGAGCACCAGCGCTGTAAGCGCCAAATGTATCTCAATCCGCATAATCCGTCCCTCTTGCTCAGTAGCACATTAACCCCTTAACAAACACCCATATGTCTTTTGACGGCAGCTGTTATGGGGCTTTAATCTGCAGCTCTGTCTATTGACGGCAGCTGCAAGAGAAGCCCAGCGCGGGTCAGATGACAGCCAAGCACTTGCTCTAGAATCTGGTCCAGAAAAACGGCAGATCCTCTGTGTTTAACCCTTTACACGCCACAGCCAATTAGTCCTGTGCAAGTAAAACGCTGACAAGGGGGCTCCCTCTGTCGACCAACGGACTCCTGCAATATGACCGCAGGGTCCCAATGGGTTGTTATAGCACCTGGAGGCTTGTATATAGCCTCCGGGTCTGCCAGCTACGGTGGGCTATGAGGCTTAGCCTCCGGCTGACTTCTTAGGCTTTCTAATGCACTACTATACTGATGTATTTGGACAAAAAAAAAATTAAAGTATTAAAAAAAAAGTACAAAAAATTATAAAACAAAAATGTTTGCCCCTTTACTATGTATAAAAATACAAAAAAAGCTTCTCATATGTGGGACTGTAGTATTTGTAAAGACCCAGAAAAAAAGTTAGTATGTTATTTAATCGGTACAGTGCACGGAATTAAGAAAAAAATACATGGCAAAAATAGCTAATTTTGCCTATCTTGCCACAAAACAGATTAGAAAGTGATCAGAATGTCACATGGATCAACAAATGGTACCATTAAAAAGTACGACTCACTCCAAAAAAAACCTTTCACTATACAATTGGCAAAAGAAGAATCTCAGGGGTCTTTGAATGCAGCGATAAACAAAAAATACAATTTTTTTTTAATGTGGGGGAAAAAGTTGCAAGGAAAAAAAAACCATATCAATTTGGTATTCGTGTAATCGTACCGCATGCAAAATTAATTTAACATAATTCTACTTCACGGTGAATGTTGTAAAAATGAAACCCAAAAAACTAAAGGGGAGATTTCATTTTTATCGTCAATCCCTCTTTAAAAAAATGAATACAAGTTATACAGTACATTATATGTATTGAAAAACGATGCCATTAAAACTCACAACTTGTCCTGCAAAATGCAAGGCCTCATATGGCTATGTCGACGGAAAAATTTAAAAGTTATGGCTCCTGGAATGTGAAGATGAAGCCTTCAGAAGGCTTCGAGCTGCCGTGACAATGGAACCATCACCTCACGATCTCATCACAAGGGGGCTGTTCAGGAGCCCTGAACTCTGATAGAAGCATTTAAAGAGTTAACAGCTGTGATCAGCAGCAGCGATAATTGTGGTTGTTGCCAGCAGGTGTCAGCTGTGAGAAACAAGCTGGCACCCGCTGTGTATGTAGTACGATCGATTCCTGATCCCGCTCCATACAAACTCCAATGCTAGAGGACACACATGGATGCCCCAAAGTGTAAAGGGATTAAAGGGCCACTTCACTGAAAACGCATTTTTCCATCACTGCCCCCCTCACCTGATTGCTTGTCACATTTCAGAAGTCTCTTCTGTGTATTGCAGTCTGATGCTTATCAGGCACCATCTTGAGAGTGACATTTTTTACTTACGGTTTAAAATCAGTCCCATGATGCATCAGCACAGCATAAAGCTAGGGAATCTACTTTTTCTGCCTGTTGGGGAAAGTTTCATTACCTCTTATAGTCTTCTAAATAAGCCAAAGCCCATAAGTATACAAAAAACTTTTGAACATAATATTCTCTGGATCAGCACCATTCCAGTAATACCAGGTTTATACTGTGGCTTTTATTTTACTTTTTGTTTTGCTACTTTTTTTTAGTTTTATGTATTTTTGCACATTCAAAGACACCTAACACTTTTTCCTATTAGACTGCCTGTCCACGGGCGTTGCGGTATCCCGCGGCGGATCTCCGCCACCCGGGAGCAGGAGTCTGCAGACGAATCTTCGCGGTCAGCCTATCTGGCAGGCTGACTGTGAAGAATCACGGCAATTCGCAGCATGCTGTGACTTGCCGACCACAAGCGGGGAATCGCTATGATTAGAGATGAGCGAGTACCAAAATGCTCAGGTGCTCGTTAATCGAGTCAAGCTTTTCGTAATATTCGAGAGCACTATTCGAGTAACGAACCCCATTGAAGTCACTGGGGGACTCGAGAATTTTTGGATTGGACCCGCTGAGTGCCGAGCCTTTTTTTTTTCCTCTCCTTCTTCTTCTCCCTCTCCCTCCCTCCCTCCCTCCCTCCCTCCCTCCCTTCCTCCCTCTCCCTCTCTCTCTCTCTCCCAGCAAGCTACATACTGCTGTGGATGGGCGCACGCTGGCACGTTACAGCAGGAAGTGGAAATACAGGGAGGGGTCGAACTCGGCATGGTACTCGCTTGAGTACCGAACACCATTGAGTATGCATCAAGCTCGGATGAGCATGTTCGCTCAACTCTAGCTATGATTGTCCGCTCATGGACAGGGGGGCTGCGATTTGCATAGCAACGCTATGGAAAGTGTTCCCCACGGCCGGATTATCGCTGCAATGAAAATACGCCCGTGGACAGGCAGCCTAATTGGTGCTATGAATTATTTTTTTATTTTTTTGTTTTGTTTTTTTAATTTTAATGTTACTTTTTAGTATTGTACTGTATTATATTGGCCTATGAGACCCTGCCTCCAGCAGACTCAGAGGCAATCTTTAAAGGGGTTGTCCCGCGAAAGCAAGTGGGGGTATACACTTCTGTATGGCCATATTAATCCACTTTGTAATATAGATCGTGCATTAAATATGAGCCAAACAGAAGTTATTCACTTACCTGCTCCGTTGCTGGCGTCCTCATCTCCATGGTGCCGTCTAATTTTCAGCGTCTAATCGCCGGATTAGACGCGCTTGCGCAGTCCGGTCTTCTTCTTTTCTGAATGGGGCCGCTCGTGCCGGAGAGCGGCTCCTCGTAGCTCCGCCCCGTCACGTGCCGATTCCAGCCAATCAGGAGGCTGGAATCGGCAATGGACCGCACAGAAGCCCTGCAGTCCACCGAGGGTGAAGATCCCGGCGGCCATCTTCACCAGGTAAGTAAGAAGTCACCAGAGCGCGGGGATTCAGGTAAGCACTATCCGGTTTTCTTTTTTAACCCCTGCATCGGGTTTGTCTCGCGCCGAACGGGGGGGCTATTGAAAAGAAAAATAAACCGTTTCGGCGCGGGACAACCCTTTTCAGCCTCTGGAGAACCCGAAGCTCAATGTTTATGGCCCTCACTCAGCATTTAAACCCCCTCTTGCCCCCTGTTTTAGTATTATTGGCATAGTGGTTATGCTGTAACATGATAGTCACCTCTGACCACTAACAGTAGTTTAAAAGTGGTTTTGGGAGAGAGAGATGTGCCTGGTCCAGTAGTGCTGGCCCCTTCACTTTTTGCCTGGTTTCACTACTGGGGCACATGGTACAGATAACATGATGTTGGTGATGTCAAGAACTAAACCAACTTCCTTCTTTGACTCTACCTTGAGACAGTCGGTCAGTGCACATTCTGAGCTGCTGTCACTGGCAAACAAACGGTCTGTACTATGTGATCGTGTCTGAACTGTGCCTGAATTGGAGATGCCAGTGCCACTGGGCCTAAACTGGAGGAGGTAAGTTTTTCCCTCGTTGGATAACCCTTTCATGACTCAGTTACCAGTAGGTGTGTGTCAGTCATTTTTGTTGCACAATGTCACTGCTCACCTGCTCCTAGGCTTGCAGTCGGAAATGCTGTCTGTCAAGTGGTGCTCGGCAACCTAGGTCTCTGTAGTGTTTGCACGCACTCCCGCTATTTTCTTAAAGGGCCTATGTAGGATGCTTAAGCAATTCGGCTCATTAGCCATTGTGACAAATCCCCAGATAACATGCATTCCTGGTTCTGAACCTTGCCTTTTTTTGACCATCCTAACTTATGTGTTCCCCGACCTCTGCTCTGTATTTTGGACTCTGCTATTGTCTGACCTGACATTTTGGCTTAGACTTCTTTTACACACCTGTGCTACCTGCCCTGTGTATAGCTTGTTTCCTCACTATGACTCTATTCAAACCTACAGGTACCGTGCCACATAACCGGGACTATCTGTGTGTGGTTTGGGGACCATGCAGCAAAGCCGATATCCCTATTGGAGGAGTTAAGCATGAAAACTGGGGTTGCACAGGTGCTCGACCTCAGAAAACCCAAAGTCAAACCGGTGTGTGGCAAGCTGGATCCACATCATCTGCCTGCCAGTTAGCACTGGGAGTTTGTGTATAGAGAGGAATCATGAGTACATTGGACCCAAGGATGCATGCATATACTGGTGTTGTATATAATGACTTCAGGGTTGTCTAGTAAATGCACAGTAATATATATGAATATACATGGAATGTAGTGTAGAGTGAAGTTGCAAGATGTTGGTTA